>NC_092054.1:82074174-82443932 GCF_003086295.3 Arachis hypogaea
GATCTGCCAAACGAACTCGGGGAGTAGGGATCACCTTCTTCACCCCGGCAGAACTCTGCACCGATGGCTTCCCGCGCACCTGATAAGATCCCTCCCCAGCCGCCTGGGCAGCAGCATTTCTGGCAGCAGTCGCCCTCTGCACCCTCGTATAAGCTTTTATGGATTCATTATTCTTCATTGCCTCTGCAAAACAAAACAGAAAACTCAGCTATAAGTCGGACAAATCGGAAAAGACAGCTACAAGCAACATAAACAAAATCATAAAAGAAACACAAGATACCCAGTTCAGATTGAAGAAGAGAAGGATTGGTTAGGAATTTCTTTGTGTCAAGATGGGGAGGTTGACCCCAGCGTTCTTCCAAGATAGTCACAAAGGCCCGCTCAACCTCATCCAACATCTCCCACGAATACCGGGAGACCCTCACATCTTTTGGCCATTCCAAGGGAAAGGCTGGTTCGTCATTTTCATCCAGAAAAAAGGGCCGAGCTCCTTCAACAGCTCAGACCTTGAAAAAGTAGTTCTTAAAGTCAGGGAACGACTCGTCAAACATGGAAAAAACTTTCTTTTCTTGGGTGGAACGAAAGAAGACCCAAGCTGACTTCTTTTTTACCACACCGGGCTTAGTCAAAACAAACAAATAGAAAAAGAGAGATTAGGAAACAGGAATACCAAAACTGTCGCACAGCAACTGGAAAATTTTTATAAAACCCCAGGAGTTGGGGTGAAGTTGAGAAGGGGCAACATTACAAGACCATAACAAGTCGGTTTCAAATGGAGTAAAAGGAAGAGTAATACCCAGGTGACCAAAGAAAAAATCGTAAGCATAAAAGAAGGGGCGATTGTCAACAACTCGAGTCGAAAAACAGACTCTCTCGTCAGAATAGGGAGGGACAAGTTCATAATTCTTCTCATCACCAGAATTACTACAGACACTGTGAAACTGCCTAAGCTGAGTACAAAATTCGGAATCAACCAGCGAGACACACATAAGAACTATGGAGTCCACCCAATCAGCCATACCCGCGGGAACCTGGGAAGGCATTTCTGTTACGTTATTTCGGGAAGACATGAGGTCAACTAAATCCTACAAAAAGAAAGGAAGAATGGATTACACAAAAACATCTCGGACAGAGGGCAAACATCTCGACGGGCGGATAAACAAAAAGGGAAAACCCCAAAGACTCAAGACAAAGGTCTTGGGGCATCCCTTGGAGGCAGTAAACAAGCAAGGTTTTCAAGTTATTTCTACGGCTTACATCCCAGCACTTGTCAAAACAAAATCCAGAAAGAAAACAAAGGAAGCAAAAATGCAAAGGACCACACTTCTACAGTTTACCAGCAAAAAACACTACTTCCACAGTATATCAGAAATGTCAAAAAAGACCAAGCAGCAAAGGAGCAAACTTTCTTTTGAAATCAAGCAAAAAATCATCAGCCAAGAAAAAGATTCAAAGCAACAAGAAAAAGATTCGCACCGAAAAACAAAGAAATTCCAGAGCATGCAACAAGTCAAGCATGATAAAAAACGGAAAGATCCAAACTTTCTCCAAAAAGAAGATCCCATTGCAAAGAAAAAAACAAAATACGAAATGGGACTAACCTGGAGACGGAAGAAGCTGCGAGGAAGAGTGGAAGCGCAGAGACAAAGGCTGCCCAGAAAAAACGCCAAGCGACGAAAGCAGAAGCGCAAGCGAAAGACAGAAAGCGAGAGAATGAAAGAAGAAATGTGAAGAAGTTACGAAAAGGGCGAAGGAGAGAAACCGTTTTTCTGAGTGCAAAATTCAAAAAATAGAGAAGTTAGGGGAAACGGGGCAATTAAATGCCAATGAAATGCGGATATTAAACCCGCTTGCATTCCCAAAACAGTGCCGATATAAAAGCGCGCGCTTTTAGAGGAAAAACGTTCTACATTTAAAAGCTTCTACAAAGGAATCGACAAAATGCTTGAGTTCGGCTTCATTAGATAAGGACCGAAGTCAAGAACTCGACCTCAAAAAGAAGACCGAGCTCAAGCAGGGGCACTGTTCATACCCTGGGTCGAACTGTCTGACCCGGGATGATTGGTGGCAAAACGACTAACCTCTTCAGGTCCGACTATCCGACCTCTTCTTAAAGAGATCGGCCAAATCGACAGGAGAGCCCAGTAAAGGGCCCAAATGGAGGAACACGACCCAAATCCAAAGGTAGTTCAAGCCTACAGAGATAAAGGCGGTTCCCTTAAAGATAAGCGGACTTCACTCAAGATAAATATAAGATAAGATAAGATAACTAACTTATCTTATCAGAAAGGTCAGCCCACACTACTATAAATACACTAGAGCACCCAGGTATAACTCATACTCTGATTCGACATAAAAACCTGCTTAATACCCGTGCTAACTTAAGCATCGGAGTCTCTTGCAAGTACCCCCCACCTTTCGGTGGCCAAGGATTAGCAGAGCAGCAAGTCCAATAAGTCGGACACAACAGCTCCGGCCACCACCAGCCAGCCGGACACGTCATCTCCGATCAGTACGGAAGATCTCATCCGAGATTGACCTCTAGTTTTAGGTAACCCTCGGAACAGATAGTGTTATTGATTCTCCTAGTTTAGTATGTTGATTCTTGAATACAGCTACTTTATGAGTCTTGGCCGTGGCCCTAAGCACTTTGTTTTCCAGTATTACCACCGGATACATAAATGCCACAGACACATAACTGGGTGAACCTTTTCAGATTGTGACTTAGCTTTGCTAAAGTCCCCAATTAGAGGTGTCCAGGGTTCTTAAGCACACTCTTCTTTTGCTTTGGACCTTGACTTTAACCGCTCAGTCTCAAGTTTTCCCTTGACACATTCACGCCACAAGCACATGGTTAGGGACAGCTTAGTTTAGCCGCTTAGGCCAGGATTTTATTCCTTTAGGCCCTCCTATCCACTGATGCTCAAAGCCTTGGATCCTTTTTATTACCCTTGCCTTTTGGTTTTAAGGGCTATTGGCTTTTTGCTCTTGCCTTTTGGTTTAAAGAGCTTTTGGCTTTTTCTGCTTGCTTTTTCTTTTTCTATTTTTTTCGCCATTTTTTTCTGCAAGCTTTCGTATTCACTGCTTTTTCTTACTTCAAGAATCATTTTTACGATTTTTCATATTATCAAATAACATTTCTCCTGTTCATCATTCTTTCAAGAGCCAACATATTTAACATTCTTAAACAACAACTTCAAAAGACATATGCACTGTTCAAGCATTCATTCAGAAAACAAAAAGTATTGTCACCACATCAAAATAATTAAACTAGTTTCAAGGATGAATTCGAAACCATGTACTTCTTGTTCTTTTGTAATTAAAACATTTTTCATTCAAGAGAGGTGATGGATTCATAGGACATTCATAACTTTAAGGCATAGACAATTAAATACTAGTGATCATGAAGACAAAAACATAAACAAACATAAAGCATAAAAATCAAAAAATAGGAAAATAAATAAACAAGGAGATTAAGGGATGAGTCCACCTTAGTGAGGGTGGCGTCTTCCTCTTCTTGAAGAACCAACGGTGCTTTTGACCTCCTCTATGTCTCTTCCTTGTCTTTCTTGCTCCTCCCTTATAGCTCTTTGATCTTCTCTAATTTCATGAAGGATGATGGAGTGCTCTTGATATTCCACCCTTAATTGTCCCATGTTGGAACTTAATTTACCTAGGGAAGTGTTGATTTGTTCCCAATAGTTTTGTGGAGGAAAGTGCATCCCTTGAGGCATCTCAGGTATTTCATGGTGAGGAATTTCCTCATGCTCATGTTGAGGTCCATGCTCTCTTGTTTGCTCTATCTTTTTCTTAGTGATGGGCTTATTGATGAGCGGATAATTTATACGCTTTTTGGCATTGTTTTTAGTAGAATCTGGTTACTTTTAGGGATGTTTTCATTAGTTTTTATGTTAAATTCACATTTCTGGACTTTACTATGAGTTTGTGTGATTTTCTGTGATTTCAGGTATTTTCTGGCTGAAATTGAGGGACTTGAGTAAAAATCAGATTCAGAGGTTGAAGAAGGACTGTTGATGCTGTTGGATTCTGACCTCCCTGCACTTAAAGTGGATTTTCTGGAGCTACAGACTCAACATGGCGCGCTTCTAATTCGTTGGAAAGTAGACATCCAGGGCTTTCCAGCAATATATAATAGTCCATACTTTGGCCGAGTTTAGACGACGTAAAAGGGTGTTGAACGCCAGTTTTACGCTGTTGTCTGGAGTTAAACGCCAGAAACACGTCACAAGCCAGAGTTGAACGCCAGAAATACGTTACAAACTGGCGTTCAACTCCAAGATTGACCTCTACACGTGTAACATTCAAGCTCAGCCCAAGCACACACCAAGTGGGCCCCGGAAGTAGATTTATGCATCAATTACTTACTTCTGTAAACCCTAGTGACTAGTTTAGTATAAATAGGACTTTTTACTATTGTATTAGACATCTTTGATCAGTTTTATGCTATCTTAGACTTTCATGGGGGCTGGCCATTCGGCCATGCCTGAACCATTATCACTTATGTATTTTCATACGGTAGAGTTTCTGCACTCCATAGATTAAGGTGTGGAGCTCTGCTGTTCCTCAAAGATTAATGCAAAGTACTACTGTTTTTCTATTCAATTTAATTTATTTCGCTTCTAAGATATTAATTCGCACTTCAACCTGAATGTGATGAACGTGACAATCATCATCATTCCCCCCACGAACGCGTGCCTGACAACCACTTTCGTTCCACCTTAGATTGAATGAGTATCTCTTGGATCTCTTAATCAGAATCTTCGTGGTATAAGCTAGATTGATGGCGGCATTCATGAGAGTCTGGAAAGTCTAAACCTTGTCTGTGGTATTCCGGGTAGGACTCTGGGATTGAATGACTGTGACGAACTTCAAACTCGCGAGTGCTGGGGGTAGTGACAGACACAAAAGGAGGGTGAATCCTATTCCAGTATGATCGAGAACCTCAGATGATTAGCCGTGCTGTGACAGAGCATGTGGACCATTTTCACAAGAGGATGGGATGCAGCCATTGACAAGGGTGATGCCTCCAGACGATTAGCCATGCAGTGACAGCGCATCGGACCATTTTCCAGAGAGGATAAAAAGTAGCCATTGACAACGGTGATGTCCTTACATAAAGCCAGCCATGGAAAGGAGTAAGACTGATTGGATGAAGACAGCAGGAAAGCAGAGGTTCAGAGGAACGAAAGCATCTCTATACACTTATCTGAAATTCTCACCAATGATATACATAAGTGTTTCTATCCTTATTTTCTATCTATTTATTATTTATGTTCGAAAACTCCATAACTATTTTATATCTGCCTGACTGAGATTTACAAGGTGACCATAGCTTGCTTCATACCAACAATCTCCATGGGATCGACCCTTACTCATGTAAGGTTTATTACTTGGACGACCCAGTGCACTTGCTGGTTAGTTGTATCGAAGTTGTGAATGAAAAACAATTTATTAAGACGTGCGTACAGAGTTTTTGGCCCCGTTGCCTGAGATCACAATTTCGTGCACCAAGTTTTTGGCGCCGTTGCCGGGGATTGTTTGAGTTTGAACAACTGACGGTTCATCTTGTTGCTCAGATTAGGTAATTTTCTTTTTATTTTATTTTCAAAAATTTTTCAAAGACCTTTCAAAAATTTCTCATCTGTTTTCGAAAAAAAAATAAATAAATAAATAAATCTTTTCAAAAATATATTTTTCTTCAGAATTTTTAAGAATGAATTCTAGAGTTTCATGAAGCATGTTGAAGCCTGGCTGGCTGTAAAGCCATGTCTAATTCTTTTGGATAAGGGCTTCCAACCATCAGCATAGAGGCAAGTTAATTGGAATGTCAGCCGTGGCATGTCTGAGTTACATACTAAAGCTTGGCTGGCTATTAAGCCATGCCTAACCCTCGGATTGGAGCTTTAGACTAAGAATACAAGATTCCTAGAATTCATATTAAAAAATTTTGAAATCCTTATTTTCTTTTTCCTATATGTTTTTTCGAAAAAAATATACAAAAATCCAAAAAAATAAAAAAATTATAAAAATAAAAAATATTTCATGTTTCTTGTTTGAGTCTTGAGTCAAGTTGAAAGTTTGGTGTCAATTGCATATTCATCTTGCATTTTTCGAAAAATTCATGCATTCATAGTGTTCTTCATGATCTTCAAGTTGTTCTTGGTAAGTCTTCTTGTTTGATCTTGATGTTTTCATGTTTTGTGTCTTTTCTTGTTTTTCATATGCATTCTTGCATTCATAGTGTCTATACATGAAAAATTTTTAAGTTTGGTGTCTTGCATGTTTTCTTTGCATTAAAAATTTTTCAAAAATAAGTTCTTGATGTTCATCTTGACATTCAAAGTGTTCTTGGTGTTCATCTTGACATTCATAGCATTCTTGCATGCATTCATTGTTTTGATCCAAAATTTTCATGCATTGAGTCTTTTTCATGTTTTTCCCTCTCATCATAAAAAATTCAAAAATAAAAAAAATATCTTTCCCTTTTTCACTTATAAATTTCGAAAATTTGAGTTGACTTTTTCAAAACTTTTTAAAATCTAGTTGTTTTATGAGTCAAATCAAATTTTCAATTTAAAAATCTTATCTTTTTCAAAATCTTTTTCAAAAATAAAATCTTTTTCACTTTTCTTATTTATTTTCGAAAATTTTAAAAATATCTTTCAAAAAATATTTTTCTTATCTTTATCTCCTAATTTTCGAAAATAACATCATCAATTAATGTTTTGATTCAAAAATTTCAAGTTTGTTACTTGCTTGTTAAGAAAGATTCAAACTTTGAGTTCTAGAATCATATCTTGTGATTTCTTGTGAATCAAGTCATTAATTGTGATTTTAAAAATCAAATCTTTTTCAAAACTAATTTCAATCATATCTTTTCAAAAATATCTCTTTATCTTATCTTTTTCAAAATTTGATTTTAAAATACCCTTTCTAACTTCTTATCTTCTTATCTTTTCAAAATTGATTTTCAAATTTGTTTCAACTAACTAACTAACTTTTTGTTTGTTTCTTATCTTTTTCAAAACTACCTAACTAACTCTCTCTCTCTAATTTTCGAAAATATCTTCCCTCTTTTTCAAAATTTCTTTTTAATTAACTAATTATTTTAATTTTTGATTTTAATTTTCGAAAAATTACTAACCTTTTTCAAAAACTATTTTCGAAAATCACTAACTCTTTTTCAAAAATAATTTTCGAAAATTCTCCTTCTCTCTCATCTCCTTCTATTTATTTATTCATCTACTAACACCTCTCTTCATTCCACATCTCTGCTCTCCTTACCTTTGTGTTTCTTTCTTTACATTCCCCTATTATTATTTTTCTGTCCTTCTTTTTCATATGAGCAGGAGCAAAGACAAGAACATTCTTGTTGAAGCAGATCCAGAACCTGAAAGGACTCTGAAGAGGAAACTAAGAGAAGCTAAATTACAACAATCCAGCAAGCACCTTTCAGAAATTTTCGTACAAGAAGAGGAGATGGCAGCCGAAAATAATAATAATGCAAGGAGGATGCTTGGTGACTTTACTGCACCTAATTCTAATTTACATGGAAGAAGCATCTCCATTCCTGCCATTGGAGCAAACAATTTTGAGCTTAAACCTCAATTAGTTTCTCTGATGCAGCAGAACTGCAAGTTTCATGGACTTCCATCTGAAGATCCTTTTCAGTTCTTAGCTGAATTCTTGCAGATATATGATACTGTTAAGACTAATGGAGTAGATCCTGAAGTCTACAGACTCATACTTTTCCCTTTTGCTGTGAGAGACAGAGCTAGAATATGGTTGGACTCTCCACCTAAGGATAGCCTGAACTCTTGGGATAAGCTGGTCAAGGCTTTCTTAGCCAAGTTCTTTCCTCCTCAAAAGCTGAGTAAGCTTAGAGTGGATGTGCAGACCTTCAGACAGAAAGAAGGTGAATCCCTCTATGAAGCTTGGGAGAGATACAAAGAACTGACAAAAAAGTGTCTTTCTGACATGCTTTCAGAATGGACCATCCTGGACATATTCTATGATGGTCTGTCTGAATTAGCTAAAATGTCATTGGATACCTCTACAAGTGGATCCATTCACTTAAAGAAAACGCCTGCAGAAGCTCAAGAACTCATTGACATGGTTGCTAATAACCAGTTCATGTACACTTCTGAGAGGAATCCTGTGAGTAATGGGACGCCTATGAAGAAGGGAGTTCTTGAAATTGATACTCTGAATGCCATATTGGCTCAGAATAAAATATTGACTCAGCAAGTCAATATGATTTCTCAGAGTCTGAATGGAATGCAAGCTGCATCCAATAGTATTCAAGAGGCATCTTCTGAAGAAGAAGCTTATGATCCTGAAAACCCTGCAATAGCAGAGGTGAATTACATGGGTGAACCTTATGGAAACACCTATAACCCCTCATGGAGAAATCACCCAAATCTCTCATGGAAGGATCAACAAAAGCCTCAACAAGGCTTTAATAATGGTGGAAGAAATAGGTTTAACAATAGTAAACCTTTTCCATCATCCACTCAGCAACAGACAGAGAACTTTGAACAAAATACCTCTAATTTAGCAAACTTAGTCTCTAATCTATCTAAGGCCACTGTAAGTTTCATGAATGAAACAAGGTCTTCCATTAGAAATTTGGAGGCACAAGTGGGCCAGCTGAGTAAAAGGATCACTGAAATCCCTCCTAGTACTCTCCCAAGCAATACAGAAGAAAATCCAAAAGGAGAGTGCAAGGCCATTGACATAGTTAACACGGCCGAACCTGGAGAGGAAGGGGAGGACGTAAATTCCAGTGAGGAAGACCTCCTGGGACGTCCAGTGATCAATAAGGAGTTTTCCTTTGAGGAACCAAAGGAATCTGAGACTCATCTAGAAGCCATAGAGATTCCATTGAACCTCCTTATGCCCTTCATGAGCTCTGACAAGTATTCATCTTCTGAAGAGAATGAGGATGTTACTGAAGAGCAAGTTACCAAGTACCTTGGTACAATCATGAAGCTGAATGCCAAATTATTTGGTATTGAGACTTGGGAGGATGAACCTCCTTTGTTCACCAATGAACTAAGTGATCTGGATCAACTGACATTGCCTCAGAAGAAACAGGATCCTGGAAAGTTCGTAATACCTTGTACCATAGGCAACATGATCTTTGAAAAGGCTCTATGTGACCTTGGTTCAGGGATAAACCTCATGCCCCTCTCTGTAATAGAGAAACTGGGAATCTTTGGGGTGCAAGCTACTAAAATCTCATTAGAGATGGCAGACAATTCAAGAAAATAGGCTTATAGACAAGTAGAGGACGTGTTAGTAAAGGTTGAAGGCCTTTACATCCTTGCTGATTTCATAATCCTTGATACTGGGAAGGATGAGGATGAATCCATCATCCTTGGAAGACCTTTCCTAGCCACAGCAAGAGCTGTGATTGATGTTGACAGAGGTGAATTAGTCCTTCAATTGAATGAGGACTCCCTTGTGTTTACAACTCAAGGTTACCCTTCTGTAAACATGGAAAAGAGGCACAGTAAGCTTCTCTCAAAACAGAGTCAACCAGAGCCCCCACAGTCAAACTCTAAGTTTGGTGTTGGGAGGCCACAACCAAACTCTAAGTTTGGTGTTGAACTCCCATATCCAAACTCTAGGTTTGGTGTTGGGAAGTCTCAACAAAGCTCTGAACATCTGTGAGGCTCCATGAGAGCCCACTGTCAAGCTATTAACATTAAAGAAGCGCTTGTTGGGAGGCAACCCAATTTTTATTTATCTAATTTATTTTTCTTGTTCTTTCATGTTTCATTAGGTTCATGATCATGTGGAGTCACAAAATAAATATAAAAATTGAAAACGAAATAAAAAACAGCAGAAGAAAAATCACACCCTGGAGGAAGACCTTACTGGCATTTAAACGCCAGTAAAAAGCATCTAGCTGGCGTTCAACGCCAGAACAGAGCATGGTTCTGGCGCTGAACGCCCAAAATGGGCAGCATCTGGGCGTTTGAACGCCAGAATTGCACCCTAGAGAAGAGCTGGCACTGAACACCCAGAACAAGCATGGTTCTGGTGTTCAACGCCAGAAATGGGCAACAAATGGGCGTTCAACGCCCAGAATAAGCACCAATCTGGTGCTGAACGCCCAGAGTTGTGTGCAAGGGCATTTTGCATGCCTAATTTGGTGCAAGGTTGTAAATCCTTGAACACCTCAGGATCTGTGGACCCCACAGGATCACCTCAGGATCTGTGGACCCCACATGATCCCCACCTACCTCCACTCACGTCTTCTCACCCTCTTTCACACAATCCCATAAACACTCTTCCCCAAAACTCTTCACCAATCACCTCAATCTCTCTTCCCTATAACCACTTCACCACTCACATCCATCCACTCTTCCCCATAAACCTACCTCATAAACCCCACCTACCTTCAAAATTCAAAATCAATTTCCCACCCAAAACCCACCCTTATGGCCGAACCTTACCCCCCCTCCCTTCCCTATATAAAGCCCTCCATTCTTCTTCATTTTCACACAACACAACCCTCTCTTCCCCTTCTTGGCCGAATACACCCCTCCCCCCTCTCCTCCATATTTTCTTCTTCTTCTTCATCTATTTTTTCTTCTCTTGCTCGAGGGCGAGCAATATTCTAAGTTTGGTGTGGTAAAAGCATAAGCTTTTTGTTTTTCCATTACCATTGATGGCACCTAAGACCGGAGAATCCTCTAAAAAAGGGAAAGGGAAGATAAAAGCTTCCACCTCCGAGTCATGGGAGATGGAAAAATTCATCTCCAAAGCCCATCAAGACCACTTCTATGATGTTGTGGCCAAGAAGAAGGTGATCCCCGAGGTCCCTTTCAAGCTCAAGAGAAATGAGTATCCGGAGATCCGACATGAAATCCAAAGAAGAGGTTGGGAAGTTCTAACAAACCCCATCCAACAAGTCGGCATCCTAATGGTTCAAGAGTTCTATACCAATGCATGGATCACTAGGAACCATGATCAAAGTAAGAACCCAAACCCAAAGAATTATATTACAATGGTTCGGGGGAAATACTTAGATTTTTGTCCGGAAAATGTGAGGTTGGCGTTCAACTTGCCAAATATGGAAGAGAACGCACGCCCCTACACAAGGAGAGTCAACTTTGATCAAAGGTTGGACCAAGTCCGCATGGACATATGTGTAGAAGGAGCTCAATGGAAGATTGACTCAAAAGGCAAACCGGTTCAACTAAGAAGACTGGACCTTAAGCCTGTAGCTAGAGGATGGTTGGAGTTCATTCAATGCTCAATCATTCCCACTAGCAACCGGTCTGAAGTTACTATAGACTGGGCCATCATGATCCATAGCATCATGATTGGAGAAGAGGTGGAAGTTCATGAGATTATACCTCAAGAACTCTACAAAGTGGCTGACAAGTCCTCCATTATGGCAAGGTTAGCCTTTCCTCACCTCATTTTCCACCTATGCAATTCGGCTGGGATTGACATAGAGGGAGATATCCTCATTAAAGAGGACAAGCCCATCACTAAAAAAAAGATGGAGCAAGCAAGAGAGCCCATTCATGGAGCTCAAGAGGCGCATGAAGCTCATCACCATGAGATCCCAGAGATGCCTCAAATGCATTTTTCTCCACAAAACTATTGGGAGCAAATCAACACCTCCCTAGGAGAACTAGGCTCCAACATGGGACAACTAAGGGTGGAACATCAAGAGCACTCCATCATCCTTCATGAAATAAGAGAAGATCAAAAAGCAATGAGGGAGGAGCAACAAAGACAAGGAAGAGACATAGAAGAGCTCAAGGACATCATTGGTTCCTCAAGAAGGAAATGCCACCATCACTAAGGTGGACTCATTCCTTGTTCTTACATTCTCTGTTTTTCATTTTCTATGTTAAGTGCCTATCTATGTTTGTGTCTTCATTACATGATCATTAGTAGTTAGTAACTTTGTCTTAAAGTTATGAATGTCCTATGAATCCATCACCTCTCTTAAATGAAAACTGTTTTAATTCAAAAGAACAAGAAGTACATGAGTTTCGAATTTATCCTTGAACTTAGCTTAATTATATTGATGTGGTGATAATGCTTCTTGTTTTCTGAATGTATGCTTGAACAGTGCATATGTCTTTTGAAGTTGTTGTTTAAGAATGTTAAATATGTTGGCTCTTGAAAGAATGATGACTAGGAAACATGTTATTTGATAATCTGAAAAATCATAAAAATGATTCTTGAAGCAAGAAAAAGCAGCAAAGAACAAAGCTTGCAGAAAAAAAAAATTAGGCAAAAAAAAATATATATATATATATAGAAAGAAAAAGAAAAAGCAAGCAGAAAAAGCCAAAAGCTCTTAAAACCAAGAGGCAAGAGCAAAAAGCCAATAACCCTTAAAACCAAAAGGCAAGGGCAAATAAAAAGGATCCCAAGGCTTTGAGCATCAGTGGATAGGAGGGCCTAAAGGAATAAAATCCTGGTCTAAGCGGCTAAACCAAGCTGTCCCTAACCATGTGCTTGTGGCGTGTAGGTGTCAAGTAAAAACTTGAGACTGAGTGGTTAAAGTCAAGGTCCAAAACAAAAAAAGAGTGTGCTTAAGAACCCTGGACACCTCTAATTGGGGACTTTAGCAAAGCTGAGTCACAATCTGAAAAGGTTCACCCAATTATGTGTCTGTGGCATTTATGTATCTGGTAGTAATACTGGAAAACAAAGTGCTTAGGGTCACGGCCAAGACTCATGAAATAGCTGTGTTCAAGAATCATCATACTGAACTAGGAGAATCAATAACACTATCTAAACTCTGAGTTCCTATAGATGCCAATCATTCTGAACCTCAATGGATAAACTGAGATGCCAAAACTATTCAAGAGGCAAAAAGCTATAAGTCCCGCTCATATGATTGGAGCTATGTTTCATTGATAGTTTGGAATTTATAGTATATTCTCTTCTTTTTATCCTATTTGATTTTCAGTTGCTTGGGGACAAGCAACAATTTATGTTTGGTGTTGTGATGAGCGGATAATTTATACGCTTTTTGACATTGTTTTCAGTATGTTTTTAGTAGGATCTAGTTACTTTTAGGGATGTTTTCATTATTTTTATGTTAAATTCACATTTCTGGACTTTACTATGAGTTTGTGTGTTTTTCTATGATTTCAGGTATTTTCTGGCTGAAATTGAGGGACTTGAGCAAAAATCAGATTCAGAGGTTGAAGAAGGACTGCTGATGCTGTTGGATTCTGACCTCCCTGCACTCAAAGTGGATTTTCTAGAGCTACAAAACTCGAAATGGCGCGCTTCTAATTGCGTTGGAAAGTAGACATCCAGGGCTTTCCAGAAATATATAATAGTTCATACTTTGGCCAATAATAGACGACGTAAACTGGCGTTCAACGCCAGCTTTCTGCCCAAATTTGGCATCCAGCGCCAGAAAAGGAGCCAAAATCAGAGTTGAACGCCCAAACTGGCACAAAAGCTGGCGTTCAACTCCAAGAAGGACCTCTACATGTGCAACACTCAAGCTCAGTCCAAGCACACACCAAGTGGGCCCCGGAAGTGGATTTATGCATCAATTACTTACTCATGTAAACCCTAGTAGCTAGTTTATTATAAATAGGACTTTTTACTATTGTATTAGACAATCTTTGAATCTTGAGAATCTTTGGACGCCTGGTTCTTAGATCAGAGGGGCTGGCCATTCGGCCATGCTTGGACCTTTCACTTATGTATTTTCAACGGTAGAGTTTCTGCACTCCATAGATTAAGGTGTGGAGCTCTGCTGTTCCTCAAAGATTAATGCAAAATACTACTGTTTTCTATTCAATTCATCTTATTTCGCTTCTAAGATATTCATTCGTACTTCAATCTGAATGTGATGAATGTGACAATCATCATCATTCCCTATGAACGCGTGCCTGACAACCACTTCCGTTCTACCTTCGACTGAATGAGTATCTCTTAGATCTCCTAATCAGAATCTTCGTGGCGTAAGCTAGAATGATGGCGGCATTCAAGAGAATCCGGAAAGTCTAAACCTTGTCTGTGGTATTCCGAGTAGGATTCAATGAATGAATGACTGTGATGAGCTCCAAACTCGCGATTGCAGGGCGTTAGTGACAGACGCAAAAGGATAGTAAATCCTACTCCAGCATGATCGAGAACTGACAGATGAATAGCCGTGCCGTGACAGGGTGCGTTGACCATTTTCACTGAGAGGATAAGATGAAGCCATTGACAAGGGTGATGCCTCCAGACGATTAGCCGTGCCGTGACAGGGCATTGGATCATTTTCCCGAGAGATGACCGAAAGTAGCCATTGATAGTGGTGATGTATCACATAAAGCCAGCCATGGAAAGAAGTAAGACTGATTGGATGAAGATAGCAGGAAAGCAGAGGTTCAGAGGAACGAAAGCATCTCCATTCGCTTATCTGAAATTCCTACCAATGAATTACATAAGTATTTCTATCCCTATTTTATTATATTAAATTCGAAAACACCATTATCAATTTATATCCGCCTAACTGAGATTTGCAAGGTGACCATAGCTTGCTTCATACCAACAATCTCCGTGGGATTCGACCCTTACTCACGTAAAGTATTACTTGGACGACCCAGTGCACTTGCTGGTCAGTTACACGGAGTTGTGAACCGTGGTTTTGGCATCATGTTTTTGGCGCCATTTCCAGGGAAAGAAAGAGCAATGAACTTTACATAATTAAAGTGTAATCACGATTCCGCGTACCAAGCCCTATTTTTGTTGAAGTACTCTCAAGATTAATTGATAATTGAGGGTTGTTCTGTTTAGTTATCCCTTACTAGGTAAGGGAAAGTCAAGCAAGTTAGAAAGCTGTTTCTATTCACAAGTTCCAATCCGCTCAATTGAAAAGGATTGGTGTCAGTGACTAGAGGGCAATCCAACAATAAAACCAATTACAATTTTTCTTTTAAGCATTCCAACTCAAGGTCTTCCCTTCAATCAACTCCCATCCAAGTTATGGAACTACTCGCTCATTGTAAATGTAGAATTCATAACATAGGAAAGGAAAATATAGAAAGACATGATAAGTAATAATCAAAGGGATCAATTAAAAATAACAATAGTTCTTGTATTAATAAATTCTAAAAATAATCCAATAATATTTCTGAGTAAACAAAGGACATGGAAGAGTAAGAGACAGGTAAAGAAAACAAACGAGAATGACGAAGTCTTGACGGAGGTAATAACTCTTCTCAATATCCCAATGCGAAAAGTAATAAAAATAAATCCTAAGAACTATGAATGTGCAGAGAGAAAACCTAGAGGAGGAGTAAAACTAGATCTAAAATTGAGAATTGTCTGTAATGAATTGTTGTCCTTCGTTTCTCCATGTTCCTTGGCTCTAGTATACTTTTCTGGGCCGAAAATTGGGTCAAAACAGGGCCCAAAATCGCCCCCAGCAAATTCTGCAGATTCTGCATATCGTGCATGTCACACGATCGCGTCATTCATGCGGACGCGTCATTCGGCGTTTTGCTTTGCCACGCGTGCGCGTCGTCCACGCCTCCGCGTCACTTGTGCAGTTCCAATCCGCGCGGTCGCGTGAGCCAAGCGTCCGCATCACTGTAATTTCCTCTATGTTGCGCGGTCGCGTGAGCTATGCGTCCGCGTCACTTCTCGCTGGTCATCTCCTCAATTTCTTGTGTTCCTTCTATTTTTGCAAGCTTCCTTTCCAATCTCCAAGTCATTCATGCCCTATAAAGCCTGAAACACTTAACACACAGATCACGGCATCTAATAGAATGAAGGAGAATTAAAATACATAATTAAAAGTCTTTAGGAAGCAAATATTCAATCATGTAATAATTTTAGGAAGGAAATATAAATGCATGCCAATCATATGAATAAGTGGGTAAAGAATTGATAAAACCATACAATTAAGCACAATATAAACCATAAAATAGTGGTTTATCAGACATGAAGAGAGAAATTTTACCATATTTTCTTAGATAGAAATGTAGAGCTTGACAGGAGCTTCGCGTGACCATAAACGGCTCGTCAATTGGAGCTCCGGATCAAAAGTTATGGCTCCCAGAAGGTGGAGGTGAAAAGTGTCATCCCTCTTCTCCTCTCCCCTCTCAAAACCGTGGCCCCCTCCCCTTTAGGGCTGGAAAATGAGCTCAAAGCTCATTAAATGAGCTTATATAAGTTGGGCATTGGACCCGGTTTGGGCCCAGTCCAACCCGTTAGTGTTTTTGGTCCGTTTGGCTCACTTTGGGTCAAAACCTTTAAGATTAGTGTCCGGTTTTCGATTCTAAATTATTTTTCTCCTTTCAAAACAATAAATCAACTTTCAAAATATTTATTTTCCAAAATACGTGGTACTGTACAGTCTAGGGCCGGTACTGCCAGCTTAATCGTCAGTACGCATTTTTACAAAAACTATCTGAAAGAAATACATTTTCCAACTCAGAAAAATTCACTGAAACCAAATTTTTCATTCATATTTTCAAATTAAAACTTCTAAATTTTGAATTTATTACGGACACTAAAATTATTATATTAAAACGGTTTTACGTGAAAACACAGGTTCTTACACTTTTAGTTTAGCTATGTTTTATAAGTTTAATGCATATGTCGGAAGTTCTAGGATCGCCTTCGGCTTTCCCAGGGCATTATATGTTAGAGATGTGGGCACTGTTACCATGCTAAGAACCTCTAGTTCTCACTAGATACATATTTTGTGATTTTCAGATGCAGGAAGTGAGGCACCTCGTTGAAGTATTCTGGGATATTCTTACAACGAAGATCTTTTGCATTTTGGACTTTACTTTTGGTTATCTTGTTCATATGTAGATACTTTTATCTCCACTACTTATGTATATGATGTATTATTCCTCTTAGAGGTTATTTGGAGAAACAGGTTCTATAAACTTTTATTTTGGGCGTCTTTTGGGTTCTCTTCTATATATGTATATATACCTATATGCTCTGGCCGGTTTGTCTTCGCGAGCTAAGTCATGAGCTTTGCTATCTGTATTCTTGTAACTCTCTAGTATATATCCATGTACAGTTTACTCTTACTTTGGTTCGTTTACGTTATCACTTCATGAGTGTTGTGCTTTTCACTTTAACGCTTTTGTTTTAACTTTTCGCTTTAACGCTTCTGTGTGGTAGGGTGTTACAAAATGGAATCATCAGTGAATAACAAGTGATTTATAGTTGGGCATCTTTTGTTTATCTGAATTCCCCGAATGAGACTGTTTTGCTCTGTTTTGTGTAGCAAGAAGGAAAGTCTTTCTGCACATAATAAGAAAAGAAAAGGGGATAGAGGGTCACCTTGACGGATGTCTCTATTTGGTTTAAAAAAATTATAGGTTGACTTTTCATAACAACAGAGTACGAAACGATTGTCAACAATTCACGAATCCAGTCAATGAATCTCGATTCAAAGCCCAACTTCTGCATAACAAGTCATAGAAAATGCCACTCTACCCTGTCGTAGGCTTTACTCATATCAAGCTTGAGTACCATTTCGTATTCCAAGCCTCGTTTCTTTTGTTTAAAGTAGTGCATACATTCATGTACTATAAGAATATTATAAAAAATAAGTCTACTTTTTAAGAATGCACTTTGAGTAAAGTTAATTACCTTGTTCATACACCCTTGGAGTCTGTGGACCAGTGCTTTTGAAATGATTTTGTATACAACAAAGAACAAACTGATGGGCCTTATCTGAGTCATATCGCTCGCATCTGAGACCTTTGGCGCTAGACATGGTGTGGTTAAAACTTTTCAAAATTATATCTCCAGCAAAGAAACTCCTCACAGTCTGGAACACGCCTTCTCCCACTATATCCCAGTAGAATTAGAAGAATTTAGCCGTTATATCGTCCTCTCCTAGTTCACTTTGAGGGTAGATACTAAAAATAGCTCTTTTTACCTCCTCCATAGAAACAGGTCTTCTGAGCCTACGGTTCATGTTAGCTGTAACCTTAGGCTTGAAGTCTGTGAAAAAGGCTCAAGATTTGCCTGATTATAAGATGTGAAAATACTCTTAAAATAGTCCTTAGCCACCTTAGCAATATCATCATTGGTTGTTGCCATATCCCCGTTATCCCTCCGCAGATTCCATATCTTATTTCTTCTGGTTCTAGATTTAAATTTTTGATGGAGAAGTTTGTATTTTGGTCTCCTTCCTTTAGCCATTTAATTCTAGATTTGTCTTTCTAATAAAGTTCCTCATCCAAATATGCTTTTTCAAGCCGTTGTTCAAGCTCAAGTAATTTAGTGTCTTCCATGATACCTAATGCTACTTTTCGTTCTAGAAGAGTAGTAACTTCTATAGTCTCCTTTTTTGAATTAGTAAAGTTGTTCTTTTGCCAGAGAATCAATCGGTGTCTAACTAATTTAAGCTTCTGAAATAATCTAAACATTGCTGAACCTTCTATATCTGAGTTTCAAACCTCGCTGATGAAGTTATGAATTTATTCTTCACCACACCAGTGGGATTGAAACTTGAATCTCCTCTCTGATAGTCTAAAAGACCGTGGGATGAGAGTATAACTGGGAACAAGATTCATCAACAAGCACTCTATCAAGCCTTTCCTGAATTAGTTCACCTTCCCTGCATCTGTTACTCTAAGTAAATGGTCTACCCACCATTCCAAAATCAATCAATGAGTTATCTCCAATAAAGTAATTAAAGGCGGCGATAGAAGAATGATATTTAGGATTACCACCAAGTTTCTCACCTTGATCAATAATGGAATTGAAATCACCAAAAATAATTGATTTACCTTGGAGTTAGGAGAGAACCAAAAAGATTTCTTGGAACTAGGATAGCCGAATATTCTCATTGCAATTTAAATAAATGCCTACAAAGTTCTATTCAATGTTGAGAGGGACATCTTTTATCAAGTCAGTAATATAGAACTTAGAACAACTGAAAATTTGAACAACAAAATCATCCTTCCATACCAATGCAAGTCTACCGCTCTACCAGAAGGATCAACAATTTTCCAATTTAAGTAGCCACAAGCCCTGAATTTTCTTTCCACAAGTCGAGATTGGTTTTTAGTTTCACAAATAAAAACCAACTCGGGGGAGTGGGATTGAACAATCCCTTTAAGGTTGTGAACTGTCAGGAGTCTCCCCAAATCCTGACAATTCCACGATAACATTCTCATGGGTCTTGGGGTGCCATTGACCGACTGGGATCCTCCACCCTCTAATAAGTAATTAGCTCTTCTTCAACACACATATTCTTGGCCACAAGCTTTATACATGCCTCCAATCCCTTAGAAAAGTCTTCCTCTGTCACAAACACCAATTCCTCCTCTTCTTCCATGCTCCTTGGATTCGGATGTGGATTTACTCCTATTTTGGGTTCATGATACAAATGATGATGTGATGATAGAATGAGAGAAAGATAAGAAGAATAAAAAGAGTGGAAGAATGAAAGCAAGTTGTAAGAAATTGATTCAGATGAAAAAAGGATTTGGAAGAATAAAAAGAGAATTAAAAAAATTAAGGTTGAAAAGAAACAAAGAAAAAAGAAAAATCCATGGCGGTATAGCAAAAATCTTAGCAAAGTAATTTGAAAGAGTACATACTCCTCGTACTTCCAATAAGCTACAGAGGGGCATGAATTTAAAAAAAGAAAATCCTCTCGCCTAAAAATGACGCCGTTTCAATTTTTTTGGGGGAAAAAATAGCGAAAAGGTCCCCTCTCATTGTCTCACCCATCTCCCACTCCTACATCAGAGAAGAGACACTTTACCTAACCTAAACCCTAGCAGCTGCTCACCTCTACCTTCTCCATCTCCGAGTTACTACTGTCGGCCAGAGGGTGCCGTTGCTGCCGGACTAGCCTCAACCGAGCCTCCCACTTCTCAGGTCGGCATCGCTGACGTGTGATAAACCACTATTTTATGGTTTATCTTGTGCTAATTTGAGTGGTTTTTATCAAGTCTTTGCACACTTATTCATATGATTTGCATGATTTTACAATTCCTTCCTAATTCTATTCTATGATTGAAAACTTGCTTCCTAAGCCTTTAAATTGTATATTTTTAATTCCCCTTTATACCATTCGATGCCGTGATCTATGTGTTCAGTATTTTCAGGCTTTATAGGGCAGGAATGGCTTAGAGGATGGAGAGGAAACTTGCATAAATGGAAGGAACACAAGAAATAAAGGAGACAACCAGCGAGCATCAACACGCACGCATGGCTCACGCGTGCACGTGAATTGGGGTTTTGCAAAGCGACGCGTACGCGTGCATGACGCGTACGCGTGACAAGGAAGTTCGCCAAACGACGCGCACGCGTGACTGACGCGTACGCATGACATGCGCGACCTGTAGAAATCGCAGAAAATGCTGGGGGCAATTTTGGGCTGAATTTGGACCCAGTTTTCGGCCCAGAAACACAGACCAGAGCCAGGGGACAAGGAGAGACTCAAGAGACATTCTCATTCGCATAGTTTTAGTTTTAGTTTGAATCTTAGAGAGAAAAATTACTACTTCCTGTAGGTTTCCTTTACATTGATAGATTTCTAGTTTTCATGCTATTTATGCTTTTGCTTTGGATATTGAGAAGAGTCATTACCTCCATTGAAGTTTCCACTATTCTAGTTTGTTCCCTTATTCCTTTACTTTTTATTTCCCATTAACCTTGTTTGGATAAGTATGTTTATGATTTTGGGATTTATTAATGCAAAGTGCTATTTTTATTTTTAATTAATTTTCAGTTATTGTTTATCATGTCTTCCTTTTATTCCCTTTATATTCCTGTGAACGTTATATTCATGTCAATGGAGTAGTTTCCTAACTTGATTGGGAGTTGATTAAGAGGAGAATCTTTAGTTGGAATACTCAAGTGTTAATTTTAATTGGAAGTTGTTGGCTGGCTCTCTAGTCTCTAACTCTAATCCTTCCTTGTGAGAGGATTAGGACTTGAGATATAGTTGGTAGGTTATTTACTTGACTTTTCTTTATTCAGTAAGGGATGACTAAGTAGAACAACAACCTTTTAATATTACACTTGGGAAAATCCAACAAGGATACAACTTCCAATTAATCTTCTCCCGGTCAAGGCTTTTATTTGATTATATAAATTCTCTCGTTAATTTTCATCGCCTTAAATTACAATCATTTAATTTCCTATTCTCCAACTCTTAAAAATTCTCGGAAAACTCGTGACTAATAAAATAGCACTCTTTTGTCAACTCGTTGGGAGACGATCTGGGATTCATACTCCCAGTATTTTATTCTAAAATTTGTGACAACCCTTTCTAAATTGATAAGTGGATTTTTACTAGTTAGGAACTGTACTTACAACGTATTTCTTATATTAATTTCTTAATCGGCTAATTTTCGCCACGTCAATTTTTGGCACCATTGCCGGGGAGTTGCAATAGCGTGCTAAATTGTTAGTTAGTGTAAATATTTTTAATTTTATTTATTTGCATATTTTATTTTATTTTATTTTATTACCATGAGCTGTATGTTTCTTTCGTTGAATGACACGTTCACTGCCTGATCCAAGCTTAGCCACATTTGATCCTGAAATTGAAAGAACTCTTTCGCGTATTAGGCGAGCTCGGTGTCGGTTAGCCTCTGAGAGTGGTGAAGTGGTTACTACCAATTCACCAGTCTTATCTGAGAGGGAATCTAAAGCGGCATTTGAGGAAGAAACAAGCTCCTCTACTACTGATTCAGTTGGTTTACGTGGAGGTAATATGGCGGAGCCCAGGAGGATTACTCTCCAGGAAGCTGGAGCTCCAGACTTTACACTACAACCGTATCAAATGCGTCACCCAAATCTGGCTGCAGATTTTGAACTGAAGACTGCGCTAATCAACTTAATACCTAAGTTTCATGGCTTACCTACTCAGGAGCCTATCAAGCACCTCAGGGATTTTCAGACAGCCTGTTCTACTGTTAGGCATCATGGTGCAAATGAAACTTCTATTCTGCTGACCGCCTTCCCGTTTTCTCTTGAGGGAAAGGCGAGGGAAAAGTACTACACTCAACCTAAAGGAGTTGTTACCAACTGGGACATGCTCAGGAGAAAATTCTTGGAAAAATATTTTCCGGCTGAGTTACAGATAGACTGAGGAAGGAGATTTCCTGCATTATCCAAGGTGAATCAGAAACTCTTTATGAGCACTGGGAACATTTCAGGAATCTTCTGGACGCATGCCCCCACCACATGATTGACAAGTTGGTATTGATCAGCTACTTCACACAAGGCATGAAGCCTCAGGATAAGACTACATTGGATGGTGCTAGTAATGGCTCTCTGAAAAAGTACAAGACCGCAGATGAAGCATGGCAGCTGATCGCCGATTTAGCTGAGTCTACCCAGAATGCTAGGCATAGGACCAACCATCCCAAGGCTATTACAAAGGTTTCCTCTAGCGGTGAGACTGCTGCTCTCACACAGACTCTGGGTGAGATGACAAACATACTAAAGTAGCTACAACTGAATCAACAACAATCTCAACCTCCTTCACCACAACATAGTCAACAACTGGTTCCTCAGAGAGTGTGCGAAATATGTGCATGCTATAGTCATTATACTGATGAGTGTCCACAGCTCTAACAAGAAGACAACACCTTGGTAGCTACTCACAACTTCTATGACCGGCCGAATCAAGGATACTATCAACAAGGCAGAAACTATAACCAAGGTGGGAACCATAACCAAGGTTGGCAAGACAACTCCAACCAGGGGTGGAGAGATAATTTCAACCAAGGCTGGTGGGACAACTATATCAGAGGAGGCAGAGACAACTAGGGAAATCAGAGGTGGAACATAATAACAATCAGCAAAATCGGTATCAGCAGAACCAGAATCAGCCTTACAGAGCACCTCACCTAAGGCAGTCCCAAGGACCTCAGAACAACCAACAGTAGATCCCTCAGATCACTTATCCCCCTTCCTCTTCTAATGACCAGATACTTTGTTCTCTTGCACAAGGACAACAAGACATTTAGACTACACTGAACTCTACTATAAATGGTCTGAATGCCACTTTACAAGCTCTCGTCTCCCGGATGGATTCATTGTCTACTCCCAACAACCAGCCTTCAAGTCTAGTGGGATTCCTTCTCAACCTTTATCCAACCCCAAAGGTGGAATTAATGCCATCACTTGAGGTCCGGAACCACACTGCAAGAGAGGAATCATGAGGAGCCAAGCTCAAAGGAAGACACCCAAGTTGAGAACGTGGTTGAAGGGGAGGATATTGAAGAGGAAGATGAAGTACAAGACATGGTTGAAGAAGAGACAGCTCAACCACGGAATGGAGAACCAAGGGAAGCTGAAGCTATAAGAGACACCATCCCTATCCCATTTCCACACCTTGCAAGGAAGCCCCGAAAGCAGATGGAGCTCGACCCCAAAATGGTAGAAATCTTCAAAAAGGTTGAGGTAACAATTCCCCTTTTTTATGTCATTCACCAGGTACCTAAATATGTGAAATTTCTAAAAGATCTGTGCATGCATAAGGACAAGATTAATGAGCTAGAAACTATTCCTTTAGGTAGTTCTATATCTACTTTAATGGGGGATATACCTGAAAAAAGTAGTGATCCAGGTCCATGCATGGTTAATTGTACCATTGGGGGTGTAATTTTTTCTGACTGCATGTGTGATTTAGGAGCGTGCGTGAGTATTATGTAACAACCCCGATTTTCGAGTACGCGAGATCTTTTCTGAAAGTACGAATTTCTCCGGAAGATCAGTAAGGGGAAAACCTTTGATATATCATCAAGAATCTCAATCTTCATTGTCATTATGTCATCTTTAGGTTAGAACCTTTCCCGAGGCAAGCTCGATGATGCAGTCACGAAGAACCTAGTTTTTGAACCGTATCGGTTAGGAGTTTTAATTCGGTTTTTCGTAAATAGTCTCAGTTTGACAAACCGGACTCGATTTATGAGAGAAGAGAGATAATAGTATAATATTATCATTATATTAGTATTATAAAATACTTGAATGATATTATAAGGTTACCTGGTCTGTTTTAGTTTAAAACAGAAAATCGGTTTAACCGGGTTCACAATTTATTGGTGCAGCTTAGCACCAGCACTCTCTGATGACTTTAGCAATGCTAAGGCCTCATTATACATATTTTATTCTCATAATAAATAGGTTACTAGTGTCATTTATGCTAGTAGCTCAGAAAATAATTTTTAGAGATGTTTTCACAAGTGTTCCGATACACCTAGTTTTAGTAGTTATACATCTGAGATATTTTAATATTATTTTAATCCACCTCCAGGCCAACCAATCACAACTCACCCTACACCCCCAAAACCCCCAAGGCTGGCTCATTTTCACTTTGTGGCCGAAAATAGGTAGAGAGAAAAAGAGAAAAAAGTTCTTAGTTCCAAATCTTCAAAGCTTGATTTCTGCTGAACTAAAACTCAAATCAAAATTCCAATCCGACCAAAATGATCCTCTCTTCTTTCTCTACATGATTATATGACTTATCAAGGCTGGGATCAAGATGAGTTGGCTGCACCATCTCTCTTTTGATTCAGTTTCAAGGAAACATGCTTAAATATGTGTTTTCTTGATGTGATTTAGGAGGAAAAAGTGCTTAAGGGCCACCTGAAAATCTAACTGAATTAGGGGCAGCAAAATCAGGTAGGGTGCCACGAAATTAATCTTGATTATTTGTGTTTGAGATGTGTGAATGTTGTATAATTTGGCTGTGCTAAAAATTGGTTGCATATATGATTGATTCTTGGTGAAAATTTGGTGAAATTTTGATGAAATTTGATGAAATTCAAGCTTTAAAGTTCATGTTCTTGGGCAGCTGGAAAAATGAAACCCTAAGCTTAAATTGAGGTTAAATTTGTGTTGAACTCATGTAGAAAAGATGGGGTTTTAGTGGCTGCTAATTTATTATGAATTATAGTAAAAATCGGTTGCTGAAAAGACTGAAAAACAGGTAAAAACAAAGAAAGAATCTGAAGAATTTATGAAGAACATGAAGAACACTTTGAGTGTGGTGAAGAATAATGAAGAACACCTTTTTTGATTCACAAAAGGGCAAGGAAGTAATTATTTTGGTGTTTGAGGGGTTATTTGGTAATTACTGAAAGTTAGGGTGGTAAAAGTAGAAATATTAAAAGTTACGGGTGGTAAAAAGTGAATTTTAAAGGTTAAAATTAAAAGTAAGTTAATTTTCGAAAATTTAATGATAAAATAATAAATAATAATAAAATATTAAATAATAATATTTAATTAAAAATAATATTTTAATAAAAATAATAAAATAATGCGGAAAAGGCAGTTTTCTGTAAAAGCTTTAGAAAGACAACTTTAAGTGCAGAATCTCATAATTACCTTCATAAAACACTTAGGGAGTGGTAAGAACATATTAGTGAGGCAAAGATAAATAAAAGATAAAAGTTTAAGAAAAGATAAAAATCGAAGAAAAAGTCTGTAAGATTTTAATGACAGAAAAACAGACAGAGACTAGCAAACAAACTAGGGCAACATAGTTAGTTTTTGAGTTGCGACTAGGGTTAGGTATTATATGAAAAGTTAAATTGTTTCAGTATAGACTTAATGAACCTATACTTGGGACATGCTAACTATTCATACCGAAATTTACATAAGCTTTAAATACACAGATTAAACAGAGAAATCAGAGCAGGGTAAAGAGACTAAGAGCAGAAGGCTTATTGAAAGGTTAATTGTTGCTTGAGGCAACCCAAGAGATATTGTTTGCTTATTCGTTGCTGAATGCAACCTAAGAGATAATATTTATTATCTGTTGCTTTAAGCAACCCAAGAGTTTCTGTAGGGAAACTTGGATACCTACAGCAATTTTCCGTTTCCAAGAGTATATTTCCTGCGAGTAGAAAGCAGAGGCTGTCTCAATAGAGCTGCTAATAATTATATGCGCATTTATTTGAACGGAGGATCGTATCCGGGAAATCGTGACTCGTGACCGGATAAATGTCGGGAATGCAGGTGCTAACCGACACATGAGCTCATGGCCTGTACTAGGGCTAGACATGCATCATTCTTGTCTGCGCATCATTCTCTGTTGCTTTCCTTCTTGTGAGTGAACTATTTCTTTATGTTTGTCTGCTTGATTGTTATGTCTGTGCTTTATTTCCTTGTGTTCTTCTGTTTGTGTTCTGTTTTCTGTTTTCCTATCTATTTTAACTACTGTTTACTACTTTATTGTATTCTAATATCTATCTGCTAATCGGAATCAAATAAATGAACGTAACTAATAACCCCGACCCTACTAAGAACTCCCCAGTTCTTACCCCTTCTCTCCCTTCCTCCCCCCTCAGATGGAGACGGGCGTGATCTTCTATGAGTTCGAGGACCCTTACGTCTACGAGGATCCGGTACATCACAGTTACTTCATTATGGGTTTGGAGCCTCGTATTAGACGATATGCGTTACCTAATCGAGCTTTTCAACATCCTCTGTCTAGCCCGCATTTTGACTCCGATGCTCCTTACGACTTTCCCTTATCCTGGTTACATCCTGACGCACCTGGACATCCTTTTCCTGATAATCCCAGGCACCCTATACCAGCTCAACCTTTAAATGAGGCGGTACCTGAGCCTATCATTCCTGATGAGCCTGAGTTAGCTGATGACTACGTACCTGTGATACTACCAGAGTGGGATTTTCCCCCTGAGCCGATCCCCGACTTTCCACAGCCTGATGAGCCGGCACTACCAAACGGTGGGGTAGCTCCTATACACGCGAACGGACCTGTGCTCGCAAATGGTTTTGTACATAGTGACAGCAGTGTTTCTGGTGGATCTGAGGGTATAGCTGTAGCTGCGGATGATGAGGAGGAGGAGGATCCTGAGATAGAGATAGAGCAGGATGAGGAGATGGACGAGCCTCACGGTGATTCTCCGAACAGTCACGTGTAGATATAGCTTGACTGTGGAAGGGGCATTCTTTTGATGACACTCTAGTCTGACATTATCTGTTAGTTAGTCTCTCACTTGTGTTAGTACACCCGAGAGCTAGGAGCTATATAGTGGTTAGGCTAGCCTGGGTGCCAGTTTAGTGGCTTTTTGTATGGGCCAGGCCCTGGGAGTGTCGTGTATATATTAGCTACGTAGGATGACGAGGATGTAAACTGACTTGATCTTGTGTAAACGCTGCATGTTTTGTTATAGTGTACATGATGTATATTATCAGTTGTGTTTCTATGTTTCTTTATGCCGCTTTTCTATTACTCTCAATGTATGCTTGTTTATTTTACCTTGTTATCCGCAACGATACGATGTAAAAAAAATTACCCGTAAAATTGGCATCGCTCTAACAAGGAACAGGCTCATATAGTAAATAATAGTTAATAATTAAGAAGGATAAGTTAGTAACACTTAGCTTCTTGTATGACCATGGCATACTGGGAGTTGGGTCGTTACAAGTTGGTATCAGAGCAGTTCGTTCCCAATAGAGCCTGGGGAGTGGACTGACTATGCTTCATTGCATACTCTGTTGTGTGTCTCATGCTTATAGGATATCTATGTGATATGTGTTGCATGATTGTCTCTGTGTTTTCATTCTGGGAGTGTTCACACTTGACTTGAAGTGTTAAGACTGATCACCTTAATAATGATTGTTTGGTGTGAACAGGACCACAATGGGCTCACGGAGACGAGGCGTACAGGAATGAATTCCTAATGTTAACTACGAGAGGGAGTAGGAGACGTTTATGACTACCATGAATGCTGTGGCTGAAGCAGTGCGTGAGGCTGCAGTAGCAGCGGCTAGGGCTGTTGATCATCTTGGAGTGAGAAACGGGAATGAGAATGAGCATGGGGAAGATAGTGGAAATGATGAGAATAACTTGGGGCATCTCGAAAGACCTATGACCCTTGCGACTTTTCTGAAGGTTAAACCGCCTAAGTTTAAAGGTACACTCGTTGCGACTGATGCTAACAACTGGTTTCGAGCTATCGAACGATCACTGCGAGCGCAGCATGTTCCGGAAGGCCAGCACGTGGAGTTTGCTACTTATATGCTGGAAGGAGAAGCTGAGCATTGGTGGCAGGGGATACAGCGACTGTTGCAACAAGGTGAAGGCAATATTCCTTGGAATATTTTTAAGGATGAATTTTATAAGAAGTATTTTCCGAGGGCAGCTCGTGATGCTAAGGAGATGGAACTTATGCAGCTGAAACAGGGTAACACAACTGTTGCAGAATATGCCCGTAAGTTTGATGACTTGTGCCATTTCTCCAAGATCTGTCAAGGGATTCCTGCTGACTTTGAAGAATGGAAGTGTTTGAAGTTCGAAGGGGGCCTTCGTGAGGATCTGATGAGTTCAGTAGTTCCATTGGAGATACGAGATTTTGCTGAGCTGGTTAATAAGTGCAAGTTAGTAGAAGAATGTGCTAAGAAGGTAATTGCCTCTAAAGCAAGTCGTCAAGGATTTCCACCAAGGAACTACAATAATTATAATTGGCAACCACGAAGGACAAACTTCAAGACACCTGGTGTGCCACAGCGAAGAAACCCACAGGCTGGTAACATTCCTGCTTGCCCTACGGGTGGAAACGGAGGTAGACCAAGGTAGGATAATGGTAAACGACCCCAACAAGCACAGGTGAATACTGCATGTAGGCAGTGTGGGAAAGATCATGGTAATAGACCCTGCTTGTTTGGGACATCCAAGTGTTATATTTGTAATGAACCAGGACATATGGCTAAGAATTGCCCGAAGAGGTTTACTCGGAATCCAGTGCAAACCCAGCAACAAGGTCGAGTGTTTGCCATGACTGCTAATGATGCTATGCAATCAGACGCCCTGATCCAAGGTCAGTGTTACGTCAAGAATCGATTTCTAACTGTACTGTATGATTCGGGTGTATCTCATTCCTTTATTTCTTTAACTGTTGCTCGTGAGTTGGGACTAGATTTCTCTGAGTTGAACTTTGATCTAATTGTCCATACACCTGCATCCCAAAATGCTTTGACTAGTTTAGTGTGCCTACAAGTACCATTCACTATTAGGAACAGAACTTTTATACATGATCTAATCTGTTTGCCTCTATGTGGTTTAGAAGTTATTCTAGGGTTAGATTGGTTATCTAAGTATCATGTTTTCCTTGATTGCTATGAAAGAACTGCTATTATTCCATCTGATAGTTTAGATATTAAACCATTTCTATCTCATACTTTATATCTAAATTCTGTAAGAGTTACATTAGACGGGAGTGATTGTGAGGGGTACGTTCTGTTAGCGGCTAGCTCGAATGATAGTGAACTAAGCTTAGAACGAATCCGAGTGGTGAAGGAATTTCCTGATGTTTTCCCGGACGACATACCTGAGTTTCCTCCTCAGCGAGAGATAGAATTCAGCATTGAACTAGTACCTGGAACCGGACCGATTTCCATAGCACCGTACCGGATGTCACCATTGGAACTTGCAGAGTTGAAGAAGCAGTTGGATGAGCTACTTGGAAAGAAATTTATTCGTCCCAGTGCATCACCTTGGGGAGCTCCAGTATTGCTAGTAAAGAAGAAGGATGGTGGAATGCGACTTTGCGTGGATTACCGGCAGTTAAATAAAGTCACCATCAAGAACAAGTATCCACTTCCACGGATAGATGATTTAATGCACCATTTGAAAGGTGCAACTGTGTTCTCGAAGATTGATTTGCGATCGGGCTATCACCAGATTCGAGTGAAAGAGTCGGATATACCGAAGACTGCATTTAGAACTCGATATGGTCACTATGAGTATACGGTTATGTCATTTGGACTAACTAATGCTCCTGCGATTTTCATGGATTACATGAATCGTATTTTTCGTCCGTACCTTGATCAGTTCGTAGTAGTTTTCATAGACGATATTCTCATCTATTCGAAGACAGAAAGAGAGCATGAAGAGCATCTAAGAACTGTATTGCAGATACTAAGGACTCAGAAGTTATATGCTAAACTATCAAAGTGCGAGTTCTGGACAGAGAAGGTGGCATTTTTGGGACACGTTATATCACAGAGAGGAATTGCAGTGGATCCTTCAAAAATTGAAGCAGTAGTGCAATGGGAACCACCTACGACCGTTACAGAAGTTCGGAGTTTTCTCGGACTAGCTGGATATTACCGGAGGTTTATTAAAGGGTTTTCTCAGATAGACTTACCTCTGACTAGCCTTACACGAAAGGAAGTTCCGTTCGTTTGGACGGCTAAGTGTGATAGAAGTTTCAAGATGCTTAAGGAAAAGTTAACAACTACACCTGTATTAGTACTACCCGACCCACAGAAACCTTTTGAAGTATACTGTGACGCTTTTCATAAAGGACTTGGATGTGTGCTGATGCAAGACAAAAATGTGGTGGCTTATGCTTCCCGGCAGCTGAGACCTCATGAACGAAATTATCCGACGCATGACTTGGAGTTGGCTGCAGTAGTGTTTGCTCTGAAGATCTGGAGGCACTATTTGTATGGCGCTCAACTAGAAGTTTTCTCTGACCACAAAAGTTTAAAGTATATCCTTGACCAGAAGGATCTAAATATGCGACAGCGAAGGTGGATGGAGTTCCTGAAGGACTATGATTTTAAGTTAAGTTATCACCCAGGAAAAGCGAACGTGGTGGCAGACGCCTTGAGCAGGAAGAATTTGAGTATCTCTTGGATGATGATAAAGGAAGAGAAGCTACTTGCGGAATTTGAGGACCTTAAGTTGGCTATGACTGAGACGTCAAGTGGAGTCCGTTTGGCCCAATTGCATATAACACCAGATTTTAAGATTAGGATTCAGCAAGCACAAGCACAGGATTCAGAAATGATGACGATGCTGAGACGGATGAAAGTAGAGGAACCAGAAGCTGTAAGACTAGATCGTAGCAGTCTCTGGAGATACAATAACAGAATTTGTGTGCCTAGCTCTGGAGATTTGCGGCAAAGGATTCTTGCAAAAGCCCATCAAAGTAGATTCTCTATGCATCCTGGAGTAACAAAGATGTATCAAAATTTGAAACAAATATTCTGGTGGCCGGGCTTGAAGAAAGAGGTAGCTGATTATGTCTCAAAATGTTTAACCTGCCAGAAGGTGAAGGTGGAACACCAGAAACCATCAGGAACCCTGCAACCCTTAGAAATACCACAATGGAAATGGGAGCAGATCACTATGGATTTTGTCACGGGATTGCCAAGGACCTTAACTGGACACAATGCCATTTGGGTAATTGTGGACAGGTTGACGAAGTCAGCGCACTTCCTTCCGATTCGAGTTGACTATACATTAGAAAGGCTGGCACGGATATATATTCAAGAAATCGTACGATTACACGGAATACCTTCGTCAATTGTTTCAGATCGAGATCCGAGGTTTACTTCCAGATTCTGGGGAGCTTTCCAGAGAGCGTTGGGAACAGAATTGCATATGAGTACAGCATACCATCCTCAGACAGACGGACAATCAGAGCGGACAATCCAGACATTGGAAGACATGCTAAGATCTTGTGTGATGGATAACCAAGGCAGTTGGGATAGGTATTTGCCATTGGTCGAGTTCGTCTACAACAACAGTTACCAACAAAGTATCGGGATGGCACCATATGAAGCTCTCTACGGAAGAAGGTATCAGACACCATTGTGTTGGAATGACGACGGAGAAGCTAGTGTCTTAGGTCCAGACTTAGTGCAAGAAACTACTGAAAAGATAAAGGGGATTCGCCAGAAGATCCAGACAGCACAGAGCCGTCAAAAGAGCTATGCCGATAATAGACGTAGACCCTTAGAGTTTAGTGAGGGAGACCATGTCTTTCATAAAGTAACCCCGACTACTAGAATAGGTAGAGCCCTTAATACTAAAAAGCTTAACCCTCGATACATAGGACCTTTCCAAATACTTAAAAAAGTCGGACTAGTAGCTTATCAAGTAGCCCTTCCTCCATATCTGTCAAACCTTCATGATATTTTTCATGTCTCGCAACTTAAGAAATATATTCCCGACGAGAGTCACATTTTACAACCAGAGACAGTACAGTTACGAAACGATTTGACATATCAAGCATCACCAGTTCAGATCGTAGAAAGAGGTGATAAGCAGCTAAAAGGCAAAACTGTTCACTTAGTCAAAGTAGCTTGGGGACAAAGAGGAGAAGAAGAGCACACTTGGGAACTGGAAGATAAGATGAAAGCCGATTACCCGCATTTATTCTCAGGTAACTGAAATTTTGAGGGCAAAATTTTCTGTTAGGAGGGTAGAATGTAACAACCCCGATTTTCGAGTACGCGAGATCTTTTCTGAAAGTACGAATTTCTCCAGAAGATCAGTAAGGGGAAAACCTTTGATATATCATCAAGAATCTCAATCCTCATTGTCATTATGTCATCTTTAAGTTAGAACCTTTCCCGAGGCAATCTCGATGATGCAGTCGCGAATAACCTAGTTTTTGAACCGTATCGGTTAGGAGTTTTAATTCGGGTTTTCGTAAATAGTCTCAGTTTGACAAACCGGACTCGATTTATGAGAGAAGAGAGATAATAGTATAATATTATCATTATATTAGTATTAGAAAATGCTTGAATGATATTATAAGGTTACCTGTCTGTTTTAGTTAAAAACAGAAAATCGGTTTAACCGGGTTCACAATTTACTGGTGCAGCTTAGCACCAGCACTCTCTGATGACTTTAGCAATGCTAAGGCCTCATTATACATGTTTTATTCTCATAATAAATATGTTACTAGTGTCATTTATGCTAGTAGCTCAGAAAATAATTTTTAGAGATGTTTTCACAAGTGTTCCGATACACCTAGTTTTAGTAGTTATACATCTGAGATATTTTAATATTATTTTAATCCACCTCCAAGCCAACCAATAACAACTCACCCTACACCCCCAAAACCCCCAAGGCTGGCTCATTTTCACTTTGTGGCCGAAAATAGGTAGAGAGAAAAAGAGAGAAAAGTTCTTAGTTCCAAATCTTCAAAGCTTGATTTCTGCTGAACTAAAACTCAAATCAAAATTCCAATCCGACCAAAATGATCCTCTCTTCTTTCTCTACATGATTATATGACTTATCAAGGCTAGGATCAAGGTGAGTTGGCTGCACCATCTCTCTTTTGATTCAGTTTCAAGGAAACATGCTTAAATATGTGTTTTCTTGATGTGATTTAGGAGGAAAAAGTGCTTAAGGACCACCTGAAAATCTAACTGAATTAGGGGCAGCAAAATCAGGTAGGGTGCCATGAAATTAATCTTGATTATTTGTGTTTGAGTTGTGTGAATGTTGTATAATTTGGCTGTGCTAAAAATTGGTTGCATATATGATTGATTCTTGGTGAAAATTTGGTGAAATTTTGATGAAATTTGATGAAATTCAAGCTTTAAAGTTCATGTTCTTGGGCAGCTGGAAAAATGAAACCCTAAGCTTAAATTGAGGTTCAATTTGTGTTGAACTCATGTAGAAAAGATGGGGTTTTAGTGGCTGCTAATTTATTATGAATTATAGTAAAAATCGGTTGCTGAAAAGACTGAAAAACGAGTAAAAACAGAGAAAGAATCTGAAAAATTTATGAAGAACATGAAGAACACTTTGAGTGTGGTGAAGAACAATGAAGAACACCTTTTTGATTCATAAAAGGGCAAGGAAGTAATTATTTTGGTGTTTGAGGGGTTATTTGGTAATTACTGAAAGTTAGGGTGGTAAAAGTAGAAATATTAAAAGTTACGTGTGGTAAAAAGTGAATTTTAAAGGTTAAAAGTAAAAGTAAGTTAATTTTCGAAAATTTAATGATAAAATAATAAATAATAATAAAATATTAAATAATAATATTTAATTAAAAATAATATTTTAATAAAAATAATAAAATAATGCGAAAAAGGCAGTTTTCTGTAAAAGCTTTAGAAAGACAACTTTAAGTGCAGAATCTCATAATTACCTTCATAAAACACTTAGGGAGTGGTAAGAACATATTAGTGAGGCAAAGATAAATAAAAGATAAAAGTTTAAGAAAAGATAAAAATCGAAGAAAAAGTCTGTAAGATTTTAATGACAGAAAAACAGACAGAGACTAGCAAACAAACTAGGGCACATAGTTAGTCTTTGAGTTGCGACTAGGGTTAGGTATTATATGAAAAGTTAAATTGTTTCAGTATAGACTTAATGAACCTATACTTGGGACATGCTAACTATTCATACTGAAATTTACATAAGCTTTAAATACACAGATTAAACAGAGAAATCAGAGCAGGGTAAAGAGACTAAGAGCAGAAGGCTTATTGAAAGGTTAATTGTTGCTTGAGGCAACCCAAGAGATATTGTTTGCTTATTCGTTGCTGGATGCAACCTAAGAGATAATATTTATTATCTGTTGCTTTAAGCAACCCAAGAGTTTCTGTAGGGAAACTTGGATACCTACAGCAATTTTCTGTTCCCAATAGTATATTTCCTGCGAGTAGAAAGTAGAGGCTGTCTCAATAGAGCTGCTAATAATTATATGTGAATTTATTTGAACGGAAGATTGTATCCGGGAAATCATGAACTCGTGACCGGATAAATGTTGGGAATGCAGGTGCTAACCGACACATGAGCTCATGGCCTGTACTAGGGCTAGACATGCATCATTCTTGTCTGCGCATCATTCTCTGTTTCTTTCCTTCTTGTGAGTGAACTATTTCTTTATGTTTGTCTGCTTGAGTGTTATGTCTGTGCTTTATTTCCTTGTGTTCTTCTATTTGTGTTCTGTTTTCTGTTTTCCTATCTATTTTAACTACTGTTTACTACTTTATTGTATTCTAATATCTATCTGCTAATCGGAATCAAATAAATGAATGTAACTAATAACCCCGACCCTACTAAGAACTCCCCAGTTCTTACCCCTTCTCTCCCTTCCTCCCCCCTCAGATGGAGACGGGCGTGATCTTCTATGAGTTCGAGGACCCTTACGTCTACGAGGATCCGGTACATCACAGTTACTTCATTATGGGTTTGGAGCCTCGTATTAAACGATATGTGTTACCTAATCGAGCTTTTCAACATCCTCTGTCTAGCCCGCATTTTGACCCCGATGCTCCTTACGACTTTCCCTTATCCTGGTTACATCCTGACGCATCTGGACATCTTTTTCCTGATAATCCCGGGCACCCTATACCAGCTCAACCTTTGAATGAGGCGGTACCTGAGCCTATCATTCCTGATGAGCCTGAGTTAGCTGATGACTACGTACCTGTGATACCACCAGAGTGGGATTTTCCCCCTGAGCCGATCCCTGACTTTCCACAGCCTGATGAGCCGGCACTACCAGACGGTGGGGTAGCTCCTATACACGCGAACGGACCTGTGCTCGCGAATGGTTTTATACATAGTGACAGCAGTGTTTCTGGTGGATCTGAGGGTATAGCTGTAGCTGCAGATGATGAGGAGTAGGAGGATCCTGAGATAGAGATAGAGCAGGATGAGGAGATGGACGAGCATCGCGGCGATTCTCCGAACGGTCACGTGTAGATATAGCTTGACTGCGGAAGGGGCATTCTTTTGATGACACTCTAGTCTGACATTATCTGTTAGTTAGTCTCTCACTTGTGTTAGTACACCCGAGAGCTAGGAGCTATATAGTGGTTAGGCTAGCCTGGGTGCCAGTTTAGTGGCTTTTTGTATGGGCCAGGCCCTGGGAGTGTCGTGTATATATTAGCTACGTAGGATGACGAGGATGTAAACTGACGTGATCTTGTGTAAACGCTGCATGTTTTGTTATAGTGTACATGATGTATATTATCAGTTGTGTTTCTATGTTTCTTTATGCCGCTTTTCTATTACTCTCAATGTATGCTTGTTTATTTTACCTTGTTATCTGCAACGATACGATATAAAAAAAAATTACCCGTAAAATTGGCATCGCTCTAACAAGGAACAGGCTCATATAGTAAATAATAGTTAATAATTAAGAAGGATAAGTTAGTAACACTTAGCTTCTTGTATGACCATGGCACACTGGGAGTTGGGTCGTTACATATTATGCCTTTGTCTATATATCATGCTTTGAGGCTCCCTCCCTTAAAAAGGTCGGTAGATCATTTTGTTTTGGCAGATAAAAGCATCATCACAGTGGTTGGAATTGCTGAAGACGTGCTGGTGAGCATTAAGGGGCTCACATTTCTCATTGACTTCTATATCTTGGAAATGCCCCCTAATGACTCAGGAAGACCGTCATCCATCCTGCTTGGAAGGCCATTCCTGAAGACTTCAAAGTTCAAGTTGGATGCCTTCTCAAGAACTTATTCTTTTGATATAGACGGCCGAGCCGTGAGCTTCAATCTGGAAGAAGCTATGAAGCACCCTCCGGAAGATCATTCTATCTTCCAGTGCGACATCATTGATGAGACTGTAGCTGCAGTTCAACAAGAAGAAATAGAAGAGATGCACATGGAGCAAGGTCCAAGTGTGGGGAGACCCTCTGAACACAATAAAGACACTTCGCCACCATCACTAGCTCTAGAAGCTCAAGTGTCTAGCCATGAGCAGAAATTGGAATTGAAGCCCCTTCCACCCCACCTCAAGTATGCTTACCCTGAGGATAATCAGAAGCTCCCAGTTATCATTGCAAGGGAACTCACTTCCCAACAGGAGGAGCAGTTGCTTAGTGTGCTAAGAAGACACAAGAAGGCAATTGGGTGGAGCTTGGCAGATATAGTAGGCATCAGCCCTCAAGTCTGTGAGCATAGAATATTTTTAGAAGAGGGAGCAAGGCCTGTCCATCAAACCCAAAGTAGACTGAATCCCACCATCTTGGAGGTTGTCAAGAAGGAAGTGACTAGACTGCTGGAAGCTGATATCATCTATTCAATCTCAGATAGCGAATGGGTCAGCCTAGTACAAGTGGCGCCCAAGAAGTTTGGAGTTACTACAGTGAAGAATGAGCAAGGAGAGCTTATAGCAACTAGAGTACAGAATTCCTGGAGAGTATGCATTGATTACAGGTGCCTCAACCAGGCTACTCACAAGGATCACTACCCCCTGCCATTTATTGATCAGATGCTTGATCGTTTGTCAGGTAAATCACACTACTGCTTCTTAGATGGTTATACAAGTTATTTTCAAATTCATATAGCTCCTGAAGATTAGGAGAAAACTAATTTTACATGTCCCTTTGGAACGTATGCATACAAAAGGAGATTAGCAATCGTACTGATGATGCTAACACTGTTGTCTCTTTTGTTAGAAACCATATTATATGTCGCTTTGGATCACCACAAGCAATCGTGAGTGATCAAGGCACTCACTTTTGTAACAGGAGATTAGCTGGACTACTGAAGAAGCATGGCATTGTGCACAAGGTAGCAACAGCTTACCATCCCCAGACTACTGGACAAGCAGAGGTGTCTAACAGAGAAATAAAGCACATTCTGGAGAAGATAGTAAAGCCCCATAGAAAATACTGGAGCACCAGGCTACAAGATGCGCTTTGGGCATATCGGACAGCATACAAGACACCAATCAGGATGAGCCCCTTCCGCCTAGTTTATGGAAAAGCCTGTCACCTCCCAGTAGAGGTAGAGCACAAAGCATTTTGGGCGGTAAGAGAGATCAACATGGGATTTGAGAAGGCTAGAGCTGAAACGAAGCTGCAACTACAAGAATTAGAGAACCTCTGCCTAGAAGCATATGATAACTCCAGGATATACAAAGAGAAGATGAAGGCTGCGCATGACAAGCACACAAAGAGGAGAGAGTTCAGACTTGGGGAGTAAGCTCTCCTTTACAACTCCAGACTGAGGCTCATGCCAGGCAAGTGAGATCCAGATGGGAAGGTCCCAAATAGAGTAGAGAAGGCAGAGCCATACAGAGTCTTTCACATGAGTCATCCTTCAAGCTCCAAATTCATAAAGGTCAATGGACATCGCTTAAAGCTGTATTGTGGTGAGAAGATGAAGAACACCAAGGAGCTTGAGATCTTCCTCTTGGAAGATCCACCAACAGCAGAATACTGAGCTTGTGGACCGTCCAACTTAAGGACGTTAAAGAAAAGTGCTAGGTGGGAGACAACCCACCATGATACGATCTTTCATTTTTCTTAGTTTTATTTTAGTTTATCAGTGTTCACTCATAAATCCTGCATATTCATCTGCATGCTGCATTTTGCATTCTGCATAATGAAAAAAAAAAGGGGCACGCAATGCACGAGCGTCCACGATGCGTACGCGTCATATGTGCATGGGAGTAAGGCTGGAAGCGTGCTTTAGGCACAAACAAGCCCACGCGTACCCGTCCCTGACGCGTATGCATCGCTTGCGAATTCACCAGTCTACGCGTACGCGTACCTCACGCGTACGCGTGACTTTGCAAATCAGCGTAAATGGGTGTATGGCCAGAGAGTTATGATGTTGTGGGGCTGGAACTATGCTAGAAGCACAAGTCCTATCACGCGTACGGGTCCCTGACGCGTACGGGTCCCTGACGCGTACGCGTCGTTTTTCCATCCAGGCCATCCACGCGTGCGCGCCACTGACGCGCACGCATCGTTTAAAATTTTTGAACATGTGCGTTTTGGACAGAAAGTTATGTGTGCGCGAGGCTGCCTTCACACCAATCGCACAACCCATGTCACGTGTACGCGTCCCTGGCGCATACTCGTCACTTGAAAATAGCGCGATCCACGCGTACGCGTGTTGCACGCATACGCGTCGCCTATGACGCACCACTAAAACACTTTAGCGCCTGATTTCAAATCCTCCTGATCGACCGGAATTTACTCCCCATATAAAATGAATCCGTTCTTTGGAAAGCGCACCAAATATCGTCAACTAATAACCCACTAGGAGTGGGTCGAATCCCACAGAGATTAACGGACTAAAGCAAACAATAGTTAATTGATTATCCTAGTTAGACTATTCATATTGGAGTGATAATCAACAAAGAAATGTAAATGACATGAAAATAAAGGAAAGCAAGAAAGTGCAAGAAAGTAAATGGCAAGGAAAGTAAAGTACAAGTAAAGTACTGGAAATGTAAAGTCCAGAAAATGTAAATAACCATAAAGTAAATAAAAGAAAAAAAGATAAAATAAACATTGGGATCAAGAGATATTGTATTCTCCGGATTAATTGATTCCATCTCATCTTCAATCATGCAACTCATTGACCTCTTGGCAATCATGATTGATTGAGCCCCAATTCCTTGGTGACTCAATCTCTCAACTCTTGATCAATAGCCAATTCTTTGGTCTAATTGCCCATGAGAAGATTTGAAGAATGGTCCATGATTATACCACACACTTTCCTAAGTCCAAGTAGAGGGAGGATTATATGTCACCATATCCAAACACCAAAACCCAAATTTATTCAAGTGTGAGAAAGAATTTCAAGCATGGTTTTATGTTTTCTCTTCCAAGGTTCCCATAAAACCCAATTACATTCAATCTCTTTTCCAAGATAATTGAATGATAGAATAAAGAATAAAATTCTTTCTAGTAAATCAAAGAGAAATGAATAGAAGAAGAATAAAAACAATCAATCCATTGAAAAATAATAGAGCTCTCTTTCCCAATGGAAAGAGTTAGTAATTCATAACTAAAATATTTACAAGTAAGAAAGAAAAGAAAGGAAGCTGATGGTGAACAGAGAGGGTCCAAAGACTCTCCCAATCCAGCATGAGTAATTCTATGAAACTAAGGCCTTTATATAGGCTCTCCTAAATTACAAACTTAAATGAAATTAAAAGCAAATTACAAAGAAATGAAAACAAACTATTCTAGATGCTTCTTGTGGCCTTGATTGGTTGACAATTGTGGCTTGAATAAGAGTTGGAGTGGGCTTGGTTGAAGGTTGATGGCTGCAGGGAGAAGTTGGCGTGTGGTTTCAAGTGCCACTCCCACTTGATTTTTCACTTTGGATTATGACCTACTTTGAATGCTAAATAGATGGAGTTCTTTGGGCCTCAATTTAAATGTCCACTATGAAGTATTATATATTTTTGGAAAGCCCTGGATGTTAGCTTTCCAACGCTTTAGGAATCAACTCATTTGGACTTTTGTAGCTCAAGTTATGCCCAATTGAAGATGCCTAGGTCAGTCTGTCAAATAGCCCGGCGTGCCACACCCACTTCTTGCGTGCCACGCCCCATATGTTGTGAAGCTGGCGTGCCACGCTCAAAACTGGCATGCCACACCTTCAATGATGCACCAAAATCTCCTCTCTGGCCATTAGAACTGGCGTGCCATGCCCAGAATTCCAAGTGGCACGCCCATTATGAAAATAGAGCTGGCGTGCCACGCCTTCGATATCAAGTGGCACGCCCAGGTTTTGCAACACTAAATTAATGGCCTGTTTCACCTTGTGTTTAACGTCCACCATAAAGTGTTATATATCGTTGTAAAGCTCTTGATGTCAGCGTTCTAACGCCACCAAAATCAGATCATTTAGATCTCTACAACGCAAGTTATGTTCCTTTGAAGATGAAGAGGTCAGGCTGGTAACTCTACAATAACGTGTTTTTCTCCTTGTGTTTTCAGGGTCAATATCTTCCTCAATTACAGTTTTCATTATAAAGTGTTATATATGGTTGGAAATTCCTAGATGTCTACTTTATAATGGTACTAGAATCACCTCATTTGGAGTTGTGTGGCTCAAGATATCGTCATTTAAATGAGAAGCGGTCAGGCTGGCATATGCCCCGGCGTGCCACTCCCAATGCTTGGCGTGCCACGCCCATAGTGGGGCTCAAAATCACTCCTCTGGTACTTAAGCCTGACATTCCATGTCCAAAACACTAAGTGGCACACCCTCTTTGAGATCTTGGCCTCACAAACCTGGCGTGCCATGCCCAAAGCACCAAGTGGCACGCCCATGTTGGAGCTTCATTCTTTCAAGCTTGGCATGCCACGCCTAGAACCCAAGTGGCACGTCCATGTTGGTCTTCATTCTTTCAAGCTTGGTGTGCCACGCCTAACACCCATGTGGCACGCCCATTGATGAGAATAGGCTTCAGAAGCTTGGCGTGCCACGCCCAGAGCTTCAAATAGCACGCCCATATAAAATTCTTCAACCTTTTTTGCTGGAATGTTGGCCTGGCATGCCACGCCCAGAGCTTCAAGTGGCATGCCCATTGTTGAGAGTTGGTTTAAAAGCTTGGCGTGCCACGCCCAGAGCTTCAAGTGGCACGCCCAGAGCTTCAAGTGGCACCCCCAGCTTCACACGCCCAGTTTTATATGTTATTTTCTTCCCCTTTTGTTGCTCTTTTCACCTAAAATTCAGCACAAACCCATTTCAAAGCAATGTACCATAATATATATCATTTGGTTCATGAAATTGAATTGATAAATGAGATTATGCTCTTTTTATAGTCCTTTTAGATAAGAAAAAGGGTACATGATGCACAGTCATCACTTCCACCCCTCCAATCCTAATTCTTTTCAATCCTAATTATTTCTTCTTTCTTTTTTCTTTTTTCTTCCTTATTCTTTCTTCATATCTATTACTTTCTTCATCCATTCTTCATCTTCTTCATCAAGGTTCTTTTCTTCTTCCCCTTTTACTCTTTCATTATTACTTTAATTTATGTTTCCTTCTTCTTCTTTTTTCTTTTAATTTCATTATCTATGGATTCTTTTTCTTTCTTCTTTCTTACATTTTTATGTTGGTGTTGGAATTTTATTTGGTTATTACTTTCTTACAATGATGCTTGTGGATACTATAAGGAGCGATTTGACAATTGATATTTTCATGTGGCTCTCATATACATTTGGATTATATTATTTTCATTCCTACTTTAACTTGCCTACCAAGTGTTTTTGAAAAAGCCTATGGCATCTTGAACTCTATTTTGTTTTACTTCTCTTTTACTTGAATGCCTCTTTTTCCAAATGCTTGCATTACACATGTAATTGGGATTATCATTCACAATTGTCATCATTACAACTGCTCTTTTAGTTGGCACATTTATTACTTGATGCTTGAGCTATCCTTCTCATGCCTGTTACTTGCATGTTTTTACCCTCTTGCATCTGATTATTTTGAATTGCCTACCTACTCTTAATTGATGTCTTACCTACATGTTGTAGCTACCATGTAGTTAGGCTATCATCTTTTCGTTGGCATTCATTATCACTTAGAATTTTCTCCCTTCCGGTCTTAGTTATCTATATTTCACACTCTTCCTTTTTCTTCTTCCTTAGGCATGGGTACCAAGAAAGAAAAAGAGAAGGCCACTGACCAGACACCAGCAAGGAGAGGAACCAAGAGAACACTGGCAAAAGTACTTCCATCTACCAGTGTAAAGCCACCAACAAAGCGAGTGAAGAGGATCATTGAGGTTGATGAATCAGAGAAAGCCTTTCCCACCCGAGACTCCTCACGGTTTGCTAACCGTTATTGCGAATAGATGTTCTCCATCCTAGCTGAGAGGAACCACAACAATGAGTATTTTCTCATTGGTCCAACACACCTTGTTGATTTTATGGAGCCCCGCATAGAGAGGAGACAGTGGAGATTTTTGAGGAGACAGCCGTGAGAGGCCAACTTATCATGGGTCGTTGAGTTCTACTCAAATTTCTACTTGCCTACTCTGCAGACTGTCTTCGTCTGTCAGCAGTAGGTCCCTGTCTTCGAGAGTGCCATACAGAGAGCATTGGACCTTTCACCTAGTCCAGAGGGATGGGACGCCTATCAAGAGGCTTTTTTCAAGCGTCAGCCATACCAGTTCGACTGGAATAGCATCCTTGGTGTCATAGCACAACTTGGCAGCAAGTGGATCTACAGACAGCATAGGACTTGACCTAAGAGCATCTCAGCCCAGTCACTCACCCTGGCACAAATTATGTCCTACTATGTCTTTCCGAGCACTCACGAGTCAACCTTCACAACAGACATGGCTGTCCTCATCTGGTGCATCCTGACAGAGCAACCCCTCAACTTGCCTGACACATCCAGGCTGCCATGGGACACGTACAGATAGTGGGTAACCTGCCTTTCCCCGCCTTGGTTTCAGATTTGGTCTCTGCAGCAGGTGTGTCCTCTCTGGTAGGCGACACGAAGGTCATGATCCCTAGAGCCAACCAGTATGTCTCGAACGGGAAGTACATTAGGTTGCCAGTCCCCTCTGTAAGCCAGCCTGCAGGTCCATCTTTGGATACTCCTTCTTCTTCCACTCCACCATCATCTACACCACAAGCACCATCCATCAACCAGATGTTCCTTCAGATCCTTGAGCAGTTCGACCGGCAAGACTGGCAGATGGAGCAAATGGAGCGCCATAACAAGCACCGATACAACTATTTGAAGGACCTCATAGTTGGTACACACCCACCTCCAGAACCAAAGGACATCCCAGACTCCCCTTCATTCAGTAGCACAGGAAGCCAAGGCAAACCAGACACTAAAGGCGACACTTCCAGCCCTCCCTTGCTCCTTACTAATGGCACGGAGGACCGTGCCAAGCTTTAAGTATGGGGAGGTCAGTCCTTGACTTCCGGAGGTAACTTCTCTCTCTTAACACCAACATTTTTAGTTTTTCTTTTGTTAGATAGGATAGATTGCATGGTAATAATTGTTTGCATGTATGTTTTGCTTAGTTAAAATAATGAGTTTCTTTTCAAGACCCTTTTTTATAGCATTTCACTAATTTAAATTAAAAATTTTTGTTAAACTTGTTTGAGGATTGTAATTTGGAACATGAATTATAGCTAAGAACACACAATCCATGAGTTTTGAGCTTATTTATATGGTTACGTTATATAACCATAATATTTTATTCTTGTGTATTCTCTTTTCTGTGACTGCAATCTAAATTTTGTTCCATTCTATACGTCCATTGTTTAGTGTATTTACATGCTTGCATATGATTGAGGCCATCATTTGTTATTAGCTCACTTATCCCAAATAGCCTACCCTTTCAATCACCTTTATTTTCCACTTTGAGCCTTTTAATCCCCATTGTTCTACATTTTACCACATCACTAGCCTTAAGCAGAAAAACAAGTAATTACCTGATTTGAATCTTTGGTTAGCTTAAGATAGAGATTGTGTGTCAATTAAGTGTGGGGAACTGTGGGGACTTGGGTTGATGAAAGTGTACAGTGTTTCATTGACAAAATATTGGAAATTTGGGTACCTACTCATATGAGACCAGAAAAATTAAAAATCCATGTGCATTGATATGTTATGTTTACTTTTATATTTAAAAAAAAGAAGAAAAAAAATTATATATATATATATATATATATATATAATATAAATAAATATGGGATAAAATTACCCCCCAATGCTAAGTTTAATAAAAGATCATTGCATATGTGGTGAATTAAAAGAAAATTTGGTACATGAGTATGTGAATTATACAAAAGTGGGAATTTTGGGTAGCTAAGCATGATTTTAGAATTACATAGAGTGTGTGTGTGTTAGGTGAGAGCTTAGGTTAGTCAAAGATTCATATTATAGCTCACTTAGCCATACATATATCCTCACCCTTACCTTAGCCCCATTACAACCTTGAAAAGACCTCATGATGTTTGCATTGGTATACTAAATATTTGTTGATTGGTTAGATGAAGAACAAAGTTTAGAAAGCATGACTAGAGAAGAGTAGAGCGATTAACCCTAGACACTTGAGAGTTAGAGTGATATACACTACCAGTGAGGGTTCAGTGCTTGATTCTATGTTCCCTGCTTTCATGAGCTACCTTCTTACAAGTTTCCTTGTCTTTATTATATGATTTGAATTAGTGGAATCTGATTTATATTTGTCTTGGAGAACTTGTTTATTTTCAACTAAGTATGCAGAACCATCTTAGCATATAGTTGCATTCATATATAGGTTGCATTTCAGGAGTCTTACTTTCCCCTATTCATTCCCTTTGTCTCCTTGAGCTTAGCATGAGGACATGCTAATGTTTAAGAGTGGGGAGTTTGATAAACCACTATTTTTTGGTTTATCTTGTGCTAATTTGAGTAGTTTTTATCAAGTCTTTGCACACTTATTCATATGATTTACATGATTTTATAATTCTTTCCTAATTCTGTTCTATGATTGAAAACTTGCTTCCTAAGCCTTTAAATTGTATATTTTTAATTCCCCTTTATACCATTCGATACTGTGATATGTGTGTTCAGTGTTTTCAGGCTTTATAGGGCAGGAATGACTTAGAGAATGGAGAGAAAGCTTGCATAAATGGAAGGAACACAAGAAATAAAGGAGACAACCAGCGAGCATCGACGCGCATGCATGGCTCACACGTGCACGTGAATTGAGGTTTTGCACAGCGACGCGTACGCGTGCCTGACGCGTACGCGTGACATGCGTGACCTGTAAAAATCGAAGAAAACGCTGGGGACGATTTTGGGCTGAATTTGGACCCAGTTTCTGGCCCAGAAACACATACTAGAGCCAGGGGACAAGAAGAGACTCAAGAGACATTCTCATTCGCATAGTTTTAGTTTTAGTTTAAATCTTAGAGAGAAAAATTACTACTTCCTCTAGGTTTCTTTTACATTGATAGATTTCTAGTTTTCATGCTTTTTATGCTTTTGCTTTGGATATTGAGAAGAGTCATTACCTCCATTGAAGTTGCCACTATTCTAGTTTGTTTCCTTATTCCTTTACTTTTATTGCCCATTAACCCTGTTTGGATAAGTATGTTTATGATTTTGGGATTTATTAATGCAAAGTATTGTTTATCATGTCTTCCTTTTATTCCCTTTATATGCCTATGAACGTTATATTCATGTCAATGGAGTAGTTTCCTAACTTAATTGGGAGTTGATTAAGAGAAGAACCTTGAGTTGGAATACTCAAGTGTTAATTTTAATTGGAAGTTGTTGGCTGGCTCTCTAGTCTCTGACTCTAATCCTTCCTTGTGAGAGGATTAGAACTTGAGACATAATTAGTTAGTTAGTTACTTGACTTTCCTTTATTCAGTAAGGGATGACTAAGTAGAACAACAACTTTTTAATATTACACTTGGAAAAATCCAACAAGGATAAAACTTTCAATTAATCTTCTCCCGGTCAAGGCTTTTATTTGATTATATAAATTCTCTCGTTAATTTTCATCGCCTTAAATTACAAATATTTAATTTCCTGCTCTCTAACTCTTAAAAATCCTCGGAAAACTCCCGACTAATAAAATAGCACTCTTTTGTCAACTCGTTGGGAGACGACCTGGGATTCATACTCCCAATATTTTATTCTAAAATTTGTGACAACCCTTTCTAAATTGATAAGCGAATTTTGCTGGTTAGGAACTGTACTTGCAACATATTTCTTTTATTAATTTCTTAATCGGCTAATTTTCGCCACGTGAACGTGCAAAAAACCCACAGGCACGTTCCTTTTCTCGTCAGCGCTCTTTATTTCTCCACCGTCGTCTTCCTCTTCTCGGTGTTGCAGTGGTTCGTTCTTTTCTTATATCTCTCCCTCTATAAGCTCACTCTCTTCACCACTTGTTCACTGCTTCTTTGAATCATTTTTCTTATTTTAATATTTTCTCATTTTTTTTATGTTTGAGTTAATTTTGTCTTTGTTGATTGTTAATTTTTTTGAGTTAATAGAGTTGTTTGTTATTAATTTTCTGAATTAGCAAGGGTTTGATTTTGCTCTGAGTTAACAGGATCTATTTTTGTTTTGAGTTAAAGGGGTTTATTTTTTTTTAAAGTTAAAGAGTTGATTATTGTTAATTTTCTGACTATTCTTTTGTCTTCTCCAACTCATGGTATATTTGTTTCAACTCTATCCTAAGATCCGTTATAACATCCTCCGCCTCATTCAATTACGCTTCAAGCTCTTTGATTTTTCTTTTCTGATTAATTGACGCTCTCTTTACTTCGGCTGTCTGCATACAAAGAAAACATCGTTTATGGTACTTTGTCTCTCTAAAACAAAAAACAAATGCAATATTTCAAAACAAATACTCAAAACTGATTCCTAAAGAACATTCACGTTTATAACTCGAGCCATTTAGGTAAACAATTCTTCTTTCGATTATAGTTATTATCCCCCTAATTCATTAAACTTTTAGGATTTTGGTTAGTAGGTACAATCAGTTTGCTCAAACTTCATAATAGGTATTATCTAAATTTGAAGTATTTTTTTGTCTTAAATTTGTTTCAAATTTGAAGTATTTGAAATTATATATTAAATTTTTAATAATTTTATTTTATATTTAATTAAACCAGTTCAATTATAGTTCGATGCTAGCCAGACTATTGAATCATTGAACCAGTCACTTAACAGGTTTAATAACCAGTTTTGTTCTCACAACTATGTTTTTATAGAATGTATATATTATCGATCTAATTATTGAATCACAATAATATACCATGAATATCATTTATATTTTATACTAAATTTTTCCCAAGTTTAATCAAAATGTAACCATTAGTATATATATTTTTGAGTAAAGGACATTTTCGTCCCTGACCTTTTTTTTGCAGACATTTACATTAAAGCCCCTGACCGCTGAAAAACGTGGACATTTATGTCCTTCCGTTGAATTCAGCCGTTTGCACTGGACGCAAAAGGCTGAGTGATAAACTCCAATTTTGTAGTTTATATTGTGCTTAATTTAGGAGATTTTATCAACTTTTCTCACATTAATTCAATGAAATAGCATGGTTTTGTAATTCTCCCTGAATTTGTGCTTAAGTGTAAAAACATACTTTTTAGGTCTAAAAATAGCTAAATTTAATTCACTTTTATTTCATTCGATACCTTGATATGTTTGTTAAATGATTTCAGGTTTAGAAGGCAAAGATTAGATTGAAGGAATGAAGGAAAAGCATACAAAGTGGGAGAACTCATTAAGAAATGAAGGAATCGCAAAGCTATCAAGCCTGACCTCTTCCTACTCAATCGATCATAACTTGAGCTACAGAGGTCCAAATGAGGCGGTTCCAGTTGTGTTGGAAAGCTAACATCTGGGACTTCAAAATGATTTAAAATTTTCCATAGTTTCATGGCGTTTAAGGACGCATACGTGTGCATCACGTGCACGTGTCGGTGGATCAGCGTGGGTCATTTTGAAGAAAATGTGGCCAGCGATTTCTAGCTCATTTTGGGCCCAATCCAACTCATTTCTGATGCTATTGAACCCAAGGATTGAGAGAGGAATGAACCAAGTAGTCATAGTGAAGTTTTTGCATCATGTGGTAGGTTAGTATTCTAGAGAGAGAAGCTCTCCTTTCTCTCTAGAATTTAAGGTAGTTTAGGTTTAATTTTCTCAAATCCAATTTTCAATTCTTATTTTGATTTAGTCTTCCCTTTTAATTTCTTGTTATTACATCTTTGTTCTTCTAGTTTTACTTGTCATTTCTTATTTTGCTCTCTTTTATGTTGATGAACAATTGTTGGATCTTGATTTCTTCTAATGCAAATTTATGTTTCTATGTTTCTTTTATGTTGTTCTTGCTTGCTATTATTGATTTCTTGCTTATGATAGTTATGAGTTTCCTTTAATTCTTGCATTTTACGATGTTTATTTTTCTTGCATACTAGGTGTTTGATAAAATGTTTTCTCTAGTTTTTGAGTAGTTTTCTTGACTCTTAGTCTAGGCTAAGGGAATTGAGTGACCTTGAGTCATTGAGTCTCATTGAATTGATGATTTGAGAACCCTATGTGGTCAATTTGATACCATTGACACTGGCCTACTACTAAGTCAATTAGTAGCTAGGTTAGGATTTATGCATTGATGTTGATCAAGCCATTTGACATACTTCAAGCATAGAAGTACATTTAATGAGCTTGGTTCCTCATAATTGTCAATACATATTTTGTAGACAAGGATGGTGATCTCAATTACCTATGTCTAACCAAGAGTTCTTTTCTTTATTTTATTAGCTCTTATCATTTACTTTCTTGTCATTTATATTTTCTTGTCCCTATATAAATCAAACCCCCTTGCATCTTCATAGCCAATAATTAAACACTTCATTGTAATTCCTTGTGAGACAACCCGATGTTTAAATACTTCGGTTAATTTTTATTGGGGTTTGTACTTGTGACAACCAATATTTTTGCCTGTGAAGATTCTTTGTTGGTTTAGAACTATACTTGCAACGAGATTTCATTCGTGAAATTCTAAACTGTACAAGAATCTGAACATCAAAATGGCACCGTTGCCGGGGAATTGCAATGGTGTTATATTATTGGCTATTGTGAATATTTTGAATATGTTTGCCTTTTGCTTATTTGTTAGTTTTTGTTAGCTTTAGAACTTTGTTGCTTATTTTTGTTAGCTTTTTTTTTATTTGCTATTATAAATTCTCACCACATTGGCTATGAGTTTGGCTCAAATTATGTTGTAGGGAATTGAAGTTACAATGATAACATGCATCAAGGATGGAACAATCAAAGGTGGAGGGAGCCTCAAAGGATTGATCACCCTTCTTGGCAACAACCTCCTCCGGTCTCTTATAGGTATAATTCCACTCCTAATGTATATCAATCTAATGGATGCAGTGACCCTCATTGTGGTTGTCAATGACCACCACCACATGCCTATGAACTACCCCCTCAACATGGTTTTGAACCATCATACTCACAAGCCCCATACCACCAATCACCTCCATATAACCCTAATCCTTATCTACCATACCAACCACCTTATGAGCCATGCGAACCATACAAAGAACCACAACAATTCCAAAACAACTACTTTAAAGAATCACCTCCATATACACCATCTCCATACCCTTACCAACATGAACCACCTTCCAACTACAATGCCTTTCTCCCAAATAATGAACCCTCTCTTCCACCACCGCCCCCCGATGAAGCCCTCATGCTAGAATTAAGAGATCTTGACTCTCATATCCAAAGGCAACAAGAGGGGACGAAAAAGGAGTTTAAGGAGCTAGAAGCCAAGATGGCTATCATGGCGGAAGCCATTAGCAACATATACTCATCCTGCCTAAGCTTATGCGAACAAAGCACTCCCATTGTTGAATGTGGAGAAGCAATCAAAGAGCATAATGAGGAAGTGAGTTTGGAGCTTCATGGTGAAGAAGAGGAACTAAAGCATAATTTGCAACAAGGGAAGGAAGTTGGGACAATTGAGCCGGAAGAAGTGGTTGAAAACATAGGAGATGTTGGAAGTCCATGAGAATATAGCATTAGAGAGCCCTCTTTTAAGGAGCTTGATATTGATGTTGAGGAGGGTGTACAACCTCCAAGGTATATCATGGTGGAAAACTTTGAAGAGGTTGATCAAGAGATGGATTCAATCATTGATGAATTCTTATGTACAATTGAATCCTCCCCCATTGGGCTTGACATGGAGATTAAGGAAGAAGATACCTCACCTCCCATACCCTTAGTAAGCAATGAAAAAAGATTGAATTGGAAGGAAGCTACCAAGAGGAAGAGGTTGAGAAAGAAGCAAGCTCCATCATTGAAGATGATTCCACACCAACCAATGAGTCTTTTGGAATTAATGAATCTCCCTCATTGTGCTATGAAATTGATGACAAGGAGGACCGTGCACAACCTCCGACACATGGTTTGAGCAATGAAGGGTGTATAGAAGAAGTTGGTGAGCAAGGAATTGAATTTAAAGAAGCTTGCAAAGAGGTGAAAGTTGCAAAGGAAGACCACAAGGGAATGGATCTCGCATTGGCTAAGTGTGGGGAGGTCCCCCTTCCTAAGTCACCATCATCCAACACAACATTCAAGTGGGTAAAATTCCTATCTCTAAGCTTTGCTTTCTCACTTGAATATGATTTGCTTGAAAATGATGGTCAACTTAGAGCCCTTTATGGAGTTAAGAGTAAGAGAGAGTTGTGTAGTGGTTAGAGACATCCCTCTAAGTTCATGATGGTTGCAGGGTCGAAGTTGAATAGCAATGGGTGGTGTAGAACCAAATTTCATGGGTCTAAGAGAATGTTTGGATGCTTGTTTGAGAATTCACAAGTCTTGTCACCTAGATTCAACTATGGTAGTCAACGAGAAGATGGGTGCAAGAATAAGGTTTGGGACCCTGGAATTCATTTCAACAATCAAAACTCTTGGGACCTTGTCATCTACCTAAGCTTATTTGAAGGCCTTGTGCTCCTAATTTGGGATCCCGGTAGACATTGGAGATGCAAACAATGGTGGAGATTCAAGGATGAATTCAAGCATAAACCACACTAGCAAGGCCCCCCACCAAATCTCCAACTTAAGGACTTAAACTAAAAGTGCTAGGTGGGAGACACCCCACCATGGTAAACTCTTTCCACTCTCTTTTAGATTTGGTTAATAAGTGATTTGAGTTGCCATTATAGGTAGTTTTCTTCTTTTCTATACTCTTATACATTTTGTTTCGATTAATAGGTTGTAGTAGTGTGTTTTGATTAGTTTAGATTGTTGTTAAAGTAGGTTGCTTGAAGTGTAAGTTTTGTTTGTAGTATATTTGAAAATTTTTCAAAAACTTAAAGATTTTTGTTAAGTTTGAATTTTAGTTGCTTTAGAATGTTTATAGATTAGGAGAGTCTTCAATGCTGTTTTAGGCTTCTCTAAAAAAAATTCAATCCACACTTAAGCACGCATGACGCTTATGCGTGGATTGCGCATTTGCAACTCTTGGTACCCTTTCCCGAGAGTTGCGCGAACATTGCGCGAGCACTGTGAGAAAAGCACAATCCACGCGTAAGCACGCATGACGCTTATGCGTGGATTGTCCCTGCTTCATCCACGCGTAAGCACGCATGACGCTTACGCATGGATTGTCCCCGCTGCATCCACGCGTAAGCACGCATGACGCTTACGCATGGATTGTCCCTGCTGCATCCATGCATAAGCACGCATGACGCTTATGCATGGATTCGCACCCTGTTTTTCTCCTTTCTCTTTTCTCCTTCTTTCTTCTTTTCTTCTTCTTTCTTTCTACCTTTCTTCTTCTTCCTCTCTTGAAAAAAAAAATAAAAAAATAAAAAAATAATAATAAAAAAATTCTTTTTCTTTTATTCCATATTCTTTTATTACATTTGCTTATTTCATTCATTGCATTTTAATTTTGTTTTCATAGCTTGTTCTTATTTCCCTTTCTAAGTTTCTCATTTTAATAATGGTGTTGAATTCTTTTACTCAATTGTTGAGAATTTCTTAGTTAATCTTGGTGCTTTATGACTTGTTTGGCATTAATTGTAGTATTTGCTCTACACACAAGATTGTGCTTTAGTCCTTCCTGACTCATGATCCTTTGTTTTTGCACCTCATCATCAATGAGTTAGGATGAGACCAAATGCTCTCATGCATATCACTAATCTTGTTTATGTCAATTGTTGATTAAGCTTGATGCAACATGCTCTTCATGTCATGTACCTATGCTTTGACTTTACTCTTGCATCAAGTATTAGTTGATATGTCCTTTGCCTATATTGCTCTCTCACTTACATGCGTAGCTAACACATAGTGAGAACCTTACCCTTATTTAGCATTAGCCCTGCCTATGTTCTATTTGCTTTGATATCTCTGTTATAGGCTTAATTATCCTTCATTCTCTTTCCTTTTAGATTGGCCACCAAGAAGGAAAGGAATGGAAAAGCTTCTAATGGGGCAACAAACAAGTTCACCCGCACAACCTTCTGAAGGAGCTCATCAATTGTAGCTACCCATCCACCTTGCTCTTCTTTGCATGCACCGAGGACGGTGCAAATTTTTAAGTGTGGGGAGGTCGTCTGATCGATCTCCATGGGTAACAATTTCTTTCTTTCAACACCAATTTTTTATTTCCTTTGTTTGTTAGTTGTTGTATTCCATGACAGGTTGCATGCTAGTTAGAATTTGTACATATTTTACCACTTCTTTTTATGTTAGGACTACTTGGTTAGGGTGATGATTTCTTTTCCAACAAACTATTTTTAGGGCACCCTACCAATTTGAAAAAAAAAATTTGTTGAACTTGCTTGAAGAATTTATTTTGGAACATGATTTTTGAGCTAAGAACACAAGCATGTGAGTTTTGAGCCTAATCGTGTGGTTACATCTTATAACCACTTATTTTCATTCTTGTGTGCATTATTCTCTTTCTATGATTGTAATCTTTGATTTGTTTGATTCTTTATGTCCATTATTCCATGTATACATGCATTTATATGATTGAGGCCATCATTTCATTTAGCTCACTTACTCAAATAGCCTACCTTTCATCAACCATTGTTAGCCAATTTTGAGCCTATTTAATCCCTTTTGTTCTTAATTTTAGGACATCACTACCCTAAGAGAAAAATAATAAATGTCCTTAATTTGGATCTTTGATTAGCTTAGGCTAGTGAGAGTATGTATCATTTGGGTATGGGAAACTTGGGACATTGGTTGAGATAAAAGTGTATTTTGTATTTTGTTGAAGATTTTTGGGAATTGGGTACATGCTTATGCATTAATTATGTTTAAACCATATGCATTGATACTCTTGTATATGCTTTATTACAAAAAGAAAAAAAAATTAAATTACAAAATAAAGAAAAAATATAAAAAATAGAAAAGAAAATATATATATATATAATGCAATAAAAAGGGGACAAAAATGTCCCAAGGTAAAGTAACAATAACAAGGCATATGGAATGTGAATTAAAGAGAATGCATGAGTATGTGAAAAAAATGGGAATTGAATTAAAGAGAATGCATGAGTATGTGGAAAAAGTGGGAATCATGGGTAGCTAGGTATTGTATTAGAATTGTATAGGTTGTCATATGTGTTTGGTGAGAGCTTAGGTTAATCAAAGATTCAAATTTTAAGCTCACTTGACCATATACATCCCTACCTTTACCCCAGCCCCATTACAACCTATGAATAAGTCCTCATGATGAATGTATGCATGCATTGAATAATTGTTGATTGTTAGATGAAAAAGAAATCATGGAAAGCATGATTAGAAGAGAATCGAGTGATCGACCCTATACACTTGAGCAACCAGAGCGGATACACTTCCGATGAGGGTTTGATGCTCAATTTCTTGTTCTTGGCTTTCACGAGCTTTTCTTCTTGCAAGTCTACTTGTACTTTATTTTGATATTCAAATTGGTAGGATTCATGAATCATCACACTACTTGGCCCTACATGTGCATATGTGTTCTTGGGAATTGATTTACTTTTAACCAAGTAGGTAGAATCATCTTGCATTTAGTGCATTCATATAGATAGGTGCATATAGTTTGTTTGCATTGAATAAATGTTCATACCCCTTTTCTTGTCCTTCTTTATTCTTATCATGAGGACATGCTTGGTTTAAGTGTGGGGAGGTTTGATAAACACCAATTTTATGGTTTATCTTATGCTTAATTTAGGGGATTTTATTAACTTTTCTCACATTTATTCAATGAAATAGCATGGTTTTGTAATTCTCCCTGAATTTGTGCTTAAGTGTGAAAACATGCTTTTTAGGTCTAAAAATAGCTAAATTTAATTTACTTTAATTCTATTCGATGCCTTGATATGTTTGTTAAGTGATTTCAGATTTAGAAGGCAAAGATTGGATTGAAGGAATGAAGGAAAAGCATGCAAAGTGGGAGAACCCATGAAAAAATGAAGGAATCGCAAAGCTGTCAAGCCTAACCTCTTCCTACTCAATCGATCATAACTTGAGCTACAAAGATCCAAATGAGGCGGTTTTAGTTGCGTTGGAAAGCTAACATCTGGGGCTTCAAAATGATATAAAATGTTTCATAGTTTCCTGGCGTTTAAGGATGCATATGCGTGAAACACCCGCATGCCTCGGTAGATCAGCGTGGGTCATTTTGGAGAAAACGTGGCCAGCGATTTCTAGCTCATTTTGGGCCCAATCCAACGCATTTTTGATGCTATTAAACCCAAGGATTGAGAGGGAAATGAACCAAGTAGACATAGTAGAGTTTTTGCATCATGTGGTAGGTTAGAATTCTAGAGAGAGAAGCTCTCTCTTCTCTCTAGAATTTAGGGTAGTTTAGGTTTAATTTTCTCAAATCCAATTTTCAATTCTTATTTTGATTTAGTCTTCCCTTTTAATTTCTTGTTATTACATCTTTGTTCTTCTAGTTTTACTTGTCATTTCTTATTTTCATCTCTTTTATGTTGATGAACAATTGTTGGATCTTGATTTCTTCTAATGCAAATTTATGTTTCTATGTTTCTTTTATGTTGTTCTTGCTTGCTATTATTGATTTCTTGCTTATGATAGTTATGAGTTTCCTTTAATTCTTGCATTTTATGATGTTTATTTTTCTTGTATACTAGGTGTTTGATAAAATCTTTCCTCTAGTTTTTGAGTAGTTTTCTTGACTCTTGGCCTAGGCTAAGGGAATTGAGTGACTTTGAGTCATTGGGTCTCATTGAATTGGTGATTTGAGAACTCTATGTGGTCAATTTGATAACCATTGACACTAGCCTACTACTAAGACAATTAGTAGCTAGGTTAGGATTTATGGATTGATTTTGATCAAGCCATTTGACATACTTCAAGCATAGAAGTACACTTAATGAGCTTGGTTCCTCATAATTGTTAATATATATTTTGTAGACAAGGATGGTGATCTCAATTACCTATGTCTAGCCAAGAGTTCTTTCCTTTATTTTATTAGCTCTTATCATTTACTTTCTTGTCATTTATATTTTCTTGTCCCTATATAAATCAAACCCTGATGCCAGGGCATTTTGGCCAGTTTCACTAACCTTTTCTTTACTGTTTTTAGGTTAGTTTCATGCATTTCTTTAGGAAATAAGCTAGTTTTGGGTAAATATTCACTTATGCCTTCACTCAAGCATACATTGTGCATTTTACATGATTTCATGAGGATTTTGCATAAGTTTAGTGACAAATATTATGTTGCATTACTCATGACTTGGACTAGAGCTTTGATGCACTTTGTTGCTTGATTTCAGGACCAAAAAGGAGCAAGAAAAGGGGAGGTAACTTGCAAAGATTAATGAGAAAAGTGATTGCCAATAACACTCTCAAAAAGCCATCAATGCCCACGTTAGAGAGTCACGTTAACCAAGTTAACGTGAACTCTAACGTGGAGAAAAGAAGTTGAGCCAACGTTAGTGACACTCAACATTGTCACTAACATTGGCAATCACTCATAAGTGGCCACGTTAGAAGCCACGTTAACCTAGTTAACGTGGCCTCTAACGTTAAGGGGGAGGGAGAGAAGCCAACGTTAGTGACACTCAACATTGTCACTAACGTTGGCCTATGGTGCTAAGTACCACGTTAACTCCCACGTTAACTTGGTTAACGTGGGAACTAACGTAGAGAATGAAGAGTTGTCGACAACGTTATTGACGCTCAACATTGTCACTAACGTTGAAGCAACCACACAACCCCCATGAGTCACGTTAACTTCCACGTTAACTTGGTTAACGTGGAAGCTAACGATGAGACATGAAAGATGAGCCAACGTTAGTGACACTCAACATTGTCACTAACGTTGGGATGGCTAAAAGATGGCCACGTTAGAAGCCACGTTAACCTAGTTAACGTGGACTCTAACGTGAGACCTAGGGGCACATTGGAACATTAGTGACAATGTTGAATGTCACTAACGTTCTCGAAGGATGGCAAAGGCCACGTTAGAAGCCACGTTAACCTAGTTAACGTGAGCTTTAACGTGAAGCAAGAAGGGGCACACTGGAACGTTAGTGACAATGTTGAGTGTCACTAACATTCTCGAAGATTGACAAGGCAACGTTAAAAGCCACGTTAACCTAGTTAACGTGGGTTTTAACGTAAGGCAAAAGGGGTGCATTGGAACGTTAGTGACAATGTTAAGTGTCACTAACGTTCCCGAACTTGGACTTTCACTAAATGATTAACACTCCTTACGCCCTGAGCTTAAGTCTCTGCCCACTCCGCACTTTCTCTATGCAAGTAAAGCCAAGCCCAAATAAAGAAAGGAACTGCTTCAAACTCAAGATCCAAAGGCCCAAGACTTGAAGAGTGAACTAGAAGCTGAGAAGAGTAGTATATATAGGAGTAGCTTTGAATTGTAAAATAGTTCTGGAGGCTGAAGAACCACTCTCTGTATTTTACTTTCTTTGCAATTTCTAGTTTATGATGTATTCTCCATCTTTGTTTTCATTTTCAAGAGCTATGAACAACTGAACCCCTTTCATTGGGTTAGGGAGCTCTGTTGTAATTTGATGGATCAATACTAATTTTTATTGTTCTTCTTCTATCTTTCCTCTTGATTTTACTTGAAAGCTTTCGATCTTCATCCAATTGAGTAGTTATCTTGGAAGAGAAGCTATTCAAACTTGGATCTCTTTTGAACCTTGGAAGAGGAATGAAGAGATCAAGCTAGAAATGCTTTCTCATGCTGGACCAAATTGGTTTTGGATGGGTATGTGACTGTAACCCTCTCAATACTTGGTTTGGAAAATGCATGTGGTATAATCAGTGACCATACTTCATCTCTTCTCATGAGCAATTGACCAAGGAATTGGCTATTGATCAAGATTTGAGAGATTGAATTGCAAGGAATTGTAATTCAATCACTTAAGATTGCCAAGGAGATCAATGAGTGCATTGATTGAGGAAGAGATGAAAATGAACTTGATCCGGAGAATTGCAACATCTCCTAAGCCCAATGAACTCCCCATCTCTAATCTCACCCATTCTCTTTAATTTCTGCGATTTACTATTATAAGCAAATCCCCCATTCCCATTTACAATTCTGCAATTTATTTTCAGTCATTTACTTCCAGTCCTTTAGTTCTAGCATTTACTTTTCTGTTATTTACATTCCCGCCATTTTATTTTCTGCAACTTTCAACCCAAATTCTGGATTCGCTCAACTAGAACATTCTTCTAATTAAAGTTGCTTGATCAATCAATCCCTGTGGGATTCGACCTCACTCTATTGTGAGTTTTTACTTGACGACAACTTCGGTACACTTGCCGAAGGGAGATTTGTTGAGAGACAAGTTTTCCGTGCATCAAGTTTATGGCGCCGTTGCCGGGGATTGATTGTGCATCAACAATGATTAGATTGGAAGATCACTAGATTGAGCATTTTATTTTGTGAATTTCATTTTTCTGTTTGAGTGACTTACTTTTTGTTTTAGTTGAACTTCTTCCCTTCTCCATCTACTCTTTTGTTTTTCTTTGTTATTTTCAATTCTGTTTGCTAACCCACTAACTGTTTGATATATTGCATCACCCACAACTAACATCAATTCTGACATAAATACTGTCTGCACCTATATTCTCTGCTTGTACTTGTTGGTTGTATGACAGGGAGAAGAAGCGGGGCTTCAACTTCCTTTGATTCTGAACCAGAGAGAACCTTCCTTAGACTAAGGAGGGAGGCAAAAGAAAAACGAGTAGTTGGTGCTGAAGAAGAAGAGGAACAGTTTGAGGAATACTTTGAACCAAACATGGAAGAAAACATGGAAAATCATCATGAAAAAGAGATTCACAACCATGGCAAAGGAGGTGGAGCAAATCATGCTGGGGAGGATAGAAGAGTTTTGGGCTCTTACATTAATCCAAACCCAGGCAATTGTGGAAGTAGCATCCAAAAACCAACAATCCATGCCAACAACTTTGAACTTAAACCACAGCTCATCACCCTTGTTCAGAACAACTGTTCGTTCGGAGGAGGTGTTCAAGAAGTTCCCAACCAACATTTGACCACCTTCCTGAGAATATGTGACACAGTGAAATCTAATGGTGTTCATCCTGACGCCTATAGATTGCTCTTATTTCCCTTCTCACTCAGAGACAAGGCAGCCAAGTGGCTGGAATCCTTCCCAAGGGAGAGCTTGACAACTTGGGAGGATGTGGTGAACAAATTCTTAGCAAGATTCTACCCTCCTCAACGAATCAATAGGCTGAGAGCTGAGGTTCAAACCTTCAGGCAACAGGATGGTGAGACTCTATATGAAGCATGGGAGAGGTTCAAAGACTTAACAAGGAGGTGTCCACCTGAAATGTTCAACGAATGGGTCCAGCTGCACATTTTCTATGAAAGGCTCTCTTATGAGTCAAAGAAGGCAGTAGACCATTCATCTGGAGGGTCCTTGAACAAGAAGAAGTCCATTGAGGAAGCCATAGATGTTATTGAAACAATAGCAGAAAACGACTACTTCTATGCTTCCGAAAGAGGGAATACAAGAGGAGTGATGGAGCTAAACAATGTGGATGCTCTGTTGGCCCAAAACAAGCTCATTACCCAGCAGCTGGCTGACCTCACCAAGAAGATGGAGATGAACCAAGTAGCAGCAATCTCCACTTCATCAACAACACAAGAAGTGGTAAACCAAGAAGCAGAAGGGAGTCAGGAGCAAGCCAACTACATTGGGAATTCACCAAGGAAAAACTATGATCCATACTCCAAGACTTACAACCCTGGATGGAGAAATCACCCGAACTTTGGGTGGGGAAGTGAGCAAGATCAAAACCAAGACCAGAGACGTTACAACTCCAACAACAATGCAGCTCACCAACAATTCACCCAGAGGACATCTCAACACCCCTACAACAACACTTCTCCACATACTTATCAAAATCAAAACAGCACATCTGCTCCAAACCACTCATCAATTGATGACAGGCTCTCTAAGATTGAAGCCCTACTTGAAGGAATAAGCCAAGAGATTCAAGAAAATAAGGCGTTCAAAGAGGAGGTGCGAGCCAATATTAAGAACCAGGGAGAAACCATTAGGAAGCTGGAATTCCAGGTGGGATATTTGTCTGAGAAGATTCCCAAACCTACTGATAGCTTCCCAAGTGACACGGAGAAAAACCCCAAGGGAGAAGCAAAGAAAGTAAGATGGGAAGATTGCAAAATGGTCACTACAAGTGATCAAGAGACTGAAGACAAGCAAGGCAAAATATACAAACAACCTGAAGACAACTCAACAAAGGAGGAGGATAGAGATCACAAAGAACCAGAAATCTCACAACAAGAGCTGCTGAAGCTCTATGCACCATTCCCTCAACTGCTCAATGGTGCTGTGGGAAAAAGAATATACTCAAGGTTCCTAGACTTGTTTGCATCTCTGCATGTGAACATACCATTCATCAAGGCAATTCAACAAATGCCTGCATTCATCAAGTATATGAAGGAACTTCTTCCCAGGAAAAGCTCACTCAAGGGAGGGCAGACTATAGTGATGAACAAGGAATGTAGTGCCCTTATTCAACCTGAGTTGCCTACAAAAAGAAGAGACCCAGGAAGTTTTCATATCCCTTGTGCCATAGGTGAAAATATGTTCGACAGAGCACTATGCGATTTAGGGGCCAGCATCAACTTACTGCCCTTATCCCTGGTGAAGAGGCTGCAGATCAATGAGATAATGCCCACAGATGTCATTATCAGACTGGCTGACAAAACTCAAAAGCAAGCAATAGGAGTGGTGGAAAATGTGTTGCTAAAGGTTGGAAAGTACTTTCTCCCAACAGACTTTGTCATTCTGGACATGGAAGAAAGTCACACTCACCCAATCATATTGGGAAGACCATTTCTAGCTACGGCCAGAGCACTTATCGATGTAGAGAAAGGGGAGCTAATATTGAGAATCCATGATGAACAACTCAGCTTCAATATTTTCAAACTCTCACAAGAAACAGATCAAGAGGACAAAGAACTAAGCACAAATGATAATGAGACACTGAAGGAGGAAACAAGCACTGAAGCACAGCCAGTTCGTTCTGAGACCCCCTTAACTGACAAACAAGGAAAACAGCAATTGCCACAGCTCAAGGAAAAGTTGGAGGAACCCAAACCTCTAGAGGCAGGTGAAGACAGCATCACAACTCCTTAGAGAAAAGAGGTCACCAAGGGGAAGGCAACCTCAAAAGAAACAAAGAAGAAGGTACCAAAGAGATGGAGGAACAAGAAGATCCCTACGGAAGACTTCTCTCCAGGGGATAGAGTTGTCTCAGCCTACTTCCCAGATATTCCCCCTAATCTCCCTACTGTGCCATGTCAATTACCCAAGGTCTTCACTATCAACAGAGTTCTTTCCCTGGAACATGCGGAAATCATTGATCCAACCAATGGATACAAGTCCACAGCAAGAGGGAAGGACTTTAAGCACTACCAACCACCGTGATGAAAGAAAAACGTCAAGCTAGTGACGCTAAAGAAGCGCTTCATGGGAGGCAACCCATGTTTTATATGCTTTCAGATGATAATGAATAAGTCAATCTTTATGAGCTTCAATCCAAACTTAACAAACAATTGGTGAAAATCTTCGTATGCAGAATATAGTGAGGAACAAGTTTGGTGTTCAAAGCAAACCAAGTTGCATGCTAGCCTTGGGAACTTTGAACACAAAACTTTCATCACAGTGCTTCAAACTAAGTTTGGTGTCACCCCATGGTGCCACCAAAATACATATAAGGAACCACCAATAGTTAGTTAGTTAGTTGAAATTTATAAACAAACAATCAAATCCTTTCTTTCAATTTATTCTAGCCGTAGAGTTTTAATTTTCTTATATATTAATTCCCTTATTTCAAATCTTTATAGGAAAGGAAAAGAAGCATGAAAAGGGATTGATTGGATTATTATATGGGGGAGATTTTGCCACTTAATGAAGAGCACTACCCACATGTCTCAAGAGGGAACGCATGGGGAAACGCTGCCATGCAACATTGGAGAAAGAAGACCCTTGAAGACCGAACCAATCACTCTCATTAAAGTGATGATCCTTGTCTTCCCTTCATACACAACCCCATCCGTTCATCTAGTAAACATTCATGCAATCCACACCCTTCATCCACTCATGATTTTCTTATATAAGTGAACCGTAGTGCATGCTCACTCCTCACATTCAAATCCCCACTCTCCACACTTCTATTGGCACACTAAACCCTTCATCACAAATTGCTTTAACCAACCCTCTCTTCATCTATCCGAAGCCTCGAACCCCCTCAAACAACAATTCAACCCATGGCATCATCAAGCTCAAAGAGGCAAAAGAGGAAAGGGCCTATTGAGAGTGCTCCTTTTGATGACAAGAGATTCAAGACTGCCTTTCATGAGCATGAATTTGAGCGGATAAGTGCCAGAAGGATATTGCCAGAATTAATCTTCCAAATCCATGCCAATGAATCACCACAGATTTGGAGAAAAATCGAACAGAGGGGGTGGCAATTGCTCACCAGTCCAGAGGGGAAAATCAATGGAAACCTCATCAAAGAATTCTATGCAAATGCAGTTAGAGAGGATAAGACCAAAGCCCCAACCTTCAAAAGCTATGTGAGAGGAAGGGAGGTGGACTTCAGCCCAAGTGCCATAACAAGAGCTCTTCAATTAAAATCACCTCATTTTAATGAGGAGAGTTATCAGGCAAGGATAAGTAGAAGCCCCGATAAGGATGAGCTCTCAGAGATAGCATCAGATATTTGTGTCATAGCCGCTGACTGGGAGAGGTACTCAGATGGGAGACTAAAATTCATAAAAAGGGGGGACCTTCATCCTGAAGCTAAGGGGTGGTTCGAGCTAGTGAGGAGGTCTATTCTCCCAGCTGCAAACAACTCGGAGGTGAATCTCGAGAGAGCAACAATGTTGCATTGTATACTCAAGGGAGGAGAAATCAAAGTTCATGAGATCATAGCTCAAGGAATTAGAAAGATGGCAGAGAAAAGCGACTCAAGAGGAACATTAGGTTACCCCAGCACTATTTACCGAATATGCAAGAAAGCTAGGGTGGTTTTTGAAGATGAGGACCCCGTTTGGATAAAGGAAGGCATTCCAATAACGGTCCAAAGGATGAATGCTGTAGCACTTCCCCTGCCTCAACGGAAGCAAAGAAAGAGGATAGCCCCTCTAGTAGTTGAAAGACAGGTCTTAGAGGGACAAGCACCACAGACCTTGGACATGTACCAATTACAGGAAGCCATTGATGGCTTATCTAGACAATATTTGGAAAGCCAAGGAGCACAGAAAGAGCTTCAACTACAGATGATGGGGCAGCAAGATGAGTGGCAAAGGAAAATGATGGAACAGCAACTAAGCCAAGGACAACAATGGGGAGAAGCATTCAGCAGGATGGCTCAAAGGCAAAACGAGCAACAAGAATCCACCCAGAGGCTAATCAACATCCAAGCACATCAAGGGGCACACATACATGAGATGCATCGAAGACAGATAGAACAGGCAGAACTATTGGACGAGCAAAGGCATTCGCAGAAGGAGTTTACATGAGTCAAACAGGACATCAGATAAATACTCAAGCCAGGTTCAGCTACTTAGTGGGATAGCTGCCAATATTACATCCAGGAATAGCCAAGTATGATGAAATGAAGGATGAATTAGCACGAAAGGAAAGACAAAGGGTGGAAGAGAGTCATGAGTCAGTGAGGAAGGCACTCGAGGATTGAAAGCAAGCAAGATTGGCACGGATGCGAGGAAATGCAAGAGGAAACAAGGAGGACAAGCAAGGAAAAGAGCGTGGACACCCACAACAGTAAAAGGTGGTGGAGTTCCTTCTTTGTTCCATCTTTCTCTGTGTTTTAAATAAGGAAGATCTTGTATGAAATAGAACTTGCTTCCATGTTATGTTTAAACCTTTTTCAAATCATGTTATTTTTAGTTTTTGGTATTGAATAGGTCCATGATTACTGGTCTTTATGTCACTGCATCATTACTTCCCTTTCTTGTAAGCTTGTCCCTTTTTAAATCAAATGAAGAAGAGAATGCTTATGTTTTTAAAAGACCAGAGTAGAGTTCATATTGTGGAAGTACATTCATGAATCTTTAGGGTAGTCATAAGTTAGCTAAGTTGGTTCAACCACAAGGCTAGGAAGACAACTATCTATCCTGAATACTTTGCTTTGGAATACACTCATGAGACTAAGCTAATAACAAGATCCTAAGAAGAGAAAAGGGAAAGAACAATGGAAGTGAAAAACAAAAGAAAAAGAGTAAGCAATAAGGCAAGGCATCAATGGTTTTAAGCTTGAGGCAAGTGTCTGTGGTGCTCCTGTGTGAGGGATCTACTTGGATGAATAAGCTCTTAGGGGTGCCTTATCACTTGGTAACTTGGGTTAACTAACTCGGGATTATCAGCTGAAAGTCCACTATCAAGAGTAACCTTCACTACAGAACACTTAGTAACCCAAAGAGGTGCTGGACACCAAAGTCTCAAGAAAAGAAAATAAATAAACTAAATGCCTGTAGTGTGTATGTATGGGGGATAGGCTTGAGGGAGTAAGTCCTTAGGGGTGTCTCAACACCTAGCACCTTGAACCAACTGGTTCGGGAGTGTTGGCTGAAAGCTTATCTTAAAGAGTTACCCCCTTACAGAGCACCTAGCCTAAATAACACAAACAACCCTTGTAATAACAATAAAAGGATCAATGAATAAAAGTCTCATGGGATATGAACAAAGTGGGTGTTTTAGGACAGAATAAAGGTCTGAAAGCCAGTAATGGAATGAACCTAAGTTGCTATGCATGAAACCACCATAAAATCAGTAATATGACTTCCACAAGAATGACTCATTCCTCTGGATATTCCATTCATCATTTTCTTGTTCCAGTACTTGCTTAGAGACAAGCAAGCTTTAAGTTTGGTGTTGTGATGCCAGGGCATTTTGGCCAGTTTCACTGACCTTTTCTTTACTGTTTTTAGATTAGTTTCATGCATTTCTTTAGGAAATAAGCTAGTTTTGGGTAAATATTCACTTATGCCTTCACTCAAGCATACATTGTGCATTTTACATGATTTCATGAGGATTTTGCATAAGTTTAGTGACAAATATGATGTTGCATTACTCATGACTTGGACTAGAGCTTTGATGCACTTTGTTGCTTGATTTCAGGACCAAAAAGGAGCAAGAAAAGGGGAGGTAACTTGCAAAGATTAATGAGAAAAGTGATTGCCAATAACACTCTCAAAAAGCCATCAATGCCCACGTTAGAGAGTCACGTTAACCAAGTTAACGTGAACTCTAACGTGGAGAAAAGAAGTTGATCCAACGTTAGTGACACTCAACATTGTCACTAACGTTGGCAATCACTCATAAGTGGCCACATTAGAAGCCACGTTAACCTAGTTAACGTGGCCTCTAACGTTAAGGGGGAGGGAGAGAAGCCAACGTTAGTGACACTCAACATTGTCACTAACGTTGGCCTATGGTGCTAAGTACCACGTTAACTCCCACGTTAACTTGGTTAACGTGGGAACTAACGTAGAGAATGAAGAGTTGTCGACAACGTTAGTGACGCTCAACATTGTCACTAACGTTGAAGCAACCACACAACCCCCAAGAGTCACGTTAACTTCCACGTTAACTTGGTTAACGTGGAAGCTAACGATGAGAAATGAAAGATGAGCCAACGTTAGTGACACTCAACATTGTCACTAACGTTGGGATGGCTAAAAGATAGCCACGTTAGAAGCCACGTTAACCTAGTTAACGTGGACTCTAACGTGAGACCTAGGGGCACATTGGAACGTTAGTGACAATGTTGAATGTCACTAACGTTCTCGAAGGATGGCAAAGGCCACGTTAGAAGCCACGTTAACCTAGTTAACGTGAGCTTTAACGTGAAGCAAGAAGGGGCACACTGGAACGTTAGTGACAATGTTGAGTGTCACTAACGTTCTCGAAGATTGACAAGGCAACGTTAAAAGCCACGTTAACCTAGTTAACGTGGGTTTTAACGTAAGGCAAAAGGGGTGCATTGGAACGTTAGTGACAATGTTAAGTGTCACTAACGTTCCCGAACTTGGACTTTCACTAAATGATTAACACTCCTTACGCCCTGAGCTTAAGTCTCTGCCCACTCCGCACTTTCTCTCTGCAAGTAAAGCCAAGCCCAAATAAAGAAAGGAACTGCTTCAAACTCAAGATCCAAAGGCCCAAGACTTGAAGAGTGAACTAGAAGCTGAGAAGAGTAGTATATATAGGAGTAGCTTTGAATTGTAAAATAGTTCTGGAGGCTGAAGAACCACTCTCTGTATTTTACTTTCTTTGCAATTTCTAGTTTATGATGTATTCTCCATCTTTGTTTTCATTTTCAAGAGCTATGAACAACTGAACCCCTTTCATTGGGTTAGGGAGCTCTGTTGTAATTTGATGGATCAATACTAATTTTCATTGTTCTTCTTCTATCTTTCCTCTTGATTTTACTTGAAAGCTTTCGATCTTCATCCAATTGAGTAGTTATCTTGGAAGAGAAGCTATTCAAACTTGGATCTCTTTTGAACCTTGGAAGAGGAATGAAGAGATCAAGCTAGAAATGCTTTCTCATGCTGGACCAAATTGGGTTTGGATGGGTATGTGACTGTAACCCTCTCAATACTTGGTTTGGGAAATGCATGTGGTATAATCAGTGACCATACTTCATCTCTTCTCATGAGCAATTGACCAAGGAATTGGCTATTGATCAAGATTTGAGAGATTGAATTGCAAGGAATTGTAATTCAATCACTTAAGATTGCCAAGGAGATCAATGAGTGCATTGATTGAGGAAGAGATGAAAATGAACTTGATCCGGAGAATTGCAACATCTCCTAAGCCCAATGAACTCCCTATCTCTAATCTCACCCATTCTCTTTAATTTCTACGATTTACTTTTATGAGCAAATCCCCCATTCCCATTTACAATTCTGCAATTTATTTTCAGTCATTTACTTCCAGTCCTTTAGTTCTAGCATTTACTTTTCTGTTATTTACATTTCCACCATTTTATTTTCTGCAACTTTCAACCCAAATTCTGGATTCGCTCAACTAGAACATTCTTCTAATTAAAGTTGCTTGATCAATCAATCCCTGTGGGATTCGACCTCACTCTATTGTGAGTTTTTACTTGACGACAACTTCGGTACACTTGCCGAAGGGAGATTTGTTGAGAGACAAGTTTTCCGTGCATCAAACCCCCTTGCATCTTCATAGCCAATAATTAAACACTTCATTGCAATTCCTTATGAGACGACCCGAGGTTTAAATATTCGGTTAATTTTCATTGGGGTTTGTACTTGTGACAACCAATAATTTTGCATGTGAGGATTCTTTGTTGGTTTAGAACTATACTTGCAACGAGATTTTATTTGTGAAATTCTAAACCGTACAAGAATTCGAACATCACTGAGCTGGCAGAGGTGGCGCTGAGGTGGCACGTAACCGAGGCCAGGTGGCATGGAGCATTCCGTAAGAGGACATATAAGTCCCTAGAGACAAAAATGACGCCGTTTCGTCTCCTCCTCCAATCTTTCAAATTCGTGTTCCCTAATCCCTCGTCTGCACAGAAACGGCGAAGTGGGTGTTGTGGGGAGTGGGGGTAGAAAGGAAATTCTTCCTTCCATGGAATCTGAAGGGGTATCATCAAGCTGGCGAAGAGGTGGAGGTCAGGTCGGCTCGAGCTCGCGTCCTAACGAGAAGGACGGCAAACATGGCGTCTCACCAAAGTGCTTCTGTGGAGAAAACGCAGTCCTTTTCATGTCGAAGACGCGAAGCAATCCCGATAGATTGTTTCTGGGCTGTCCCTTTTACAAGGTATGGTAACAAAATGTGATGCACGTGTGGTTGAAGATGTGTTAGGGTTACTAGTTTTTAGGTCTTGAATTATGTGGGTTGATTTGCTGTAGGCAAGACAACCCTATTGCAAATTTTTTTTATGGCTTGATGAGCACATTGCTGGACTTGGATTGATAGAAACAAAGTATATGGGAGAGAAGGAATTTGTGGATGTAGAAGATTATCACAGGCAGCAGGACATGGAAATGAGGATCAGTTGCTTGGAGAAAAGGATATTAGCTCTAGAGATGAAAAGAAAGCCAATAAGATGGTGTATCTGTGTCATTGTCATTGTGTTGATTTTTGCTGTTCTAAGTTGTAAGATTTGATAAAGGAATGAAAAAGTGTGTTGTATTGTTGCAGCAATTATCAAAATTTTGTGTCATTTATATGAATGATTGTATTGCCCTGTACGTGTCGTGTAAGATGTGGACGAAATTAAAGTTGGTTCCCTAATAGATAACATACCATTGCATTAGTGATCAAAAAACTGGTTTAGTTAACATCCATGTTCATCTGACCCACAAAGGGTGTTCAAAAAGTATGGGACAAAAAGCTAAATTGTATGTACTACTTGTCAACAACCATTACATAGACAAAAAGTTATCACAAAAAGCACTTAATGACAGTAGTCTTCATTATTTCAAGTCCTTTATTTTTGGAGAAGTTGGCAAATTCGGGAGTGGAGCTTCTTGATTCGGAGCTGCATATGGGATGGTAGATGGAGTTGGCTACTGGATGCATCCTGGAAATATGCATGTAAGATGTGAACAGAATAGTATTATTAAGACAGATTAGTCCCTAAGCATAATAGTACTAATACAGAATAGTCCCTAGTCATAGCAGTAATAAGCGATAGTAGTCCTTAATTATTTCCATACTAAGACAGATTAACCCCTAACCAAAATAGTATTAATACAAAATAGTCCCTATAATACAAGATTCCACTGTAGGGTTCTTACCTCTGAACCTGGAGCAGATTGTGACAGTGGAAGCACAATCAGTGACTGGGAGGAGGGAGCTACTTTCTTCCTAGGGCGCTGGTGCACGGAATTGTGATCACACTTTTCACAACTACGATACAACAAACCAGCAAGTGCACTGGGTCGTCCAAGTAATACCTTACGTGAGTAAGGGTCGATCCCACGGAGATTGCCGGCTTGAAGCAAGCTATGGTTATCTTGTAAATCTTAGTCAGGAGATTCATGATAAAAATGATTTTGTTTATGAAAAGTAAATAACATGAAATGAATGATACTTGTTATTCAGTAATGAGGAACAGGTTGAGGTTTCGGAGATGCTTTGTCATCTGAATCTCTACTTTTCTACTGTCTTCTTCTCCAAACACACATGGCTTCCTTCCATGGCAAGCTGTATGTTGGTGGATCACCGTTGTCAATGGCTACCATCCATCCTCTCAGTGAAAATGGTCTAGGTACGGTTTCTGTATGGCTAATCAACTGTCGAATCTCTCGTCTCGGATGAAAAATACCAGGCACAGCTACTGCACGGCTAATCATCTGTCGGTTCTCACTTGTGTCGGAATAGGATCTCTCTATCCTTTTGCACACTGTCACTGCACCCAACATTCGTGAGTTTGAAGCTCGTCACAGTCATCCCATCCCAGATCCTACTCAAAATACCACAGACAAGGTTTAGACTTTCTGGATCTCAGGAATGCTGCCAATTGGTTCTAGCTTCTACTACGAAGGTTCTAATCTCAAGGATTTGAATGCTCTGTTGTCAGGAGAGTCAAGTCAAATCCGTGGATCAGAGACCCAAGAGATACACACTCAAGCTATCGCCCAATGACTACGTTGAGCTCAGATAGAATGGGAGTGGTTGTCAAGCACGCGTTCATAAAGTTGAGAATGATGATTAGTGTCACGGATCATCATATCCTTTATATTGAAGTACGAGTGAGTATCTTAGAAAAGAATCAAGCGTGATCGAAAAAAAACAGTAGTAATTACATTAATCCATTGAAACACAGCAGAGCTCCTCACCCCTACCTATGGGGTTTAGAGACTCATGCCATAGAAGATACAATACGAGATGTAAAAGGTCATAAGTTTCCAAATGAATCTCTAAAAGTAGTTTTTATACTAAACTAGTAACTTAGATTTACAGAAAATGAGTAACTAAGTGCAGATAGTGCAGAAATCCACTTCCGGGGCCCACTTGGTGAGTGTTTGGGCTGAGCTTTGAAGCTTTCACGTGCATAGGCCATTTCTAGAGTTAAATGCCAGCTTGGATGCCAGTTCGGGCGTTTAACTCCAGTTCTGGCATTTTACGCCAGAAAAGGGTCTCTAGCTGAAGTTGAACGCTAGTTTGGGCCATCAAATCTCAGGCAAAGTATGGACTATTATATATTACTCGAAAGCCCAAGATGTCTACTTTCCAACACAATTGAGAGCGCGCCAATTGGGCTTCTGCAGCTCCAGAAAATCCACTTCGAGTGCAGGACGGTCAGAATCCTACAGCATCTGGAGTCCTTTCTCAGCCTCTGAATCAGACTTTTGCTCAGGTCTCTCAATTTCAGTCAGAAAATACCTGAAATTACAGAAAAATACACAAACTCATAGTAAAGTCTAGAAATGTGATTTTTGCATAAAAACTAATTAAAATATAATAAAAAGTAACTAAAACATACTAAAAACTACCTAAAAATAATGCCAAAAAGCGTATAAATTATCCGCTCATCACAACACCAAACTTAAATTGTTGCTTGTCCCCAAGCAACTAAAAACAAAATAGGATATAAAAAAGAGAAAATACAATAAATTTCAAAATATCAATGAAGCTTAGTTTCAATTAGATGAGCGGGACTAGTAGCATTTTGCTTGTGAATAGTTTTGGCATCTCACTTTATCCTTTGAAGTTCAAAATGATTGGCATCCATAGGAACTCAGAATTCAGATAGTGTTATTGATTCTCCTAGTTTAGTATGTTGATTCTTGAACACAGCTACTTTATGAGTCTTGGGCGTGGCCCTAAGCATCTTGTTTTCCAGTATTACCACCGGATACATAAATGCCACAGACACATAACTGGGTGAACCTTTTCAGATTGTGACTCAGCTTTGCTAGAGTCCCCAGTTAGAGGTGCCCAGAGTTCTTAAGCACACTCTTTTTGCTTTGGATCATGACTTTAACCACTCAGTCTCAAGTTTTTCACTTGGATCTTCATGACACAAGCACATGGTTAAGGACAGCTTGATTTAGCCGCTTAGGCCAGGATTTTATTCCTTTGGGCCCTCCTATCCATTAATGCTCAAAGGCGTAGATCCTTTTTTACCCTTGCCTTTTAGTTTAAAGGGTTATTGGCTTTTTCTGCTTGCTTTTTTTTCTTTTTTCTTTTTTTTTTTTTCGCAAGCTTTGTGTTTTTCACTGCTTTTTCTTGCTTCAAGAATCAATTTTATGATTTTTCATATTATCAATAACATTTCTCTTTTTTCATTATTCTTTCAAGAGCCAACAATTTTAACATTCATAAAATCCACTATAAAAAATATGCACTGTTCAAGCATTCATTCAGAAAACAAAAAGTATTGCCACTACATGAAAATAATTAAACTATTTTCAAGATAGAATTCAAAATTCATGTACTTCTTTTTCTTTTTCAGAAAATAGTTTTTATTTAAGAATGGTGAAAGATTCATGGAACATTTATAGCTTTAAGACATAGACACTAAACACTAATGATCATGTAATGAAGACACAAACATAGTCAAAATATAAAGTATAAAAACCAAAAATAGAAAAGAAAAAAAATAAGGAGATTAAAGAACGGGTCCACCTTAGTGATGGTGGCTTCTTCTTCCTCTTGAAGAACCAATGGAGTTCTTGAGCTCCTCTATGTCTCTTCTTTGCCTTTGTTGCTCCTCTCTCATGGCCTTTTGGTCCTCTCTGATTTCATGGAGGATGATAGAGTGCTCTTGGTGCTCCATTCTTAGTTGCTCCATGTTGGAACTCAATTCTCCTAAAGAGGTGTTGAGTTGCTCCCAATAATTATGTGGAGGGAAATGCATCCCTTGAGGAATCTCAGGGATTTCTTGATGAGGGACTTCCTCATGCTCTTGTTGAGGTCCATGAGTGGGTTCTCTTGTTTGCTCCATCCTCCTTTTAGTGATGGGCTTGTCCTCTTCAATGAGGATGTCTTCCTCTATGACAATTCTGGCTGAATTGCATAGGTAACAGATGAGATGAGGAAAGGTTAACCTTGCCAAAGTGGAGGGCTTATCAGCCACCTTGTATAGTTCTAGAGGTATGATCTCATGAACTTCCACTTCCTCTCCAATCATGATACTATGGATCTTGATAGCCCGATCCACAGTTACTTCGGACCGGTTGCTAGTAGGAATGATAGAGCATTGGATTAACTCCAACCATCCTCTAGCCACGGGTTTGAGGTCAGGCCTTCTCAATTGAACTGGCTTACCTTTTGAGTCTCTCTTCCATTGTGCTCCTTCCACACAAATGTCTGTGAGGACTTGGTCCAACCTTTGATCAAAGTTGACCCTTCTAGTGAAAGGATGAGGATCTCCTTGTATCTTTGGCAAGTTGAATGCCAACCTCACGGTTTCTGAATTGAAATCCAAGTATTTCCCTCGAACCATTGTGAGCCAATTCTTTGGGTTCGGGTTCATACTTTGATTATGGTTCTTAGTGATCCAAGCATTAGCATAGAACTCTTGAACCATTAAGATTCCAACTTGTTGGATGGGGTTGGTGAGAGCTTCCCAACCTCTTCTCTGAACCTCACATCGGATCTCCGGATATTCACTCTTTTTAAGCATGAAGGGGACCTCGGGGATCACCCTTTTCTTGGCCATAACTTCATAGAAGTGGTATTGATGGACCTTTGAGATGAATCTCTCCATCTCCCATGACTCGGAGGTGGAAGCAACTGCCTTCCCTTTCCTCTTTCTAGAGGTCTCTCCGGCCTTAGGTGCCATTAATGGTTATGGAAAAGCAAAAAGCATAGCTTTTTCCCACACCAAACTTAAAAGGTTTGCTCATTTTTTACTGAGCTTTTATTTTAGTCTCAGTTTTTAACACTCTTACTCAACATTCCCTTCAAGATAATATTTGACTCTCTATCCATTAACAATGAACTTTTTGTCAGAGTCAATATATCCTGAAGCTCTACATATCCATATGGTGACACACTTGTAATCACATATGGTCCCTTCCACCGCGATTTCAATTTCCCAGGGAACAATCTGAGCCTAGAGTTAAACAGCAGAACCTTCTGTTCAGGCTCAAACACTCTAGATGATAGCTTTGTGTCATGCCACCTTTTTACTTTTTCCTTGTAAATTTTAGCATTTTTTAAAGCATTGAGTCTGAACTCCTCCAGCTCATTCAACTGGAGTAATCTTTTCTCTGCAGCTACCTTAGCATCAAGGTTTAGGAACCTGGTGGCCGAGTAGACCTTGTGTTCCAGTTCCACTGGTAGATGACAGGCTTTTCCATACACAAGCTGGTTTGGAGAGGTCCCTATAGGAGTCTTGAATGCGGTTCTGTATGCCCACAGAGCATCATCCAGACTTCTTGCCTAATCCCTTCTACGAGTACTTACAGTCCGTTCCAGGATTCATTTTAGTTCTCTATTTGAGACTTCAGCCTGCCCATTTATTTGTGGATGATATGGAGTTGCCACTTTGTGGTTAATTCCATATCGGATCAGAGCTGAGTCAAGCTGTTTATTACAGAAATGAGTGCCTCCATCACTGATCAGTAGTCAGTACCCTAGGGACACCGAACCTACTGAAGATATGCTTCTAGAGGAACTTCATCACTGTCTTAGTATCATTAGTGGGTGTTGCTATTGCCTCTACCCATTTAGATACATAGTCTACTACCACCAGAATATAAGTGTTTGAATATGATGGTGGGAAAGGCCCCATGAAGTCAATACCCCATACATCAAACAAACTCAATCTCTAAGATCCACTGCTGAGGTATGCATAACCGTGATTCAGAGTACCAGCTCTCTGGCAACTGTCACAGTTACGTACAAACTCTCGGGAGTCTCTATAGAGAGTAGGCTAGTAGAAGCCACATTGGAGAACCTTTGTGACTGTTCGCTCACCTCCGAAATGTCCTCCATATTGTGATCTATGGCAATGCCATAGGATCTTCTGTGCCTCTTCTCTAGGCACACATCTACGGATTATTCCGTCTGCACATCTCTTAAAGAGATATGGTTCATCCCACAAGTAGTACTTTGCATCAGAAACTAATTTTTTTGTTTGCTGCTTACTATACTCTTTGGGTATGAATCTCACAGCTTTATAGTTTGCAATGTCTGCAAACCATGGTACTTTCTGAATGGCAAAGAGTTGCTCATCTGGAAAGGTTTCAAAGATCTCAGTAGGAGAGAGGGACGCTCCTGCTACTGGTTCTATCCAGGACAGGTGATCAGCTACTTGGTTCTCTGTCCCTTTTCTGTCTCTTATTTCTATATCAAACTCTTGCAGAAGCAATACCCATCTTATGAGTCTGGGTTTTGAATCCTGCTTTATGCGGAAATATTTTAGAGCAGCATGGTCAGTGTACACAATCACTTTTGATCCTACTAAATAAGATCTGAACTTGTCAATGGCATAAACCACTGCGAGGAACTCCTTTTCTGTGGTTGTATAATTCTTCTGCGCGTCATTTAAAACATGGCTACCATAATAAATGACATGCAGAAGCTTGTCATGCCTCTGTCCCAATACTGCACCAATGGCATGGTCACTGGCATCACACATTAGTTTGAACGGTAATGTCCAGTCTGGTATAGAAATTACTGGTGCTGTGACCATCTTAGCTTTCAGAGTCTCAAAGGCCTGCAAACACTCTATGTCAAAGATAAATGGTGTATCAGTGGCTAGCAGATTGCTCAAAGGTTTTGCAATTTTTGAGAAATCCTTTATAAACCTCCTATAGAATCCTGCATGCCCCATAAAGCTTCTGATTGCCTTAACATTGGCAGGTGGTGGTAATTTTTCAATTACCTCTACCTTAGCTTGATCTACCTCTATTCCCTTGTTCGAAATTTTGTGCCCAAGGATAATTCCTTCATCACCGTAAAGTGATATTTCTCCCAGTTTAAAACCAGGTTAGTCTCTTGGCACATTTTCAGAACAAGTGCTAGATGGTCAAGACAGGAGCTGAAAGAGTCTCCAAATACTAAGAAGTCATCCATGAAGACTTCCAGAAATTTCTCTACCATATCAGAGAAGCTAGAGAGCATTCACCTCTGAAAGGTTTCAGGTGCATTGCACAGACCAAATGGCATCCTTCTGTAGGCAAATACTCTAGATGGACATGTGAATGTTGTTTTCTCTTGGTCCTGAGGATCTACTGCAATTTGGTTGTAACCTAAATAGCCATTGATGACTGCGCATCATGTACCCTTTTTCTTATCTAAAAGGGCCATAAAAAGAGCATAATCTCATTAAATCAATGCAATTTCATGAACAAAATGATATATATTATGGTATATTGCTTTGAAATGGGTTTGTGCTAAATTTCAGGTGAAAAGAGCAACAAAAGGAGAAGGAAAACAACAAATAAGGATGGGCGTGTGAAGCTGGGCGTGCCACTTAAAGCTCTGGCCGTGGCACGCCAAGCCAACATTCCAGCAAGGGAGATTGAGGAGTTCAACAATGGGCGTGCCACTTGAAGCTCTGGGTGTGGCACGCCAAGCCAACATTCCAGCAAAGAAGGTTGAAGAATTTTACATGGGCGTGCCACTTGGAGCTCTGGGCATGGCACGCCAAGTTTGTGAAACCAAGATCTCAAAGAGGGCGTGCCAGTTGGTGTTTTGGGTGTGGCACGCCAGGCTTAAGTTCCAGAGGAGTGATTTTGAGCCCCACTATGGGTGTGGCACGCCAAGAAGTGGGCGTGGCTCGCCAGGGCATATGCCAGCCTGACCTCCTCTCATTCAAATGAAAGTATATTCCCATGCCATTAGAAAGTAGACATCCAAGGATTTCAAACCATATATAACACTTTATTATGGACACTGGAATTGAGGAAGATATTGACCCTGAAAACACAGGGAGCAAAACACGTCACTGCAGAGTTACTAGCCTGACCTCTTCATATTCAAAGGAAGATAACTTGAGTTGTAGAGGTCCAAATGATGTGATCTTGGTGGCATTGGAAAGCTGACATCAAGAGGTCCAACGATATATAACACTCTAGGGTGGACGTAAAAACTGGAGGTGAATGATGTGTATTTTCGGAAAACAAATTCCAAACACACAAATCTAACCGGCAAGTGTACCGGGTCGCATCAAGTAATAAAACTCACGGGAGTGAGGTCGATCCCACAGGGATTGATGGATCAAGCAACTTTAGTGGGTGATTAGTTTAGTCAAGCTAACATTGATGTGAATTTTGTGAAATTGTAACCAACAGGAAGTAAAGGACAATGAATTTAAAGTTGCAGAATGTAAATTGGCAAGTAACTTAAAGAGCAAGAAATGTAAATTGCAAGAATCTTAAATTTCAAGAAATTTAAATTGCACGAAATTAAAGGGGAGTGGGTGCTGAAAATTAAAGAAAGCAATAAAGCAAGCAATCAAAGAGATCTTGAGAATAAGTGACAGGAAATTTAAAGTGCAAGAAAATTAAATTCAGATCACAGTAGCTCAAATGTAAAATACAGAGGAACAAAAGTGCAGGAAATTCAAACAGAAGTAGAGAGTCACTTGAAGGATCAAAACAGAAAGTAGCTTATCTCAATTGTGAAATTTAAAAAGACAAGTAAAGATCTCAGAAAATCAATGAGACTAGAAAACAAGTCTAGATCTCAATTCCTTCCTTGATCCAACAGTGAACAATTTGCAGAAGAAATAGAGATGAAAGCAGTAAAGAGAGTTTTGATTCAAATCACAATTCACTGAAATTTTGTAGAAGAAGAACAAAGAGAATTCTCAAGGTGAGATTGAAACAGAATTTCTTCAATTCTCAACCCAAGATTCAAAACAAAAATGAAAACTAAGAGAGAGCTCTCAAATCCTAGTGCTCCCTCGTGGAGCCAGCCTCTCAATGCTCTCTATCCGAGCCCCCTTTCTAAAATGAGAATGATGCCTTATATAGGCTTTTTACAAAATGAAAATAAAAATGAAAGTGAAATTAAAGACAAATTACAATTAAATGAAATTCCTATTTTATCTATCTCTTGTGCCTTTGAGTGATGATAATGGGCTTTGCGTGCTTTGGATTTGGGTTGAAGATGGCCTCTGTTGATTGCACTTGGAGTTGGAGAGAAACCCATTGTGAATTGGGACATAAAGCACAAAAGCTTGAGTCAAAGTTTGAGACAAACTTTTGCTCAAGCTTTTTATATCAGCCACCCCCTTTTGCTAATATCCATGTTTGAGCTAAAGTTTGAGGTCAAACTTTTAGCCAAACGTGGATCACCTTGTATGCATGTGTGGGGTGCTACTTTGTCCTCTTGTCAACGTTGCCAATTTCATGCCAACTATAGACTATTATATATGGTTGGAAAGCCCTAAATGTCAGCTTTCTAACCCAATTGGAATCACCTCAATTGGACATCTACAACTCAAGTTATGCTCCTTTGAAGAGGACAGGGTTGCTGGCTTTGGTGTGCAGCGTTTGAGGTAAAGTTTGCCTCAAATGTGGTCAAAAACGCCAGTTCTGGAGGCTCAAACGTATTGTTTACCCCATACTATTATATATTGTTGGAAAGCCCTGAATGTCTACTTTCCAATGCCGTTGGAAGCGCATCATTTGGAGCTCTACAGCTCGAGTTATACTCCGTCGAAGGTGCAGAGGTCAGTTGGTCTCACTGCAGGTTGCCACCATGTTCGTTTATGCTCATTGCGGGGCAGTTTTCTCCCTCAATTTTAGTGTCCACCATGCAGTGCCACATATGCTTGGAAAGCTCTCGATTCCTACTTTCCATTGCTTTTTGAATCACCTCATTTGGAGCTCTGTAGCTCAAGTTATTCTTGTTGGAAGTATACCCCTTGTATGCCTTGTGGCGCCAACGTTTGCCAAAAAGCTTGAGGCAAACGTTGGCGCAAGCTTTTTTCTCCCCTGGGTATGTTGGTGTGGCGCCAACGTTTGCCAAAAAGTTTGAGGCAAACGTTGGCTCAAGCTTTTCTCCCAAAAGTTTGAGCTAAAGTTTGAGGCAAACTTTGGCTCAAGCTTTTTTCTCTAGGGTGTTTTCAACTCTTCCAAAAGTTTGAGCTAAAGTTTGAGGCAAACTTTGGCTCAAACTTTTTGTTCTCTCTTGCTCCTAGCCATTCCTTCTTCCTTCAACCTTCTTCAAAACTCTTTTCACCTATCATCAATCAACCAAACACATCAAAGCTATGCTCAAAATCATGAGTTTGTTATTCTTTCATAATATATGACAATTATAGCATAAAATCTCATGAAATTGCATTAATTCATCCATGGTTGATTGAATCAAAGGAAACATGGAAATCTACCCAATTGGCTTGCTTATGGCTCAAGAAAGTGCATAAAACCTATTGAAAACAAAGGAAAAAGCATAGAAAAACATGACATGGTGACATGTCATCACAACACCAAACTTAAACCTTGCTTGTCCCCAAGCAAGAAAAGAATCATGCAATAAAGATTGACAATCCAAGGCAAGAAGAATAGCAACTCAATGTTCATGGTAAGCTAGTTTTCTAAGCATGCTACAATCACAAAAGAAATGTAAATGATTGATGCTTCCATCTAGCTCATTTTATGAAATCTTTCTCTTATATTTCTTCCTTGAAACAAGCTTTTGATTTTCTTATTTAGCTTCTCCTTTTGGGTGCTTTGCCCCATGAGTTGATAACAAAGCTACGACTTCTAAATGCTTTGTTTTCAAGTATTACCACTTGATACATAAGCACCACAAGCATTTGATTAGAGGACTTCATTAATCTCATTTTTCTTTTCTTTTCTTGACTCTCTAATCATTGATGCTCAGAGCCTTGAGCTTTGAGGGAGTGCTTTTGCACTTTGAGCCTAACCTTGACTTCTAAGTGTTTTGTTTTCAAGCATTTGGCTTGATACATAAACACCACAAGTACTTAACAATATAATTGTCATTGGTACTCAGAGCCTTCAGCTTTCTCATTCTTTCCCTTTTTCTTTTCTTGCTTTATTTTGCATTTGCTTCTTCAAGGTTTTCATGATTTTAAAAGATTTCACAAAATGTCCTAGATGAAAACTTCAATTAAATAAAATCCAATGCAATTGAGCAACAATTAATCATACTAGCTTTCCAATACTTGTATGCACATGCTAAACTCTTCTTTAATTCCTTGTTTGTTTATGATCATGATGCTTTACTGCTTTTGAATTCACAAAACTCAAGTTGGTAATCATAATGGCACAGCACCATGTAGCAATTTTAAAAATCAAACTATGCCTTTTCATACACACATGCATACAGAGAAGGTAAAGACAATCATGCAGTTTATAGTGCTTGAAACAAATGAGAGGAAAAGGAACTTTACAACCTTGTAGTTCATCTTCTCTATTGTTGTCATTTTCCTCCCATTCTCCTCCTTCCCATACCAAACTCAGAATGCTTGCTCATCCTCAAGCAACTATTAGAACCGTGGCTATGGGGCTAAGATGGATCATGAATGTCTTACACAAGAAATGTTAGTAGTACATGTGTTTCAAGCAAGCAAAATTAAAGATAATAATCAAGGCACAAGAGACAGAGACATTGTGATTGCAAACTTAAGAAGGTGAGCATAATACTTTGCATAAAGAATAAGTGGCACACCAAACTTAGTGTGACACTTTCACTTGGAATTCATGCAAGTATCTTGTAAGGATTAGAACCAAATTTTGTTGCATAGCAACACCAAACTTAGAATGCAACCATATGTCAATTTATTGAAATTTAAACTAAACAAAGGAAGAAAACAAAGCAGAGAAAAAATGTTACCTACGGTTGGGTTACCTCCCAACAAGTGCTCTTTTAGTGTCATTAGCTTGACATGTTGTTCTTCACTTTCTTCCTCTTCTTCCAGTTTGTTAAGAGGAATGACTCCAAGAGGGGAGAAGTTTCAGTTATTGTCCCCTATCTTGGTCTTCTTTCAACAAGCTTCCTTGTGAAATTGGCTTGATTGATCTTGCTTGCTGGATCAGGGACAGGATTGTTTGCAGTTGACCTTCTCATGAATGTTGTCTTTGGTATCTTGGTCACAATCCTCTTCTTGGTGCTTTTGTCAATTGCCTTCACTTCTTGGATGTCAAGACATGGTTGCTGTGTGATTATTGTAGTGATTTCTTCATTAAGATCCTCTTGTATTGGTGGTTCCATGAGCCCTTCCTTCATGTGATTTTCTGCTTCACTTGAGTGTGAATTCTCTGGAATGACTTCCTCACTTTCATGCTCCTCCACTCCTTTTTTTGCACTCAACATTTGCTTTAATAGCTCTTTCATGGAGGAGGTTTGTTGATTTTCCCAAGCTTTCTTCATCTCCTCTTCATACCTTTTAATCTCAGAGTCAATTGTTGAGACTTTTTGGTCTAGGGGAATTTGAGGAGGTTGTGAGTGTTCAGGTCCCCTTGTCATCTCAAGTGCAGTTTCAGGTTCCAATACTTTCACCACCTCTTCCTTTTTTGCAATTTCACTTGACACAGGGACCTTGTGTTCTTGTTTTTCCATTTCCTCCTTCCTTGCATTCAACAATTTGCCTAACTGCACTTCCATGTTTTTGAGGGAGTTCTCTTGTTCTTTCTGGTATTTCTCTTTCTCCTCCGCAATTCTTTTGAGCATGGACTCAAGCTTTGAGAGTCTTTGGTTCATGGAAGTTTGTGTGGGTGGTGAGTTTTGGCAAGGATTTTGTGTGGAGACAAAGTCCAGTGATGAAGAATTTTCAGATGAAAAACTGGAAGGTGAGGTTGGAAAATTTTGTATAAGTGAATTGATAGTACGTTCGAGTGAAGATGGCTCTTGATAAGTGGAATATGGGCTCTCAAATATTTTTTGGTTTTGCTCCCCCCAGCCATCATTAGAATAACAACTTGCATCATTTTGTGGTGGAGGAAGATATCCCATATGATTTTCTTGCTCATCTTGTGTCTCTGAAGCAAATCTCTATGAATTGGAGTACTCAGAATTAGTATTCTCTTGGTGATATTCCCAGCCACCATTAGAGATTGGTGATGGTGGGTCATATCCCATGAAATTAATTTCATCATAAGATGAGTTGAACTCCATTTGAATTTTGGAAAACACAACACCAAGCAAAATTGAAATTCATATCTCAGAGATGAATTTCTTAGTGAGGCAATAACTCAAACACCTTGGTTTCAGCTTAGAACAGAGAACAAAAGTAAAGAAAATGCTTAATCTAGACTTTTCACCCACTTAATCGTTGTTGATCTAAATCAATCCCCGGCAACGGCGCCAAAAACTTGAGGTGTATTTTCGGAAAACGAATTCCAAACACACAAATCTAACCGGCAAGTGTACCGGGTCGCATCAAGTAATAAAACTCACGGGAGTGAGGTCGATCCCACAGGGATTGATGGATCAAGCAACTTTAGTGGGTGATTAGTTTAGTCAAGCTAACATTGATGTGAATTTTGTGAAATTGTAACCAACAGGAAGTAAAGGACAATGAATTTAAAGTTGCAGAATGTAAATTGGCAAGTAACTTAAAGAGCAAGAAATGTAAATTGCAAGAATCTTAAATTTCAAGAAATTTAAATTGCACAAAATTAAAGGGGAGTGGGTGCTGAAAATTAAAGAAAGCAATAAAGCAAGCAATCAAAGAGATCTTGAGAATAAGTGACAGGAAATTTAAAGTGCAAGAAAATTAAATTCAGATCACAGTAGCTCAAATGTAAAATACAGAGGAACAAAATTGCAGGAAATTCAAACAGAAGTAGAGAGTCACTTGAAGGATCAAAACAGAAAGTAGCTTAGCTCAATTGTGAAATTTAAAAAGACAAGTAAAGATCTCAGGAAATCAATGAGACTAGAAAACAAGTCTAGATCTCAATTCCTTCCTTGATCCAACAGTGAACAATTTGCAGAAGAAATAGAGATGAAAGCAGTAAAGAGAGTTTTGATTCAAATCACAATTCACTGAAATTTTGTAGAAGAAGAACAAAGAGAATTCTCAAGGTGAGATTGAAACAGAATTTCTTCAATTCTCAACCCAAGATTCAAAATAAAAATGAAAACTAAGAGAGAGCTCTCAAATCCTAGTGCTCCCTCGTGGAGCCAGCCTCTCAATGCTCTCTATCCGAGCCCCCTTTCTAAAATGAGAATGATGCCTTATATAGGCTTTTTACAAAATGAAAATAAAAATGAAAGTGAAATTAAAGACAAATTATAATTAAATGAAATTCCTATTTTATCTATCTCTTGTGCCTTTGAGTGATGATAATGGGCTTTGCGTGCTTTGGATTTGGGTTGAAGATGGCCTCTGTTGATTGCACTTGGAGTTGGAGAGAAACCCATTGTGAATTGGGACATAAAGCACAAAAGCTTGAGTCAAAGTTTGAGGCAAACTTTTGCTCAAGATTTTTATATCAGCCACCCCCTTTTGCTGATATCCACGTTTGAGCTAAAGTTTGAGGTCAAACTTTTAGCCAAACGTGGATCACCTTGTATGCATGTGTGGGGTGCTACTTTGTCCTCTTGTCAACGTTGCCAATTTCATTCCAACTATAGACTATTATATATGGTTGGAAAGCTCTAAATGTCAGCTTTCTAACCCAATTGGAATCACCTCAATTGGACATCTACGACTCAAGTTATGCTCCTTTGAAGAGGACAGGGTCGCTGGCTTTGGTGTGCAGCGTTTGAGGTAAAGTTTGCCTCAAACGTGGTCGAAAACGCCAGTTCTGGAGGCTCAAACATGTTGTCCACCCCATACTATTATATATTGTTGGAAAGCCCTGAATGTCTACTTTCCAATGCCATTGGAAGCGCATCATTTGGAGCTCTACAGCTCGAGTTATACTCCGTCGAAGGTGCAGAGGTCAGTTGGCCTCACTGCAGGTTGCCACCATGTTCGTTTATGCTCATTGCGGGGCAGTTTTCTCCCTCAATTTTAGTGTTCACCATGCAGTGCCATATATACTTGGAAAGCTCTCGATTCCTGCTTTCCATTGCTTTTTGAATCACCTCATTTGGAGCTCTGTAGCTCAAGTTATTCTTGTTGGAAGTATACCCCTTGTATGCCTTGTGGCGCCAACGTTTGCCAAAAAGTTTGAGGCAAACGTTGGCGCAAGCTTTTTTCTCCCCTGGGTATGTTAGTGTGGCGCCAACGTTTGCCAAAAAGTTTGAGGCAAATGTTGGCTCAAGCTTTTCTCCCAAAAGTTTGAGCTAAAGTTTGAGGCAAACTTTGGCTCAAGCTTTTTTCTCTAGGGTGTTTTCAACTCTTCCAAAAGTTTGAGCTAAAGTTTGAGGCAAACTTTGGCTCAAACTTTTTGTTCTCTCTTGCTCCTAGCCATTCCTTCTTCCTTCAACCTTCTTCAAAACTCTTTTCACCTATCATCAATCAACCAAACACATCAAAGCTATGCTCAAAATCATGAGTTTGTTATTCTTTCATAATGTATGACAATTATAGCATAAAATCTCATGAAATTGCATTAATTCATCCATGGTTGATTGAATCAAAGGAAACATGGAAATCTACCCAATTGGCTTGCTTATGGCTCAAGAAAGTGCATAAAACCTATTGAAAACAAAGGAAAAAGCATAGAAAAACATGACATGGTGACATGTCATCAGTGAACAATGCCATTATTTCAGTGTTGTAAAATCTGAGCATGCCACTTGACATCGAAGGCGTGGCACGCCAGCTTTATTTTCATAATGGGCGTGCCACTTGGGGTTCTGGGCGTGGCACGCTAGTTCTAATTACTAGAGAGCATCATTGAAGGCGTGGCACTTCAAAGAGTGGGCGTGGCACGCCAGTTTCATAATATATGGACGTGGCACACCAGAGAGTGGGCGTGGCACGCCGGGCTACCTGACAGACTGATCTATTCAACTTCAAATGGGCATAACTTGAGCTACAGAGGTCCAAATGAGTTGATACCAAAGGCGTTGGAAAGCTAACATCCAGGGCTTTCTAACGATATATAATATTTTATAGTAGACATTCAATTTGAGGCCCAAAAAACTCCATAAATTCAGCATTGCAAAGTGGGTCATACTCCAAAGGGCAAAATCAAGTGGGAGTGGCACTTAAAACCACACGCCAACTTCTCCCTGCAGCCTCCAACCTTCAACCAAGCCCACTCCAACTCTCATTCAAGCTACAATTGTCAATCGATCAAGGCCACAAGAAGCATCTAGAATTGTTTGTTTTCATTCTATTGTAATTTGCTTTTAATTTCATTTAAGTTTGTAATTTAGGAGAGCCTATTTAAAGGCCTTAGTTTCATAGAATTAGGTATGGCTGGATTGGGGGAAGTCTTCGGACCCTCTCTATTCATCATCAATTTCTTCTCTTTTCTTTCTTACTTTGTAAATAATTTAGTTATGAATTACTAACTCTTTCCATTGGGAAAGAAAGCTCTATTGTTTTTCAATGGATTGATTATTTTTATTCTTCTTCTTCTCTTCATCTCTTTTTGATTTACTAAAATGAATTTTGTTTTTCATTATAGCATTCAATTATCTTGGAAAAAAGATTGAATTTAATTAGGTTTTATGGAAACCTTGGAAGAGGAAACATAAAACCATGCTTGAAATTCTTTCTCACAATTGAATAGGATTTGGGTTTTGGTGTTTGGATATGGTGACATATAATCCTCCCTCCACTTGAACCTAGGAAAGTGTGTGGTATAATCAGGGAACAAGCTTCATCTCTTCTCATGAGCAATTAGACCAAGGAATTGGCTATTGATCAAGATTTGAGAGATTGAGTCACCAAGGGATTGGGGCTCAATCAATCATGATTGCCAAGAGGTCAATGAGTTGCATGATTGAAGATGCGATGAAATCAATTAATCCAGAGAATGCAATATCTCTTGATCCCAATGCTTATTTTATCTTTCTTTCTTTTATTTACTTTATGGTTATTTACATTTTCTGCACTTTATATTTCCAGCACTTTACTTTCTTGTACTTTACTTTCCTTGCCATTTACTTTCTTGCACTTTATTGCTTTCCTTTACTTTCATGTCATTTACATTTCCTTGTTTGATTATCAATCCAATATGAACCGTCTAACTAGGATAATCAATTAACTATTGTTTGCTTTAATCCGTTAATCTCTGTGGGATTCGACCCCACTCCTAGTGGGTTATTACTTGACGATATTTGGTGCGCTTGCCAAAGAACAGATTCATCACTCATTTTTATATGGGGTGTGAACTCGACTCATCAAGTTTTATGGCGCCGTTACCAGGGATTAATTGTGATTAACAAACTACTGGTTGGTTGATTACCTAGATTAGACACTTTCTTTCTTTCTTTTTGTTTTTGTCATTTAATTTCTTTTTATTTTCTCTTGTTACTAACGTGTTTGTGTTGTTGCCTCACTAAGAATCCTTCATCTGTGACAATGGGGATTTCAATTTCTTTTGGTGATTATTGTTTGACACAGAGCATTTTGCAAGTAAGAATGGAGTCTACCTCATCTTTTGATCAATCATGTCATATGGGATATTGCCCACCACCACAAAATGATTCTATACATTTTCCTAATGGTGGCTGGGAATATCACCAAAGAATGATAGAGTATGAGTAATCAAATGAAATGGAATACCTCCCAGAGCCACAAAATAGTTCATATTGTTATGACAACTACAGAAATTTTGGCTTTGGAAGGAATTTTAATGCTGCATACCCCATTCTTCAAGGACTATCATCTCGTAATTGTCCAACCTATGCACCTCCACAAAATCTTCTAGAATTCTCAATAGAAGAACTCTCCAAGAGATATCTCTTCATTGCCCAACTCAGTGAGTTTTTAAGGCAAAATGTAAAAGAGGTGATTGAAGATATGGAAATCTCAAGGAGAAATCAAGATGAGCAAATGAGACAATTGGCACAACATTTTGTTGCTGAACCAACTAATGTCTTCCCTTGGCCAGGGGAAGAATATCATGCCATCAGTCTAAGGAGTGGAGAAGTGCTTAATGAGGGTGAAAATAAGGAATTGGTGAAGCAAGAAGAATATATCGGTGTACCAAGTGAGCCACCATTTCAAGAAGTTCTTGATAAAGAGGATACTCCAACCATCTCACAATACCCAAGTTCTGAGATCAAAGAAGTGAAGGCAATCAACAAAAGCACCAAAAAGAGAATTGTGACCAAGGAACAAAGAACTATATGCATGAAGAACAAAAGGTCAACTGCAAACAATCCAACCCCTACCCCCAACAAGCAAAGCAAATCAAGAAAACAACAAAAGAAAGCTTGCTGGGAGGCACTCAAAACAGGGGACATCAACTTGCTCTTCTCTCCCCTTAAGGTCATTTTTCTTAACAAACTGGAAGAAGAGGAAGAAAGTTGAGAACAACATGTCAAGCTAATGACATTAAAAGAGCGCTTGTTGGGAGGCAACCCAATCGTAGGAAAAATTTTCGTTCTTTGCTTTTTTTATTTTCAATAATTTAGCATATGATTGCATTCTAAGTTTGGTGTTGCCATGCAACAATTTAATTTTCAATCTTCACTAGATACTTGCATCATGCTAAAATGAAAGTGTCACACTAAGTTTGGTGTTGCCACTTATCTTTCATGCTATGTACCATGCACACCACTTATTAATGCAATCATATTGCCTCTGTTTCTTTCTTGTGCCTTTATTGTGATTCTTAATTTTGCTTGCTTAAACACATGTACTACTAACACTCTATTGTTTAAAACATTCATTAACTATCATAAACCCCATCACCACTATTTTATTTGTTGCTTGAGGACAAGCAATCATTCTAAGTTTGGTGTGGGAAGGGGAAGAATAGGAGGAAAGTGACAACAACAATGAAGATGAACTACAAGGTGGTAACGTTCACTTTTCCTCTTACTTATTTTCAATACATTTAAATTGCATGATTGTCTTCTATTTTCCTTGTATGCATGTGTGATTACTTGTTGTTAATAAGCATAGCTTGATTGTTGAATTGGAACATGTTGCTGTGATATTATGACTACCATCTTGAGCTTTGTGAGTTCAAAAGCAATTTAGTTTCATGATCATAAACAAACAAGGTCATTAAAGAAGAACTTAGCATGGGCATATAAGTATTGGAAGGCTAGCATGATTATTGTTCTTCAATTGCATTAGAATTTGTTTGATTGAAGTTTTCATCTAGGACATTTTATGAAATTTTTGAAATCATGAAAACCTTGAAAAAGCAAATGCAAATAAGGCAAGAAAAAGAAAAGGGAAAGAATGAGAAAGCTAAAGGCTCTGAGTACCAATGACAATTTATTTGTTAAGTACTTGTGGTGTTTATGTATCAAGCAAAAAGCTTGAAAACAAAACACTTAGAGTCAAGGCTAGGCTCAAGTGCAAAAGCACTCCCTCAAAGCTCAAGGCTCTGAGCATCAATGATTAGAGAGTAAAGAAAAGAAACAAATGAGCTTAAAGAGTCCTCAAATTAAATGCTTGTGGTGCTTATGTATCAAGTGAAAATACTTGAAAATAAAGCATTTATAGTCGTAGCTTTCAACACATGGTGCAAAGCACCCAAAAAAGTTAAGCTAAGAAAAGAATGAAAAGCTTGTTTCAAGGAAGGAACATAAAGAAAAAGATTTCATAAAATGAGCTAGATAGAAGCATCAATCACTTGAATGTCTTTTGTGATTGTAGCATGCATAAGAAACTAGCCAACCATGAACATTAAAATTTCTACTCTTCTCACCTTGGTTTGTCAAACTTTATTGCATGATTCTTTGTTTGCTTGAGGACAAGCAAAGTTTAAGTTTGGTGTTGTGAAGACTACGCATCATGTACCCTTTTTCTTATCTAAAAAGGCCATAAAAAGAGCATAATCTCATTGAATCAATGCAATTTCATAAACAAAATGATATATATTATGGTACATTGCTTTGAAATGGGTTTGTGCTAAATTTCAGGTAAAAAAGCAACAAAAGGGGAAGGAAAACAACAAATAAGGATGGGCGTGTGATGCTGGGCGTGCCACTTGAAGCTCTGGGCATGGCACGCCAACCTTTATTCCAACTCTCAACAATGGGCGTGCCACTTGAAGCTCTAGGCGTGGCACACCAAGCCAACATTCCAGCAAGGAAGATTGAGGAGTTCAACAATGGGCGTGCCACTTGAAGCTCTGGGCGTGGCACGCCAAGCCAACATTCCAGCAAAGAAGGTTGAAGAATTTTACATGGGCGTGCCACTTGGAGCTCTGGGCATGGCACGCCAAGTTTGTTAAGCCAAGATCTCAAAGAGGGCATGCCAGTTAGTGTTTTGGGCGTAGCACACCAGGCTTAAGTTCCAGAGGAGTGATTTTGAGCCCCACTAAGGGCGTGGCACGCCAAGAAGTGGGCGTGGCACACCGGGGCATATGCCAGCGTGACCTCCTCTCATTCAAATGAAAGTATCTTGAGCTAACAAACTCCAAATGAGATGATTCTAGTGCCATTAGAAAGTAGACATCCAGGGCTTTCCAACCATATATAACACTTTATTATGGACACTGGAATTGAGGAAGATATTGACCCCAAAAACACAGGGAGCAAAACACGTCACTGCAGAGTTACCAGCCTGACCTCTTCATATTCAAAGGAACATAACCTGAGTTGTAGAAGCCCAAATGATGTGATCTCGGTGGCGTTGGAAAGCTGACATCAAGAGCTTTCCAAAGATATATAACACTCTAGGGTGGACGTTAAAACTGGAGGTGAACAATGCCATTATTTCAGCATTGTAAAATCTAGGCGTGCCACTTGACATCGAAGGCGTGGCACGCCAGCTTTATTTTCATAATGGGCGTGCCACTTGGGGTTATGGGTGTGGCACGCCAATTCTAATGGCCAGAGAGTATCATTGAAGGCGTGGCACACCAAAGAGTGGGCGTGGCATGCCAGTTCATAATATATGGTCGTGGCATGCCAGAGAGTGGACATTCAGGGCTTTCCAACGATATATAATACTTCATAGTGGACATTCAATTTGAGGCCCAAACTACTCCATAAATTCAGCGTTGCAAAGTGGGTCATACTCCAAAGGGCAACAGCGCCAAAAATTTGGTGCACGGAATTATGATCACACTTTTCACAACTCCGGTGCAACTAACCAGCAAGTGCACTGGGTCGTCCAAGTAATACCTTACGTGAGTAAGGGTCGATCCCACGGAGATTGCCGACTTGAAGCAAGCTATGGTTATCTTGTAAATCTTAGTTAGGATATTAGTGATAAAAATGATTTTGTTTATGAAAAGTAAATAACATGAAATGAATGATACTTGTGATTCAGTAATGAGGAACAGGTTGAGGTTCCGGAGATGCTTTGTCGTTTGAATCTCTGCTTTCTTACTGTCTTCTTCTCCAAACACACATGGCTTCCTTCCATGGCAAGCTGTATGTTGGTGGATCACCGTTGTCAATGGCTACCATCCATCCTCTCAGTAAAAATGGTCCAGGTACGGTTTCTATATGGCTAATCAACTGTCGAATCTCTCATCTCGGATGAAAAATACCAGGCACAGCTACCACACGACTAATCATCTGTCGGTTCTCACTTGTGTCGGAATAGGATCTCTCTATCCTTTTGTACACTGTCACTGCGCCCAACATTCGTGAGTTTGAAGCTCGTCTTTGCCTTAGGGTTTTCTGTAATTCTCTCACTCAACTATGGCCCTTCTGGGTATTGTATATGGGGATTCAACTGTGTTTCGAGAGGAGGAGACAAAACGGCGTCGTTTTCGTCTCCAGGGACTCATATGTCCTCTTACGAAATGCTCCATGCCACCTGGCCTCCGTTACTTGCCACCTCAGCGCCACCTCTGCCAGCTCAGCCTTTTCCGTCCAGTGCAAACGGCTGAATTCAATGGAAGGACATAAATGTCTACGTTTTTCAGCGGTCAGGGACTTTAATGTATTTTCCATTGCTTGAGGATGAAAATGTCCGCAAAAAAAGGTTAAGGACGAAAATGTCCTTTACTCTATATTTTTTGAATAAATATAATATATTGATTTTTAAGGTATAACAAATTATTTTAGATTGATATGAAAAATTTTAGAAATGGCCTATAACATATAACCTTTTATCAAATGAACTTCTTCAATATTATGTTTTTCTTTTTTCGTTCTTTTATTAATTTTACTTTTTAGTTTCTCGAGATTTTAAATAAAAACAAGCGAAAAAGAATGATTACATACTAATTTACTCGATTAATTTTGTGTTTATTACGGTTATAAATATTTAATTAATTAAAAAAAGTATCCCATTTTTTAGTTAATGAGAGTTGTCAATAGTAGCTCCGGTACTATCAAATCTACCTCGATTCAGCCGGTTAACCAAAAATTCGATTATCCGATTATCTGGCCAGATCGAATTACTCGTCGAATCGAACAAACATTGGATCCAATAAAAATCGGTTCAACCCGACTGGTTTTCAGTAAAACTAGTGACCCGGACCGTTTATTTAACCCGGTCCGGGTCAGGTTTCTTCTTAAGCCTGAAACCGGCGTTGTTTCAAGGTGGGCCCCCTCCCTCTTCTATTGAATGAAACCCTAATCTAAATGGAAGCTCCCAACCTCCAGCCTCGTCTCTTCTCTCTCAACGGTCCCTCACTCACGGCCTCACCCTCACCTCGTCACTCTTTTGTCTCTCCCCTCACCTCATCAGTCGTCACTCTCAGTCTCTCACGGCCTCACCTCGTCACTCTCTCGGCCGCGCACTCATTTGAGACTGAAGGTTGTCATCGCAGTCTCGTGCCCCTGCGTTTGCTTCGTCGGCGGCAGAAGCAGACAGAACCAGTCAAGCAGCATCTGCTCCCTTAAGTGGTGGTGGTCGTCGTCTTCTTGTTTCATCGCGGTCTCAGAACCAGTCAACCAGGTGAACTCCCTTCGAGTTTTTGACCCTGTTCTTTCAATGGTTCAGTGTCAATTTCGGTGAAATTAGAATTTTTGTGGAAGCTGAGTAAAATTCAATTAGAATTGTTCTTGAATCTGGTAGTTGTTGCTGTTGTATTTGGTTTTTTAGAATTGTTGCTGAATTTGAGAAAAATTTTTTTGTTGCTAGATAACATCATTGAGTTGAATTTTATTGTTGGATAACAGAGTTGAATACTTGGATAGTTAAATTTGTTGTTGAATTTGCTGGATAATAGAGGAAATATACTATGCAGAATCCTTTGGTGGATTCTATTGTAGATGAAATCGTTTTTAGGCCTGAATATAAACAAAACTCTGAATTCTATAGGAGTTCTGTGATTACATTTTGCACTTCATTATGAAACATTGTTTTAGTGTAAAATTTGGAATTAAGCAACATGGGAAAATTGCATTTTGAGCCTGCAACTCAGTTGGATCTAATAAGCATTCTCAAACTTAAATTTAGAAGGATATTTAAAATGATTGTTTCAAGTCCTCTGTTGGTATCCATAGTAAGACCAATTTTTCCTACATTTGATGAGTTGTGTTACTTTAAAAGCATTTGAATATTTCATTTTAAAATGACAAATATACTCAAAATGTTGTATTAGATAAGTTTACTGTTAATTTATGCAAAATGTACATCAACTTGAATATATATACTCTACCAAGAAGCTTTGCTTTGCTTTTATTTTTATAATTTTATATTTTTAGTTAATTATGATCGGATGAACCAGGTGAGTCTAACTCACCGATTGGACCAGTAACCTGGTGAAATGGTCGTATAACCGAGTTAATTATCGGTTCAGTTCTAATAACTATGACTGAAAATGATACTGTGATTGGAATCAGGAAACCCTAAATTGAGTCAATAGCATGCAACAAGTAATAAAAAATCCCCAGCTTCAAATCAATGTTACTTTGAATTGCAATCTTCTTTCTATTATTTTCCCTCCTAGTTTATGATATTCCATTTTTCGTCGTTGAAGGGAGGAGGATCCGACATGGAAGTGACATGGGAGGACCAGCAAAACATCAATAAGTTCGGAAGATTGAACAATCGCTTTCATAAGCTCGAGGATGAGTTCAAAATCGCCAAGGTAACCATATTTTTTTTTTCATTTTTCTTTTGTATTTTTGTTTATTTAGCTCCGATTTGAGTTTAGTTGTTAGTATATGAGTAGAATAAGCACTCAAATGCATCCTTATAGTTTATAACTTGATGGTAGAAATGGACTGAAAGAACAAAAGAAATCATCGAATATGCATTAATTTACTTGTTTAGTTACAAGGTGGGGTTTTAGTCATCACTATAATAAGTTATGAACTAGGACCTCACAGAATAAACCATCATTTTGATCTTTAAAGATTGATTAATTTGCTCACAAAAGTGGTCCCCCAATGACTAATAATTGTATTCCTAAAAGATTCTTCTACTTGATCAATCTGCCCAAAGTAAGAACCAGTATGTCGGTAACCTGATATTTCCTCGGCCAGATAGTTTTTTACTCAACCAAAATGGAACATCTAAGGGTACTGCTAGAGTGTAATTATGGGCAAAACGCAGTTTACTTGCGAGTGTGTTGGTTTTCATTTGGCAAGAATGTTATGAGTGACGTAGTAGATACGAAACCTAGCTGGATTGATCAGTATCAATATGACATTCAATACTATCCTTAGATAATGTACACTCTTGCAAAGAATACATTAGTGATGAGTTTTATGGAGAACTAGGCATCTAATTGAAAAAAGAGAAGAAAGAAAAATGGTTTGACATTTTGCCTACCTCTCAAACTCATTAACAGTGGGCTAACATGCCGGTTTGTCCAATATGCAAAACTGAGAGCAACAGAGTCCAGAGTAATCGATTAGATTACATGAAAAGGTAGAGAGGAAAAATATATTCAATCTTATTACAATATATATCCTCTAAAATTAAGTATGTGGACGACTGGTTGTGATACAATCTTATAAACTCCTCTATTCTGCAAGTCCTGTCCTAGTTTGATTTTTGTAGCCATACAACCTTCTTGCAAAGGCAAGACCCTGGTTGGCATGTTTTTGATGTTGTGATACAAATGCAACGGGATGATTTCTTCTACAGGAAACAAATGATAATTTGGAAGATGCGAGCAATGAGTTGATTCTCACAGATGAAGATGTCGTTCGGTTTCAAATAGGTGAGGTCTTTGCACATGTGCCAAAGCATAAAGTCGAGAATAGGATAGAAAATATAAAAGAGGTGACAAGCCAGAAACTAACAAAGCTTGAAGGAGAGAAACAATTTGTGGTTGCTCAGATGGTTGAACTGATATGAAAATTGACAATTCAATATTCCACCGGCAAGTATACCGGGTCGTAATAAAGTAATAACTCGCTTAGAGTGAGGTCGATCCCACGAGGATTGATTGATTAAGCAACCTTAATCTATTGATTATTCTAGTTGAACAAGCAAGATAATGAGAATTTGGTGAATTATAGCAACAAAAATTTAAGTGACTGAAAATGTAAAGGGGCGGAAGGTAAATGACTGGGAATTGAAAGTGCATGAAAGTAAATTGCTGAAGAATAAATGACAAGGAAATTAAATTGCGGAATTGTAAAGGAAATGTAAAAGAATCACAATCACGAAGGGGAATAGAATGAAGTAAGGAAATGCTAATGGGTGAGGTTCATTTAATGATTAGAGATGCTTGAATCTTCCTGAATTAATGAACTTCTCTCCTCCCTTTTGCATGCAATGTTTAGATCTATGGCGCATCATATGTAATTGAGCTCCAATTCCTTGTTTACTCAATTTCTCATTCATGATCAAATGCTAATTCCTTGATCCAATGCTCATGCAAAGAGATGAAGAACAATCTCTAATCCAAAGCCACACAACTCATAAGATCCTAATTTCAAAGTGATTATATGTCATGTATCAACTTTGGATCAAGACCAAACTCATTGTGAAAAGAGAGTTTTAAAATGAATTGCTATGATTCCTTTTCCAAGGTTCACATAGAATTCTAATAGATCCAATCCCTCTTCCGATTGAATTTTTTTTGTATGGGAAGCTCAAGGATTCGATCAATCTCGAGGAGGATTAGTAGCCTTCTTCTTGTGCCATGTTTTATTCCATTTCATGTTTAGAGTGTTTTCTTGCTTGAACTCTAGTGGAAATGGACCTCCTTTTCTGCATGTCTTTGGTTTCATTATTCTCTTGCATTATCTTCCCTAGTTTATCCTAAAGAAAATCTTTAATGACCTTTGTTAATTATGACTATAAAAAATCTGTCACTTTGGATAAGTAACAGCGATAGCAGCATGTGTTTTAGTTGCATTACTCTTAAATCTTGTTGAGATAGAAGTGGATGTCATTTGAAAAAATAAAATAAAATAAAAAAATTGTGTGTTGAGCATTGACTGGTACGTTTTTCAGACAAATATAAGTTGCCATTTCATTTCAGTAATTCAGTTGATTGATATGTTCAACAATTGGACTTGAACTCTTCCATTAACACGATAACTATCAAAAAATTGGGTTAGTTTTGTCTAATTATTCCAATCTTTGATGGATATATATTTTATATTTTTCATTGTTAGAATTGTTTGCACTAAATTTTTCATGATTAAAAATAGTAACTTACCTTACTTCTATGTACGCCGTTAACAATCAAATTTGAACGTGGGACAGTTGGGACCTTGTACAAAGTACTTAAATCTATTGTTACTAAGGTTGCATTTGGAAAAGAGCTTGAGAGACGGAGACTAAGATTAACTTAAATTTTTGTACTGTGTTTGGTGTAGAATATATAGAATTAAATTATGTCTTATATTGTGCTTGGTGTAAAATGTGCAGGACTGAGATGTCTCACTAACTTGTTGGAAAAGGAAAGATGGTACTAGATTTGGAATTTGAAAAGTTGAATGAGGATAATTTAAAAAATAAATATTATTAAAGTTTAAGTCTTTGTCCCAAAAAATTTTAATTCCTTGCGATTCTACTTTCTAGAGATACTAAAGGAATTAGATTGTGTCTTGAGACTGAAATTTTTATTTCGAGTCTCTAGTTACTAAATATAATTCTAAGTTTTAGTCTTCCAGGATCAGTCCTAGTCTCTATTTTTAGTCTCTACTTCCAAACGCCAGCTAATTCCCTTATTTTTAATAACTTTGCATTAAGACATAATAAACAAGTTATATTTCATGTTCATGTATCTTTATTAGGATCGTAAGTGGAATATTTTTTTTTTAACATCTGGTGAAAATAGCCAATATTGTAATTATCAAGTTAAACTGCTTATATTATACTCTCTCAATGAGCAATTTTTTTTTTAATCTTACGTTAATGCAAGATGCTTATGCACTGGACTGCCTTTTAATCAGATTGCATCATCTCATTCTCTTTTTTTATAATTTATTCAACTAAAATTAAAGACCTTCATAAAACCCAAAACCATGTACGTTCTTGAGGTCGGGAAGATTTAAAAGAGAATATTATCACCTAAAGCCAAGAATAACCCACCAATATTTATATTCTATATTTTTTTATTTTTTATTTTTTGTATAGACATAATATGATTAAGTAATGAAAGTTGTTCTTAATAACAATGCTCCAGGTTGAGAAATTTCAATAGCAAATAAACACATGATACGTGTGCCCAAAAATATGCCCTATCATACGATATTGCGAAGAATTAAATTGGAAAAAAAAGAAAAGCAGTACTCTAAAATGTGATGAAGAGACCTAACAGCCGAAAGGAAAGATCGAAACTGCCAAAATAATAGTTGTCCAAGGACAATAATACCAATATTAACTACCAAGTATCGTTAGTACCTCTAAGATGGACAATGTGACTGGTATAGCAATGAGTTGATGACTTAGTAAGTTCGATATAGGATAGCGGTGAGTCATAAAAATTTTATCCCAAACCAGACACATTCTTGGACATCGGACTTATCCCAATATCTTATAAACTGGCAAAAAATGCATATGCGTTACATTTTTGTTAGTTATGCATCAATTAAACAACCAAACGTAAAGTACATCATTACAATCCGTCCAGGGATAAAAAAAAAAAGTGTACATAATTAGAGTAACTTTCTCTTTTATCTGAATATAATTTTCATTAGATGAAAAAAATAAATTACATTAGGGTCTGTAAAGACCAAAGCATGCAAGTTGAAGGGATATACCACCAAAATAACAAATACCTGAGTCCAATATGAAGGGACTAAAAAGAAAATAGAGCCATCTCCAATTAAGCTCTTATTTCCCATCTAAATGGTGAAATTTTATTGGACTAAATCTCTATAGTAGTCTTTGAGATTCACGATTTTCACTATTTTAATATCTCAAATTCAAAATTTATTAAATTAATCTCCAAAGTTCAGTTCCTGACATCATATTGGTTCTTGGACCTTTTTTGGCATTGAGTCAATGAACAAAATAATGTGCTAATTTTGACTTCCTATGATAGATACATGGCCAAATGACATTGTTTCGTTTTAGAACATAAATAAGACAAAAACGCTGTCATTTTGGAGAATAATAAGAGATAAAACGATTTGCATATTATATAAACTCCTCTTCGTCTTCTCATTTTTGCCTTATTTAAGTCAAAACGAAATGATGTTGCTCAGCCATGTGTTTAACGTGGCAAGTTAGAGTCGATTCAATACTTCATTTGCCAACTCAGTACTAAAAAAAGTCCAAAGATCAATATGGAGCTCAGAGATAAACTTCGGAGACTAATATAGTAAATTTTGAATTTGAGTAAGTAAATTAGTGAAAACTACGAAGAGTCAAGACATCTCACTAAGGTTCTAAATACCGAACCAATAAAACTAAAAGTTTAAAAATTAAAAAATTCAATCGGTATTAAATCGGATATAATTAAATAATATTTATATATAAAATATATAATTTTTTAGAAAAAATAACTTTTTGTATTTTGTTATTTTAAATCGGTTAATTGATAAAAAAAAGCCAAATCGGTTCAACCGATTAACTAATTGTTTGACCAGTTTACTACGGATAAGTTATTACCATGAATCGAACCAATTTGATGGCAAAATTTAGATTAATATAGTCAAACCGACCAGTTCGGTCCGGTTATTAGAACAGTGCACTCAAGAAAATGATAGATCCTCTTAATCAATCCTGCTAAACATCATCCTAATTTCTAAACAAGAGAATGTTTTCTATATATTGAATGCATTTGAATTCTTACTCTATTTTGGAATTTTGGGGATTGTTGGGCATGCTATTAAAAACCTTCTCACCAATACTCACTCAATACTGGCTCAATACCATTAAATGACTGCACTGGACTTCTCTTGCCTACACACGAGAGAACCAGATGGTAGCAAAGCTCTAATTTCTAATTCTGTTAGACATGTGCTTCTAATCATTTCATCCACAAACACACTATTCCACTTACAATCATCTACCAAACCATGTTTTGGAATTCGCCTTTAGTAAACTTCCTTATAATATTCTGAGAACCTTCTTTTCAAAATTCTCCATTTTCAGATTCCACCCTGTCTATCTCTTCGTCACTTTACCAGCAACTCGCAGCAATGATTAAAATTCACTCTCTTTATAAAAAACCCCAAAAAGAAGTGATAAATAAATGGCTCTACAATAATCACCAATCTGGTTAACAGTGTATAGCATAAGGGAAAAAAAAAATACAATCAGAACTAACACAGAAATACCTACAACTTTCGTCTGAATGAGGTCCATAGTTACATGGAAAGCAATACATCCCAGTACGAGAACAGATATGCAGTATGCCACTAAAAATTTATGTGAAAATATACTTACTGTATTCCAGTAAACAGATGAAATGTAAATTGGTGCACAAATTGGTACACCTAAATGGTAAATTCATGTAACTATGGAATGAACTTCAATGACAAAGTAGATTGAAAAGATAACCCACTAAATCATCGAAACGAGTTTATATCCTGGCTTTCGGGCTCTAATTGAATACAGAAAAAGAACTAGGATCTTGCCGAAAAATTTTAAAAAATAAAATAAAATAAAATTGAACAAGTAAAATAATAGATAAATCATTCATTGAAATTTTCAATGGATCTTTTCTGTTAATCGCTACAGACACCGCCATTAACAACAGCCCTACTTTCCATCCTTATTGAACAAAAGATTCAAGGTGGTAGCATGAAACTACTGTAGTTCAGTTAAAAGTATGTTAAAAACAGTTAATTAACTAAACAACACACAGAATATCTTGAAGTTTCAGAAATTCTCACACTCCAATTTTTTTTCAATTGTAACCTCTCCTCTATTGAAACCAATCATTTTACCTTACAATATTCAGGGAAGAAATAAATAAAAAAAAGGGGGGAAGAAAATCAAACTTTGAGGACTCAATTGCAATCAAATTCTGGTATAATCCGTTCTGAGATGCTGTTGGGTACCAACGACAGAGAGCAACCCGCCTTCTGCCGCATTCTCTTCGTCAAGAAACAAATCCTCAGTAACCCTAAACGCCGCGTGGATCCCAACCACCACAACGCCAACAATGAGCGCCACCAACACGTTGTTCCCAACGTGAGTGGACACAAGCATCACAACCGTCACAAGCGCGAGGGTGCAGAGAACTGTTGTATCGTCAAGAACGGTGCCGAGTACAGAGAGCGGTCTGTCACGAGAGAAGTAGAGGAAGTACCAGGCGACAAGGAGGAGGAGAAGGACGATCATGGAGAATGGGTGCCATAGGAGGCTGAGGAAGAGGACCAGGAGCATCACTGCGGTGTAGTTGACGCGGAAGTAGGAGAGGTTGCGACGAACGCGGAGCATCGCGTCGGAGTAAGAGTAAGGTCGGGAGAGTGCGGAAGGGTCTAGAAGCTCCCGCCATGGGCGCGTCGTTGCGGCGGTGTTGGAGATTGTGGCTGTCGCGGCGGCGGCAGTGGCGAGGGTTGGGTTTATGGTGGTGGCTTCCTTGGCGCGTGAAATGAACGTGAGGTTGGAGGGACTGGGGGAGGGTTGAGTAGGAGTGAGCGTGGTTGTAGCACCGTAACTGGCGGTGGTTTTGAAAGACATTTTTGGGATTGTTTTATAGATCTGAACTCTGAAGGACTGATAATTGGGAATGTCGGATTTTGTGTAACGTAGGGTTCCAACTTTAGAAAGAGGGGATTTTTATGATTTTTTTTTTGGGTAGGAAAAAAAATGTGAGTTAATAGTTTAATTTGGTCCTCAAACTTGCACACGAGTTTAATTTAGTCTATAAAATTTTAATTATCTTTATTTAATTTTTAAATTTTACAAATTTGACCGATGTTAGTAGGACAATTTTTAAACGTTAATATAAACAATAAAATGGCAAAAGATTCGACGGTTTCAGAAAGTTTGGACCATTAAATAGTTCCAGAATAAAATATGTTTTTTAAGTTTTTTAAATAATGGTTAAGTAGTTCTTTTCTAATTTTAATTATAAATTAACCCAATAATTTTTATTTAATTATAAAAACTATTTTTTATTTTATAAATTATTATTTTATCATTAATCTATTATGTTTATTAACAATCAAAAATAAAAAAAGAACGAATTAGATCTTCCATTGATCGTAATAAATTTTTTGACTATTTCAATCGATTAAAAGATTATATTTGATCCGTAACGTTCGTCCAGGGCTGTGAAATCGTGTTTATTTGAAAATCAATCGATTGGATTATCAAAACAATCGATTGAAAATTGCAAGGCAGCATGGTTTTTGCAAAAATCAATCGATTGGTCATATTATCCAATCGATTGAACCATGACGAAAATGTGAGTTTTTAATAATTCAATCGATTGCTTATACTACCCAATCGATTGAATGCTTCAAAACAACCTGAGGTCTCACAATTCAATCGATTGGTTGTGTTACCAATCGATTGAAGTCATCAAAACAATATGGATTTGCCGAATTCAATCGATTGTTTGTGCTACCCAATCGATTGAAAGCTTCAAAGCAACTTGAGGTCTCACAATTCAATCGATTGGTTGTGTTACCCAATCAATTAAAGTTTGTATGTGACTTCCAATTCAATCGATTAGTACGAGAATTCAATCGATTGGGAAGTGATGTAAATGTATTTTTTCCTGCATTCAATCGATTGGTAATGTAATCCAATCGATTGAAATTTGAAGTTGGCTATCTATTAAACCCAAACCATGCGTATTCACTCTCTCCCTGTTTTAAAACATCATAACACCATTTCTGCACCTCTCTCCTCTCTCTAAAATCCAAAAAGCTTCTCTCTTCTTCTTCTTCAATCTCACCAACATTCACTCCAAACTACATGCATATTATTAATCCTCATCCAAATCCTTACAAAACCCACCAAATCAATATCCCCAAAATGGCCAGAACTAAGAACGCCAAAAGAGTTAAGGTTGAGGGAGAAAGCTCTGCTTCCACCAGACTAGTTGCTTCATCACATTACATGGCAAGGTGGCTGCCGTCTCCGAGGGCACTGAACAACTATGTGGAGAAGTTCGAGTCAAGGGCAATTGTTCCTCCCAGGTACATAACAGCCGAGTTCATTCATGATAGACATTATAACTTGGTCTGGAATGTTTTGCAAACACAGCACTTGTCTGATTTTGTACAAACTAAGGATGATTATTACCCACACTTGGTTGGGGCTGTTTATAGTACTTTAAATTATGTTGTTCCTGAACCTGATGAAGAGGGTGAGGAGGTAATGCCGCTGATTGAGTTTGATTTAGGGTCACGACATTATAGAGTTACTTTGGAACAATTAGCTAAACAACAGAATTTAGTTTATCATGGGACAAAATTTATTGCTTCGTGGCTTTTAAAATTTTTCTCTATTTTTATGCACTATAGAGATATTTTAATTTAAAAAACTCATATTTTTATGATGAAGTAATGTCATTTTCATTTATTATTTCAGCAACAATGCCATACAAATATTATGTCTTGTGAATTATATTTTATTTTATATAATTAATTTATGTAAAAAATATTCTAGAACTTTTTATTTGTTTTCATTCTATTTTGTTCTTTTCATTTGTTCAAGATTTGACCTCTCTGTTGAATCTTGACTAGAAAAAAAATACCATGCAATATATATCACGACATTTTAATAATCTGTTCATATATTGCTAAGACATATGTGAAGTATATATGTTACAAATTTTTAATCAATTCTACCTAGAGTAACAATGGAAGCCCCCTTTCCAATCCTCCATTAGAACGATAGGACTTTTAGACTTATCATCTACAAATTTTACAGTTTCCTCAGGAGCCACACGATCCGTTATTTCCTCATTGTAAAGCTCTAAGAATGTTACTTTCACGTTGTGCTCTGCATTCTCAGCCTCCAATATATCGAGGGGCAGCTTCTACTCCACCAGCAGGACGAGGTGCTTAACTAGGCTGACTGGGCCTTGGTGCTTCATCCTTTAAAATGAGAAACAAATACAATCATCAAAAAATCAGTAAATGGTACATAAAAGACATATAAAATTGATTAACCATCACTTACAATTCCTAGGCACAAAAGTCACAAGTCTATTCAAATACGTAGAATATATTATCATTTATCCAAAAGAGAGAATGCATAACCAATTACCCTAAAGACGACTGAAAGTTTGGAGTCCCATTCATTTATGCAGTCAATCACATTCACATGCTCAAGAAGAAAATGTTATAAGAATGCAAAATTGACATCACAGTTCTAAGATCTGAATATAGCTAAAACTAAAGACGGATGGGACGCAATTCTTAGTGGATTAGGATCAGCCTCAATTCTTTCCATTAATATCAAGTTCTAGATATGCAATTGCAAGATCTAGAACTATGATTTGCGTAAATTACAATTTGAAGAAATGAGATTTCTTCAAATGAATATGAAAGAGTAGCACTCCGGTCTCTACAACCGTTCTATGTATGAAAAGAGGAGATTAGTATCAGCCTCAATTCTTTCCATTAATATCAAGTTCCAACTAGTTATCCAAGCACTGCAATACTCTACATTTTCGGAACAAAATGTGTATCAACATAGCTAAAGATAATCCAAAACAATTTGCGCTCAATAGAATCAATAAGTAACAGATCGTGGAAAAGTTAAAAGAATGGAAAAAGAAGCATACTCTATGCCTGGCAAAGCGCTGTGGCGGCTCGTGGTTCCTCCTATCGGTGCAAAAATGCACCCTCAAAAGAAATACAATATTGCATTTTCACGTACAGCTTCGAAAGAGTGTATTCTACAACCAACAAACCATAACAATAGAAATACATAAATTCAAAATAATTTAGCAACAAAAGAACACAAATCTTGATAAACAGAGATAGATAGATTATGTGAAAGAAGAATTACGCTCATAGACACAGGCTTCCTGAACATCACGAACTGCAGCTTGCTCAACAATGTTCCTCACAAGGAACCGCTTGATTGATTTGTCCTGTGAATTTCATTAAAGAAAAAATTAACCTAAGAGGAGTGAGAAACAAATCTGAATGGAGAAAGAAAGAGAGTACCTTAGGGCAGCACTTGCCGCAATTGGAACAGTGGATGAATTTGACATGGCCGCGACCATGCTTGTTTCTTCCGCCATTTCTGTGCTTGAAAGTCTGAAAAAGAAGAACGAAAGGGAGAATGTGAGGGATTAAGCAGAGAAGAAATAGTACACAAACAAAGCATTAACAATCGTAGAAAATATTACTAAACAGCAAGTTTATTTTTAACCTGTTGAATTACCCAAATCGCAGTTCACAGTTCACAGTTCACATTTCACGAAACTTCAAAGTAACCTTCGAACAGGCTTGAACATAACTGAACTAACAATAATTATAAAAAATTATTCAATTAATCATCCTTCAAAAATTAATCAATGCTTCAACAATTATTATTACGAAAATCAAAATTCATACCTAGGGTTAGAAGCTGGAAGTCTGGAAAAATGCAGAGTTGGCGGGGACAGGGACAGTGGTTGGCAAGAGGTGGCTGAAGGGGTGGCAAGGTTGAACAGAGCTGGCGCCGGCGGTACCTAACTCAGTGACGAAAAGTGGCGCTGGTGGTGGCTGCGATTTTCGAGGGCTAACTTGGCGATGGAGCGTGGCTGTGAGACAGTGGTGGTGGCTCCACGGGCAGGGCTGGATGGAAGTTACGCCAGAGGCTCGACGTGGAGACTGGAGACGTCAGAACTGAAAGAGAGGGGTGAGAGTGGACTTTGGAGGCTCGAGATGAGAGGTGCGAGTGGGTCTGTGTGAGACTAGGGTTCATTCCCCTTTCTTCAGCATGCAAAACGCAGTGTAAAGCTAGCCAATTTCGAAAACCGACCGGGTCACGGTTCGGTTTAACCAACCGGCTCCCAGCTGGTTCGGCGGTTCAATTCTAATTTTTAAATTTGTCGGTTTTGCTGTCTGTTCGAATCGTATTTATTAACGATTTATGGTTCGACCGGTCAGTCCGGCTTATTCGAACTGATTTTCATGACATTGCTTTTTTTTCCAGCCCATTAAACGACGCCGTTGGTGGGGTAATTTAAACTGGAAACTCACTAAAAAACCGTCTGGTTTTTTACCGGTTTACCAGTTAAATGCCGGTTCAACTCCGGTTTTTTACCCTTTTTCGCTAACCCATATTTATTTGACAATTATTTCATCTAAAAAGCATAAGCACGACTATTGGAAGAATATATAAAATTTCATTAATATAGTGAGAAAAAATAAATAAATACAAATATGAAACTGGTTCTCTACACAAAAATATTAAGTTTATGGAGGTTGCTAATTATCACTATCTAACTCAGCCGTCGGTTTAGTATACATGTCGCCATCATTCGAACCATTAGCTTCATCTTCTATAACGTTGTTGTCAATGTCCTTTTGCCAAGGACATGTTGTCTTCTTATGTCCTTCCATTTGACAAACACTACAACGTTGCCGCCTCTTCTTAGATGGTTGTCCTGAGCCTATATTGGGTTGATGCACATATGAATTGCTACTTTTAGCTACACCTGACTGAGGTTGATTAGTGCATTCGTTTGCAGCCTTGTAAAATGAGTACAATCCCATAATTATGTCACGTGTCTCTTCATATCTCTCTAGTACTTTAGCAGCAACAGCAGCCAATTGTTTAGAAAATTCCATCAAGGCACTTTAACGACTAATAACAACAGCATCCCTGGAGAACCCACTTGGATCATTGAGTGCTGGTTTCACCTTTTTTGTCCATTTATCCAATAGCAATAACCGAAAAATCTCACAAATGTCTCTGTCAACCAGAACTTTCACAATATGTTCGCAGAGAATTCCAAATGACTCCATTCTTAAACAGGTACACATGAAGATCATTTCTTCTTGACAAAATTCAACAGTCCACAAAAATTCGGGCCTCCCATGATTACACACAATGTACTTTATGCAATCATCGTTATTCTCTATGTTTAGCACCCGCATTGATCCAACTCTAGAGAGAAATGGCCGAAACAATAAAAATATCTCATTTGTGTATAACTCAGCAGCAAATCTCTCTAGCAGCTCTATACAAGTCTGCATGACGGGCACCCCACATGTAGATTCATAATCAGCATTAAATTCTTTAAAGCGCAAGTGTGCAACACACCTTTGAAAATGCTCTACAAAACTTGTCAAATCATACCGCGACCCCACATACCTTACCACAACTGAGTGTAAACCTTCACATCTTGAGGTAGTTCTAAAGCCAGCAAAGAATTTTTCTTTTATATATGCAGTAGCCCACATATGCTTCTCTTCATACATGTTATTCACCCACGACTTATCCTCAACTCCAAATTCTTCAATAAGTTGAACCCACTTATGCTTAAACACAGGAATCTCGTAATCTCCCAACATGATTTTTCTGAATTTAGATATAAACGATGGATTTTCAGCATTGCTAGTTGCATTTCGAATAAGGTGCCAAGCGCATAATCTATGTCTGACTTCGGGAAATACATCTCTTACTGCATTGCTAATCGTCATGGCCCCATCAGTTATTATTGAGGTCGGGGTCTTACCCTTCATTGCAAACATGAGCTGATGCAGGAGCCAAATATATGTATCAGTAGTTTCGTCCACAATTAACGCAGCAGTAAAAACAATTGTTTGCTTGTGGTGGTTAACCCCGTTGAATATGACTAATGGACAACTATACTTGTTCTTCTTGTATATAGCATCAAAAGCAATAACATCCCCGAAGAGTTGGTAGTCTAGTTGGCTAATCCCATCAGACCAGAACAAGTTACGTAACAAACCTCTTGAATCTTGACATGATTTGAAATATAATTGTGGATCCTTCAACCGCATATCCTCCAACTTCTTCAACACACGTGCCGCATCACCAGGAATTTGACGCCTTTGCCGAGTAATCTCATTGTACATATCTCTAGGACTATAGCCAACAAATTCATACCCGCCTGCTTGATTAGCTAGAAGACCAAATATCTGTGAAGTGCTAATCTCGGACTTTAGCATGTTCATCATTTGCATAATATCTGCCTCTGACATTTTTCTGTGGACAGGCAACATAGCACTGAATTGTGTATCCAATAGATCATGGTTGTGTTCGTCAGAGAAATAAAAGATATGCCACCTTCCATTTTCTGGTACAAATTTAACATCCATTCGGGCTTCACACCCAGTTCTTGTTTCCAATCTAGGCTCCTTCTTCCTTTTTTCCATCGTGTAATATTTCTCCTCCCTGAATCCTTGCCTATGACATACAAACTTTTGTTTGTAAATCTCGCCAATACTATTCTTGAAGGTCTTGCTCTTCCTTGCACTAAAGCCCTTCGACTTTAAGTACTTCAGATAAAAATCAAATGCAAGCTGCAAAGTAGAAAAGTGATATTTACAATCTCCTCCTCAAAATTTTCACTAAAATTCAAAGTTGTAATGTCTTGCACGGAGTTAACCGCATAAGCAGCTTCAAGGATATCTTCTGACTGATCAGCTTCAAAAAATACGCTCCCTCAGTAAATTCATCTCCGAAATCTTGTTCGAATTCATTCTGTTCATCCATCATATCTTGGTCACAAACTAGCTCTTCTTGTTGGTTAATGTCATCGTCCTCCTGGTATTGCTCATTCATCTCAGTATCCGTAAATATACCTGACATCTTAAAAATGTCCAATGAAAAAAAATTCAATACACTCCCTCTTATAACATTACAAAAAATAAATAGATTCTAATATTGCTAGCAGGGACGGATCCAGAGATTTTAATATGGAGGTGCCAATTTTTAAAAAAATTTGTTAATCTATAAAAATAATTAACATATAGTTCTTGGAGTTAGTTTTTTAACAGATTTATTAAGATACATATAATTATAATTTTTTTCCACAATTTTATTTTTAATATGATAATTACATAAAGAAAATATAACAATATCAATAGTACATTATAAATTATAAAATACCAATAATTTATAGCGTGTTTAGCTAAAAATTATCATATATCTTATTAATTAAAATTCATTCTTTCAAAAATTTTAAAAAAGTTAAAAATAAATTATAAATTATTAAATATTTGAAAGACACAGTACCCTTATAGAATACAAGATATAAGATATCTTTATAAAATTTTTCTTTTAACAACGTAAATTTAGAAGAAAAATTAATATTTTTTACAAGAAAATAATATCTAAAGTACATAATGTGATTACCAAAACATAACTACGTAAGTTATTATTAATATAAAAATATGAATGTTAAATATATTAATATAAAAAAACAAATGATTTTTTTAAAAATAAATATAAAAATTATTATATAAAAACTAAATTGAAAGGTACAAAGACTTGAGAGTATGATATTAAATTAGTTAGGTAAAAAATATTAGTGAATTAAACAATTAAGACATAGATCTATTACATAATGAAAAATAATACATATAAAACTATTAAATTACATAATATTTTTTATTTTTAAACACAAATCTTATATATAAGTATAGTTTCTTAAAATTTTGGGGGTCCAAGCCACTACTCGCCCCCTCTAGGTCCGTCCCTGATTGCTAGCTAATTAATAATAAAAAATAATAAAATCTATTTACTTTTTAGTATTTCTCAATGTCTGTGAATTATTAAAAGATAAAAAAATATTTTTCATTACACAATTAATTTCATGAATAAAGTATCGAAACGAAGAATTGCAAAATTAGAGATTCTATTCACTGACCTCGATTTTGTAAACAAAACGATGGATTATTTTCTGAACACTACAATAATAAAATTGATTTGACCTTTGCTGATTGCTGCAACTGTAATTATCAATTAATGATAAAAAAAATAGTGGATATTAAATAGACGGATAAAAAATGAAAAAAATTGGATATTAAGTAGATGGATAAAGAAAAACAACGAAATTTTTTATAATCAAAGAAATTAATACACGATTTCAATGGTGGGATTGAATAATTGGTGTTGGATTATTCACCAATTTATAATGTTAATATTAAAAAAAAAGATAAGATTAAAGTATCTAAATCAAAATAAAACCTTAAAAATTGAAGATAGAATTTTAAAGATAAGATAGATTAATAATAAGATAATAATTTATAAAAACGATAACAAAATTAAAATAGGCGTAGTACACACTTTAATCGATTGGGTAGTACAACCAATCGATTGAATTCGGCAAATCCATATTATTTTGATGAATTCAATCGATTGGGTAACACAACTAATCGATTGAATTGTGAGACCTCAGGTTGTTTTGAAGCATTCAATCGATTGGGTAGTATAAACAATCGATTTGAATTATAAAAAACCCACATTTTAGTCATCATTCAATCGATTGGGTAATATGACCAATCGATTGATTTTTGCGAAAACCATGCTGCCTTGCAATTTTCAATCGATTGTTTTGTGATAACAACCTATAGTCCAATCGATTGAGTTATGGAAAACCTAAAATTCAATCGATTGTTTTGATAATCCAATCGATTGATTTTTAAAGAAACACAATTTCACAGTCCTGGACGAACGTCACGGATCAAATATAATCTTTTAATCGATTGGAATAGCCGAAAAGTTTATTACGATCAATGGAAGATCTAATTCATTATTGTTTTGTTTTTTATTGTTAATAAATATAATAGATTAATGATAAAATAATAATTTATAAAATAAGTTTTTATGATTAAATAAAATATATGGGGTTAATTTGTAACTAAAATTAGAAAAGGACTATTTAGCAGTTATTAAAAAAAATTTTAAAAACATGTTTTGTTCTGGGACCATTTAATAGTCCAAACGTTATAGGACCATCGAATCCGGTGCCCAGTAAGATGTCATGCCAAAACTTGTAAAATGACGCTTTTGGATTTGACACTCAAATAGCAAAAACACGATGCCATATCACTTGCTTTGGGAGGAAAAGTTTTAATAAACACAACTTATGATTGTTTGGTTATTTGAGTGCCAAAATCCAAACGACATCTTTTACAAAGTTAGTATGGCATTCAGAGGTCCACTGGTGCACGAAACTGGCTCCGCACATTAACTTGATGAGGAAAAATTGATTCCACACAAACTAACCGGCAAGTGTACCGGGTCGCATCAAGTAGTAAAACTCACGAAAGTGAGGTCGATCCCACAGGGATTGATGGAATAAGCAACTTTAGTATGGTGATGAATTTAGTTAAGCTAATATTGATGAATTGAGTGGAATATTGATTGACAGAAAGTAATTTGCAAGAATTCTAAAGTGCAGAATGTAAAGAATTTGGAAAGTAAATGGCAGGAAGCTTAAATAGCTGAAACTTAAAGTGTAAGAAATTAAAAGGACTGAATCTTAAATTGCAAGGAATGTAAATAACTGAATCTTAAAGTGCAAGAAAGTAAAACTGCAGAAACTTAAATGGCAAGGAAACTTAAATTGCATGAATTATAAAGGGAATTGGGTGCTGGGATTCAAAACAGAAATGGACAATGTAAATTGCAGTGAAATCAGAGTGATCTAAATTGAAGAAATTCAAAGAAAGTGATTCATAAGAGATTTGAGATATCATAAACCTTCATGAATCAAATGGGTCTCAACTCCTTTCTCAATCATATGGGTAGATCTATGGCAGATTGAATTTGATTGGATCCTAATTCCTTGGTAATCCAATCTCTCTAATCACAATCAATCTTGCCAATTCCTTGATCCAATTGTCATGAGAAGAGGTTAAGTGCATTTTTCTCATCCATAAGCCACACTAAGCCTCAGGATCTCAATTCCTCCCGGATAGTATTGATCAAGAGAGTAGTGAAGGATAGAGCTCCAATTCTAATGTGAGTGATTCCCTTTTTCCGAGGCTCACACCCACATTCAATTGAATTAAACCCCCTTCCGGAGTGAGTAATTCTCAATCAAAATAGAAGGCATCCTATAGCTACACAATTGAATTGAGAAGAAGAAGAAGAATTTCATTGATTCATTGAGATTACAATAGAGCTCCTCCTCCTAATGAAATTGGGGTTTAGTTCATCATTGCTCTATGATGAGCGGATAATTTATACGCTTTTTGCCATTATTTTTAGTATGTTTTTAGTATATTTTAGTTAGTTTTTATTATATTTTTATTAGTTTTTATTTAAAAATCATATTTCTGGACTTTACTATGAGTTTGTGTCTTTTTCTTTGATTTCAGGTATTTTCTGGCTGAAATTGAGGGACCTGAGCAAAAATCTGATTCAGAGGCTGAAAAAGGACTGCAGATGCTGTTGGATTCTGACCTTCCTGCACTCGAAGTGGATTTTCTGGAGTTACAGAAGCCTAATTGGCGTGCTCTTAATTGCTTTGGAAAGTAGACATCCTGGGCTTTTCAGCAATATATAATAGTCCATACTTTGCCCGAGATTTGATGGCCCAAACTGGTATTCCAAGTCAGCATAAAAATTCTGGCGTCAAAACGCCAGAACTGGCATAAAAGCTGGAGTTAAACGCCCAAACTAGCACAAAAGCTGGCGTTTAACTCCAAGAAGGGTCTCTACACGTGAAAGCTTCAATGCTCAGCCCAAGCACACACCAAGTGGGTCCCAGAAGTGGATTTTTACACTAACTATTCTAGCTTACTCATTTTCTGTAACCCTATGTCACTAGTTTATTATAAAAACTACTTTTAGTGATTCATCTTGTTCCTCATGACACTTTACACGTTTTATACTATATTTCTGACGGCATGAGTCTCTAAACCCCATGGTTGGGGGTGAGGAGCTCTGCTGTGTCTCGATGAATTAATGCCATTACTACTATTTTCCATTCTATCACGCTTGTTTCTATTCTAAGATATTCACTCGCACTTCAACCTGATGAATGTAATGATCCGTGACACTCATCATTATTCTCACCTATGAACGCGTGCCTGACAACCACCTCCGTTCTATCTGCAATAGCTTGAGTGCATATCTCTTGGGTTTCTAATATAAGATTAGAACCTTCGTGGTATAGGCTAGAATTATTGGCAGCCATTCCTGAGATCCGGAAAGTCTAAACCTTGTCTGTGGTATTCCGAGTAGGATCTGGGAAGGGATGACTGTGACGAGTTTCAAACTCACGAGTGCTGGGCGTAGTGAGAGACGCACAAGGATCAATGGATCCTAGTCCAACATGAGTGAGAACTGACAGATGATTAGCCGTGCGATGACAGCGCATTTGGACCATTTTCACTGAGAGGACGGATGGTAGCCATTGACAACGGTGATCCACCAATATACAGCTTGCCATGGAAGGAGCCTTGCGTGCATGAAGAAGAAGACAGTAGGAAAGCAGAGATTCAGAAGATAGAGCATCTCCAAAACCTCAACATGTTCTCCATTACTGCAAAATAAGTATTTATTTCATGTTCTTTTACTTTTTACAATTAAATCTGAGAATTATTGATATCCTGACTAAGAGTTACAAGATAACCATAGCTTGCTTCAAGCCGACAATCTCCATGGGATCGCCCCTTACTCACGTAAGGTATTACTTGGACATCCCAGTGCACTTGCTGGTTAGTTGTGCGGAATTGCAAAAGTGTGATTGTGATTTCGTGCACCAAGTTTTTGGCGCCGTTATCGGGGATTGTTCGAGTTTGGACAACTGACGGTTTATCTTGTTGCTTAGATTAGGAATAATTTATTTTTGTTGGTTTAGAGTCACTAAATTTGAGTCTTTTATTTGAGTTTAGTTTCATATTTTAAGTTTGGTGTCAATTGCATGCTTTTATTTTCTTTCAATTTTTCGAATTTGCATGTTCTTAGTTGTTTCTTGATCTTTAAAAATTCTAAGTTTGGTGTCTCTTTCTGTTTTCCTTTAAATTTTTGAAAATTTGTGTTTGATTTTCTAAAAATTTTAAGTTTGGTGTCCCTTGTGCTTTTATTTACTTAAAAATTTTTCAAAAATTTGTTCTTGGTGTTCATCTTGATCTTCAAAGTGTTCTTGGTGTTCATCTTGACATTCAAAGTTTTCTTGTTTGTTCTCTTTGTTTTGATCTAAAATTTCTAAGTTTAGTGTCATTTTGTTGTTTTTCTCTTTCCTCATTAAAATTCAAAAAAAAATCTTTTCCTTATTTTACTCATAAATTTCAAAATTTTGCATTAAATTAGTCAAGGATTTTCAAAATCATATATTTTTTTTAGTCAAGTCAAAATTCTAATTTCAAAAATTGATCTTTTCAAATCTTTTCCAAAAATAAAATCTTTTTGATTTCTTCAATCATATCTTTTCAATCATATCTTTTTTTTTATAAATTGCAATCATATCTTCTCAATCATACCTTTTTCAAAATAATTTTCAATCATATCTTTTTGATTGCTAATTTCAAAATCTTTTTCAAAAAATCACTTAACTACTTTTCTCTTTCATATTTCGAAATTAACTAAGCATTTTTTTCAAAATATTTTTAATTAATTAATTAATTTAGTTTCAATTTGCTTTTATTTTCTTCTAATTTTCAAAAGTTTTATTTTATCTGCCATTTATTTTGTTTTATTTTTTTCGGTTACTTTTAAATAAAATAAAAAAATTTAAAAATATAATTTAATTGCAATCCACATCATCTCCCTTTCTCCATCATGGACCTAAGTGGAAATGAGCAGTCCAGAAGGACTCTGAGGTCATATGCTAACCCCATTACAGCTGCATATGGGAGTAACATCTGTATACCTCCCATCAAAGCAAGCAGTTTTGAGCTAAATCCTCAGCTCATTATCATGGTGCAGCAAAATTGCCAGTATTCCGGTCTTCCACAGGAAGAACCTACTGAGTTTCTGGCACAATTCTTACAAATTGCTGACACAGTACGTGATAAAGAAGTGGATCAGGATGTCTACAGATTATTACTATTTCCATTTGCTGTAAAAGATCAAGCTAAGAGGTGGTTAAATAACCAACCCACAGCAAGCATAAAAACATGGAGACAGTTATCAGACAAATTTCTGAATCAATTTTATCCTCTAAAAAGGATGACACAGCTAAGGATGAACATCCAAGGCTTTAAACAAGAGGATCATGAATCTCTTTATAATGCCTGGGAGAGATACAGAGGGATGCTAAGGAAATGCCCCTCTGAAATGTTTTCAAAGTGGGTACAGTTAGACATCTTCTACTATTGGCTTACAGAAAAAGCTCAGATGTCTCTAGACCACTCAGTTGGTGGATCTATACACATGAGGAAGACGATTGAAGAGGCTCAAGAACTTATAGATTCGGTTGCTAGAAATCAACATTTGTACTCTAGCAGTGAGCCCATTAAAAATCCTCAAGAACAGATTATTGAGCTTAATCAACAATTACTCCTTATGACAGACCAATTAGCAGAATTTAAAGAGATGCTCCAAGACACTAAAAATGCTAACAAGAATATGGAAGCACAATTGACTCAGACAAGATAGCAGCTATCTAAACAGATAACAGAAGAATGCCAAGTTGTTCAACTAAGGAGTGGGAAGACATTAAATAAATCAGCTCAAAGTAGCAAAAAGCCAAGAAAGGAACAACTGACAGAGGATGACCAAACCACTGGCCAAAATCCCTCTGAGGACAGCAAGAGCCCAGAGAGGAATAATTCTGGCGTTCAAACGCCAGAAAAGGGTGAAAAATTGGCGTCAAACGCCCAGTGGATGCCCACTTCTAGCGTTCAAACGCCAGAAAAGGGAGAAAAGTTGGCGTTGAACGCCCATTCCTTGCCCAGTTCTGGCGTTCAAATGCCAGAAAAGGGTGGGAAGCTGGCGTTAAACGCCCATCCAGCACCCAATCCTGGCGTTCAAACGCCAATGAGGGATCAGACACCTGCAAGTGCTGATAGTAACCCCTCTAAGAAGGCTTCTCCAACCACCTCTGTAGGGAATAAACCTGCAGCAACTAAGGTTGAGGAATATAAAGCCAAGATGCCTTATCCTCAGAAACTCCGTTAAGCGGAACAGGATAAACAATTTGCCCGCTTTGCAGACTATCTCAGGACTATTGAGATAAAGATCCCGTTTGCAGAGGCACTTGAGCAAATACCCTCTTATGGTAAGTTCATGAAAGAGATCTTAAGTCATAAGAAGGATTGGAGAGAAACTGAAAAGGTGTTTCTCACTGAAGAATGCAGTGCAGTCATTCTAAAAAGCATACCAGAGAAGCTTCAAGATCCAGGAAGCTTTATGATACCATGCACATTAGAAGGTGCTTGTACCAAAACAGCTCTATGTGACCTTAGGGCAAGTATTAATCTAATACCTGCATCCACTATCAGAAAGCTTGGCTTGACTGAAGAAGTCAAACCAACCCGGATATGTCTTCAACTTGCTGATGGCTCCATTAAATATCCATCAGGCATAATTGAGGACATGATTGTCAAGATTGGGCCATTTGCCTTTTCCACTGACTTTGTAGTGCTGGAAATGGAGGAGCACAAGAGTGCAACTCTTATTCTAGGAAGACCTTTTCTAGCAACTGGACGAACTCTTATTGATGTACAAAAAGGGGAAGTGACCCTGAGAGTCAATGAAGATGATTTCAAGTTAAATGCTGTCAAAGCTATGCAGCATCCAGACACATCAAATGACTGCATAAGCACTAATATTATAGACTCTTTGGTGGAAGAGATCAATATGACTGAAAGTCTTGAATCAAAGCTAGAGGAAATCTTTAAAGATGTTTAGCCTGATCTGGAGGAATTAGAGGAAATAAAAGAACCTCTGAAAATTCCTCAGGAAGAGGAGAATCCTCCTAAACCCGAGCTCAAACCACTACCACCATCCCTGAAATATGCATTTCTAGGAGAGGGTGACACTTTTCCAGTGATCATAAGCTCTGCTTTAAATCCACAGGAAGAGAAAGCACTAATTCAAGTGCTAAGGACACACAAGACAACTCTTGGGTAGTCCATATGTGATCTTAAGGGCATTAGCCCAGCAAGATGCATGCACAAGATCCTATTGGAGGATGATGCTAAGCCAGTGGTTCAAGGTGGCTAAATCCAGTCATGAAGGAGGTGGTGCAGAAAGAGGTCACTAAGTTACTAGAGGCTGGGATTATTTATCCTATTTCTGATAGTCCCTGGGTAAGCCCTGTCCAAGTTGTACCCAAAAAAGGAGGCATGACAGTGGTTCACAATGAAAAGAATGAACTGGTTCCTACAAGAATAGTTACAGGGTGGCGTATGTGTATTGACTACAGAAGGCTCAATACAGCCACCAGAACGGATCATTTTCCTTTACCATTCATAGACCAGATGCTAGAGAGACTAGCAGGTCATAATTATTACTGCTTTTTGGATGGCTATTCAGGCTACAACCAAATTGCAGTAGATCCTCAAGACCAAGAGAAAACAACATTCACATGTCCAGTTGGAGTATTCGCATACAGAAGGATGCCTTTTGGTCTATGCAATGCACCTGTAACCTTTCAGAGGTGCATGCTCTCTATCTTCTCTGATATGGTAGAAAAATTTCTGGAAGTCTTCATGGATGACTTTTCAGTATTTGGAGACTCATTCAGCTCCTGTCTTGATCATTTAGCACTTGTTCTGAAAAGATGCCAAGAGACCAACCTAGTTTTAAATTGGGAAAAATGTCACTTTATGGTGACTGAAGGAATTGTCTTTGGGCATAAAATTTCAAATAAGGGAATAGAGGTGGATCAAGCTAAAGTGGAAGTAATTGAAAAATTACCACCACCTGCCAATGTTAAGGCAATCAGAAGCTTTCTGGGGCATGCATGATTCTGTAGGAGGTTTATAAAGGATTTTTCAAAAATTGCAAAACCTCTGAGCAATCTGCTAGCTGCTGACACACCATTTGTGTTTGATACAGAGTGTCTGCAGGCGTTTGAAACTCTGAAAGCTAAGCTGGTCACAGCACCAGTCATTTCTGCACCAGACTGGACATTACCATTCGAACTAATGTGTGATGTCAGTGACCATACCATTGGTGCAGTGTTGGGACAGAGGCATAACAAGCTTCTGCACGTCATTTACTATGCTAGCCATGTTTTAAATGATGCACAGAAGAATTACACAACCATAGAAAAAGAGTTGCTTGTAGTGATTTATGCCATTGACAAGTTTAGATCCTATCTAGTAGGTTCAAAAGTGATTGTGTATACTGACCATGCTGCTCTTAAATATCTACTCACAAAGCAGGATTCAAAACCCAGGCTCATAAGATGGGTGTTGCTTCTGCAAGAGTTTGATATAAAAATAAGAGACAGAAAAGGGACAGAGAACCAGGTAGCTGATCACCTGTCCCGGATAGAACCAGTAGCAGGGGCGTCCCTCCCTCCTACTGAGATCTCTGAGACCTTTTCGGATGAGCAACTCTTTGCCATTCAGGAAGCACCATAGTTTGCAGACATTGCAAATTATAAAGCTGTGAGGTTCATACCCAAGGAGTACAGCAGGGTGCAAACAAAAAAACTAATTTCTGATGCAAAGTACTACTTATGGGATGAATCATATCTCTTTAAGAGATGTGCAGACGGAATGATCCACAGATGCGTATCCAGAGAAGAGGCATAGAAGATCCTATGGCACTGCCATGGATCACAGTATGGAGGACATTTCGGAGGTGAGCGAGCAGCCACTAAGGTCCTCCAATGTGGCTTCTACTGGCCTACTCTCTATAGAGATGCCCGAGAGTTTGTGCGTAACTGTGACAGTTGCCAAAGAACTGGCAACTTGCCTCATGGTTATGCTATGCCTCAACAAGGAATCTTAGAGATTGAGCTATTTGATGTATGGGGTATTGACTTCATGGATCCCTTCCTACCATCATACTCAAACACTTACATTCTGGTGGCAGTAGACTATGTATCTAAATGGGTAGAAGCAATTGCCACACCCACTAATGATACTAAGACCGTACTGAAATTCCTCCAAAAACATATCTTCAGCAGATTTGGCGTCCCCAGAGTACTAATCAGTGACGGGGGCACTCATTTCTGTAATAAACAGCTATACTCTGCTATGGTCCGATATGGAATTAGCCACAAAGTAGCAACTCCATATCACCCACAGACAGATGGACTTGCTGAAGTCTCTAATAGAGAACTAAAAAGAATCTTGGAACGGACTGTAATTGCCCGTAGAAAGTATTGGGCAAAAAGCTTGGATGATGCTCTGTGGGCATACAGAACAGCATTCAAGACTCCTATAGGAACCTCTCCATACCAGCTTGTGTATGGCAAGGCCTGTCATCTGCCCGTGGAACTGGAACATAAGGCCTACTGGGCAACCAGATTCCTAAACCTGGATGCTAGGTTAGCTGGAGAGAAAAGATTGCTCCATCTGAATGACCTAGAGGAATTCAGATTCAATGCTTTTGAAAATGCAAAAATTTATAAGGAAAAAGCAAAAAGGTGGCATGATAAGAAGCTGTCATCTAGAGTCTTTGAACTCGGACAGAAGGTTCTGCTCTTTAACTCTAGGCTCAGACTATTCCCCGGGAAATTGAAATCCCAGTGGAGGGGACCATATGTGATTACAAGTGTGTCACCATATGGATATGTTGAGCTTCAGGATATTGACTCTGACAAAAAGTTCATTGTTAATGGACAGAGAATCAAACACTATCTTGAAAGCAATTTTGAGCAAGAATGCTCAAAATTGAGACTAGAATAAAACTCAGTCAAGGTCCAGCTAAAGACAATAAAGAAGCGCTTGTTGGGAGGCAACCCAATTTTATTATATCTATTTATTTTCTTTTGTTATTTTATGTTTTCTGTAGGTTGATGATCATGTGAAGTCACAAAAATAACTGAAAAAGCAAAAACAGAATGAAAAATAGTATCAAAAACAGCACACCCTGGAGGAGAAGCTTACTAGCGTTTAAACGCCAATAAGGGTAGCAGAATGGGCGTTAAACGCCCAGTCTGGCACCATTCTGGGCGTTTAATGCCAGAAAGAGGGAACAAAGCTGGCGTTTAATGCCAGAAAGGGGCACAGAACTGGCGTTTAACGCCAGAAATGGGCACAAAGCTGGCGTTTAAACGCCAGGAAGGGGAGAAAAGCTGGCGTTAAACGCCAGAAATGGGCAGCAACCTGGCGTTTAACGCCAGGATTGGCAAGCAAGAGGCATTTACACGCCAATATAGTGTAGGGATGAGAAATCCTTGACACCTCAGGATCTGTGGACCCCCAGGATCCCCACCTACCTCATCTCTCTCTCTACTTCACACCTTCCCATCACACCCATCCCCAAATACTCTTCCCCATCACCTCTTAACCACTCACACATCTTCATCTCCTCTATTTTCTTCCTCTTCTCCTCCCTTCTTTCTTCTTTTGCTTGAGGACGAGAAAACCTTCTAAGTTTGGTGTGGAAAAAGCATTGCTTTTTGTTTTTCCATAACCATTTATGGCACCTAAGGCCGGAGAAACCTCTTGGAAGAGGAAAGGGAAGGCAGTTGCTTCCAACTCTGAGTCATGAGAGATGGAGAGATTCATCTCAAAAGCCCATCACTAGAAAGAGGATGGAGCAAACAAAAGAGCCCACTCATGGACCTCAACAAAAGCAACCCATTATCCTCCATGAAATCAAAGAGGAGCAACAAAGGCAAGGAAGAGACATTGAGGAGCTCAAGCACTCCATAGGATCATCAAGAAGGAGAACTAGCCGCCATCACTAAGGTGGACCCGTTCTTTAATTTTCTTGTTCTTATCTTTTTGTTTTTCGATTTCTATGCTTGATGTTCTATCTATGTTTGTGTCTTTACTACATGATCATTAGTATATTAGTGTCTATGCCTTAAAGCTATGAATGTCCTATGAATCCATCACCTTTCTTAAATGAAAAATGTTTTTTAATTACAAAAGAAAAATAAGTACATGAATTTCAAATTTTAAAATAGTTTAATTATTTTGATGTGGTGGTAATACTTTTTGTTTTCTGAATGAATGCTTGAACAGTGCATATTTTTGAATTTGTTGTTTATGAATGTTAAAATTGTTGGCTCTTGAAAGAATGATGAAAAAGGAGAAATGTTATTTGATAATCTGAAAAATCATAAAAATGATTCTTGAAGCAAGAAAAAGCAGTGAGTACAAAGCTTGAAAAAAAACAAAGAGAAAAAAAAAAGAAAAAAAAAAGAAAAAGAAAAAGCAAGCAGAAAAAGCCAATAGCTCTTTAAACCAAAAGGCAAGGGTAAAATAAAAGGATCCAAGGCTTTGAGCATCAGTGGATAGGAGGGCCTATAGGAATAAAATCCTGGCCTAAGCGGCTAAACCAAGTTGTCCCTAACCATATGCTTGTGGCGTGAAGGTGTCAAGTGAGAAGCTTGAGACTGAGCGGTTAAAGTCGTGGTCCAAAGCAAAAAGAGTGTGCTTAAGAGCTCTGGACACCTCTAATTGGGGACTCTAGCAAAGCTGAGTCACAATCTGAAAAGGTTCACCCAGTTATGTGTCTGTGGCATTTATGTATCCGGTGGTAATACTAGAAAGCAAAATGCTTAGGGTCACGGCCAAGACTCATAAAGTAGCTGTGTTCAAGAGTCAACATACTGAACTAGGAGAGTCAATAACACTATCTGAATTCTAAGTTCCTATAGATGCCAATCATTCTGAACTTCAAAGGATAAAGTGAGATGCCAAAACTGTTCAGAAGCAAAAAGCTAATAGCCCCGCTCATCTAATTAAGACTGATCTTCATAGATGTTTTTGGAATTCATTGTATATTCTATTCTTTTTATCCTACTTTGTTTTTAGTTGCTTGGGGACAAGCAACAATTTAAGTTTGGTGTTGTGATGAATGGATAATTTATACGCTTTTTGGCATTGTTTTTAGTATATTTTAGTTAGTTTTTATTGTGTTTTTATTAGTTTTTATTCAAAAATCATATTTCTGGACTTTACTATGAGTTTGTGTGTTTTTCTGTGATTTTAGGTATTTTTTGGCTGAAATTGAGGGACCTGAGCAAAAATCTGATTCAGAGGCTGAAAAAGGACTGCAAATGCTGTTGGATTCTGACCTCCCTGCACTCAAAGTGGATTTTCTGGAGCTACAGAAGCCCAATTGGCGCGTTCTCAATTGTGTTGGAAAGTAGACATCCTGGACTTTCCAGCAATATATAATAGTTTATACTTTGCTCGAGATTTGATGGCCCAAACCGGCGTTCCAAGTCAGCATAAAAATTCTGGTGTCAAAACACCAGAACTGGCATAAAAGTTGGAGTTAAACGCCCAAACTGGCACAAAAGCTGGCATTTAACTCCGAGAAGGGTCTCTACACGTGAAAGCTTCAATGCTCAGCCCAAGCACACACCAAGTGGGCCTCATAAGTGGATTTTTACACTAACTATTCTAGCTTACTCATTTTCTGTAACCTTAAGTCACTAGTTTATTATAAAAACTACTTTTAGTGATTCATCTTGTTCCTCATGACACTTTACATGTTTCATACTGTACTTCTGACGGCATGAGTCTCTAAACCCCATGGTTGGGGGTGAGGAGCTCTGCTGTGTCTCGATGAATTAATGCAATTACTACTGTTTTCCATTCTATCACGCTTGTTTCTATTCTAAGATATTCACTCGCACTTCAACCTGATGAATGTGATGATCTGTGACACTCATAATTATTCTCACCTATGAATGCGTGCCTGACAACCACCTCCATTTTATCTGCAATAGCTTGAGTGCATATCTCTTGGGTTTCTAATCTAAGATTAGAACCTTCGTGGTATAGGCTAGAATTATTAGCGGCCATTCCTGTGATCCGGAAAGTCTAAACATTGTCTGTGGTATTCCGAGTAGGATCTGGGAAGGGATGACTGTGACGAGCTTCAAACTCACGAGTGCTGGGCGTAGTGACAGACGCAAAAGGATCAATAGATCCTATTCCAACATGAGTGAGAACCGACAGATGATTAGCCGTACGGTGACAGCGCATTTGGACCATTTTCACTGAGAGGACGGATGGTAGCCATTGACAACGGTGATCCACCAACATACAGCTTGCCATGGAAGGAGCCTTGTGTGCATGAAGAAGAAGACAGTAGAAAAGCAGAGATTCAGAAGATAGGGCATCTCCAAAACCTCAACCTGTTCTCCATTACTGTAAAACAAGTATTTATTTCATGTTCTTTTACTTTTTACAATTAAATCTGAGAATTATTGATATCATGACTAAGAGTTACAAGATAACCATAGCTTGCTTCAAGCCGACAATCTCCATGGGATCGACCCTTACTCACGTAAGGTATTACTTGGACGACCCAGTGCACTTGCTGGTTAGTTGCGCGGAATTGCAAAAGTGTGATTGTGATTTCGTGCACCACTCTAGTATAAAACAGAAAAGAAAAAGTGCAGAAGATGAAGAACAAAAGGAAATTAAAATGAAATGTAAAATGCAGAGTTTCCCGATCTGCTAGCTAACTCTCTTAATGAATCAAATTCTCCTCTATTTATACACTTTCCAATTCAATCTTCAAGTACTTGGATTGGGCTTTTTGGTCGTTGTTGCAGCAAGTCAGAGTCTAGATTGGTGCTTCAATGCAGCTTCAAGAGAATGTAGCGTTCTCAAAGAGAGCGCAATGCTCATTCACCGATGTGTACACATCTCCTGCGCGTGTGCGTCCTTGCTCGCTGAGTACTCATCAAGCGTACGCGTGATAAACACTTCCACGCCCCTTGCGTTTTTTGCACATCGACGCGTACACGTAACATGCGCGTGCACGTCATTGCCATCTCCAGTCTCTATCATGCATACGCGTATCATACATGCGTGCGCGTCCTTTGGTAGCGCTCTTTAAATGAGCGCTATGTTCGCGCCATGAGCGCTCCCCACGCGTGCGCGTCCTCTACGCGTGTGCGTGGATGTCAAATTATCAACTCCCCACTTCTGCGCCATCCACACGAATGCGTGCTTTTTCAAAGATGCTACACCCACGCGTACGCATCCATCACGCGTACGCGTCGATGGCCAAAGTTGAGTTCCAAATTTGAAATTGTCGCAGGCGCTTGTTAAAAGAGAGCGTAGGGTTCTTGGCCTGAGAACGCTGATCACACCCACACGTACGCGTCATGAACGCGTACGCGTGGATCTTCTAGAATGCTTGCCCTACGTATAAGTGTCCTGTACGCGTGCGCGTCGCTAGAGAGCGTAGCGTTCTTTGAAATAGAGCGTGGCACCAATGTTCATGTTTCAGGGGAACATAGCGTTCTCCAAATGACCGCTACGTTCTTCTGCCCTGCCTCTTTCTATGCTTTTTCTTTTCATCTCTTCACCTGCCATCAATCAAACATGGAATCAAAGTCTCCCCAAAATCATAAGGTTTTGCGTCATTTCAAAATAATCAAATAAATCTTGCATAACTTTCATGATAATGCATAAAATTAACAATGTTTGATTGAATCAAGACAACATGAAATTCCAATCCAATTACTTACTTATAGTGCAAGAAAGTGTATGAAACCTAATGAAAACAAGTAAAAATTGCTAGTAAAACTAGCCTAAAATGATTTGTCATCACAACACTAAACTTAAATCTTACTTGTCCTCAAGCAAGCAGTAGAACATGAGAAAAATGAAAGAAAACAGAAAAGTGTATTTATCCTTATTTGAAAGCACTCAGTCTAGGTTCATGTGGTTTCGTGCAAACTGTAATTGAAGCTCTACTTTTATTAGTTTTTAGGACTGAAATGTCCCTTTAAGTGCTAACCAAGGTGCTGCTGTGAAACATTTATTAATTGATCCTTGATGTTTGATTTTTTTTTGTTTTTTTCTTCTGCTAAGAAACTTATTCCTCAATTGCAGCTTAGTGTCATGTGTTGCAGTAGCTTTTTAGCTCGTTTTTCAGTCAACACATATTCACCACAGACACTTGGCTCATAATTCTTTTTAAGAACATTGGTGCCCAACACCTCTTTGGGTTACTAAATGCCTTGTAACTAGGTTGCTCTTGATAGTGGACTTTCGGTTGATAATCCTGGATTAATTAACCCATGTTACCAAGTTTTAAAATACTCCTTAGAACCTAATTATCCAAGAAAATCCTAGTACAAAAAGCATCACAGGCATGTGTCTTAAGGTCCAAGCTATTGGTGTCTATCTTTATTCTTTGTTTCTTTCATTTTTGTTGCCAATTTTTGGCTTTTCTTCCTTTCCTTTTTACTCTTTCTTTTTCCAAGGATCTTTATTTACCAAGATTTCACAGACAGTCCTAATTTCATACTTAAAAAGAACACTATACCATTCTTCTTTATTAGTGAGTTTACTTGAACAATCTAGCACATACCACCACTGAACTTTATTTTCATTCCTATCAAATTGGACAATTTCACTTTCTGTTTTAACATTTTCTTTTATTTATGCAAAGGGACAAAACATAAATTCAAGTAGATGTGAATGAAGTAGACATTCCGGCTAGATCACTTAATTGGAGAATGAAAAGGCAGTAAATAAACATAATGCAGACTACTTAAACTGATCAAAACTACTCAGCAGGGGTGCATTTAAACTTCCAACTAAAATAATTCAAAGAATAAACAGTTGAGTAACAATACAAACTTTTGGCATCTTCTTGCTTAGTTCTTCATCATCCTTCTCAGCTTTCGTTCTTTCCTTGATGGTGATGTATAGTACTTCTAAAAAGTTGAATGATTTTCTGCACTGATAGTGGAAGTTGCTTGTCCCCCAAGCACATGAAAAATGGTTAATATGCATGAATGTTTGTAGGCTTTTAAACTTATTTTGGTGTGTGAACACCAAACTTAGTTCCTTGCCAATGTCTCTTATACAGAAGATTAATCACATATATGAAACATTTTGCTTTTATTAAAGAAAACAAATTATGAACTAGAAACTAGATAAGTGCTAAGCAGTTTCTCTGATTGGTTGGTGTTTCGAGGGTTACCTGAAACTAAAGGTCGATCTTCGGATGAGATCTGCTGTGGTGGCCGGGGCTGTCGTGTCCGACTTGTTGGATCTGGTGGCTGGAGCTGTCGTGTCTGACCTATTGGATCTGATGGCCGGAGCTGTCGTTGTAACGACCCAATTTTCAATATGTCTAGATCATACCGGAAACTGAGCGCTACCAATTTGTCTTCCTAATTATTATCTATTATTTATCATATGAGCCTGATTCGTTGTTAAAAGCATAGTTAATTTGCGAGGTGTATTTTTTTTGTTGAAAACGTTTGGATTAATAGACAGAATCATTTATAATCAATTCACAAATAATAACAGATAAAATAGTTATAAACAACCACACATAAATGCATCACAAGTAGTTGACAACATTCGGTGATTCAGCCTTTATTAGAATATAGACTGTTAGTTAGAACACTCCTAGATATAGCTAAATAATATTTATATACATGTATATACATACAACATCCCAGGTCCTGACCTGTTCAAAGGGTCCCTCAGCTGGCACCTAGGCTAGCCTAGACTCTATACTCACCTAGTCCCTCTAAACTACTAAAGCGAGGGAAAGTACGTTCTAGGTCTTCAAAACTCAAGTCAGGTGAAACGTCATCAAAAGATAGAACATCATCTGCTACTCCTCTGCACGATCAGACTTTTCCACAGGACATCTTTCTGGTACCTTATGAAGTAGCCACACAATAGGAATCTCGTACACAGGATTTAGGTTAAAGTGCGCATACGAACAGGGTGCAGACGTTGGCTGGTCTCACAGTATATACATATAATCAGAGAACGATATTCACTCTAGACTCAGAAGACTATCTAGAGCAGAATCCTCTTCTTACGAACGGTCATCAGCGAACTATGGTAAGGTACTCTTACTTCCATCTGAAGGGGGAAGGGAGAGAGAAGGGGTAAGAACTGGGGAGTTCTTAGTAGGGTCGGGGTTATTAGTTACGTTTATTAATTCTATGTTGTTTAGCAGACTATTAGCAGAATACAAAGAAGCAGTAATTAGAAAACACAGATAAGTAGAGAAGAAAGAGAAAACAGATAGCAGAACACAAACAGAAGAATACAAGAAAATAACACAAGCGCAGAGAATAGAATACAAACAAGGAAAGCATACATTTATACCACAATTATAACAAAGGAAATGCGCAACCAAGTATGATGCATGTCTAGCCCTAGCGTAGGTAATGAGCTCATTTGTCGGTTACATACCCGCTCCCGACATTATCCGGAGTCCTCTGACCAGGTAAGGCTTTCCTGTTGGCAATGTCCCTCGCAAGAGTCCTTTGACTTGTGAGGCAAACCGCTGCAAGAGTCCTTTGACTTGCATGGCGGAGCTAGTTAGCTTATATCTGCCCAACACACTCTCTCTAAGAGTCCTTATACTTACAGGAGCATACACACATTCTCACTGTAAGAGTCCTTTGACTTACAGGAGCATACACACACTCTCACTGTAAGAGTCCTTTGACTTACAGGAGTATATGCTAGTCGTATGTTCTCGATACCTCTGTAAGAGTCCTCTGACTTACAGAATAACATTATAGCTAAGTATCCCAGGAAAGCACTCTCAGTGGTCGTACCACCATCTATCTGACTGCCTTCATGCAGCAGATCATCACATAATCATTCTCATTATTATCATTCATTATCATTCTCATTATTCATCATCACTTTCACATTCTTATGCAGTACCTCTTTCTTTCTCTGTTCAATCATGCTATACAAACTTTACAGCTTTTACTTTTACAACATCGTAACTCAAACCATTTCTCTTTATCACATTACTCTTTTCTCTTTGTCTTTTGACTCTGCTCTGATTACTCTTTTCTCTTTATCTCTTTACTTTTCTCTGGTTACTCTGTTCTCTGTGTTTCTTTACTCTGCTTTGATTTCTCTTCATAACATATGTATTTAAAGCTTATGTAAATTTCGATATGAATAGTTAGCCTGTCCTAAGTATAGGTTCATTAAGTCTATACTGAAACAGTTTAACTTTTCATATTATACCTAACCCTGGGTGCAACTCAAGAACTAACTATGTTGCTCCTAGTTCGTTTACTAATCTCTGTCTATTTTTCTGTCATTAAAACTTTACAGACTTTTCTTTGGTGTTTATCTTTTCTTTAACTTTTTGTCTTTCATTTATCTTTGCCTCACTAACATGTTATTACCACTCCCTATGTTTTTTATGAAGGTAATTATGAGATTCTGCGCTTAAAGTTGTCTTTCTAAAGCTTTTACAGAAAACTGCCTTTTCCGCATTATTTTATTATTTTTATTAAAATAATATTTTTAATTAAATATTATTATTTAATATTTTATTATTATTTATTATTTTATCATTAAATTTTCGAAAATTACCCCTTTTTAACTTTTAACCTTTAAAATTCACTTTTTACCACCCGTAACTTTTAATATTTCTACTTTAACCACCCTAACTTTCAGAAATTACAAAATAACCCCTCAAACACCAAAAATTTTACTTCCTTGCCCTTTTCAAGATCTAAGGCCTGTTCTTCCATATTCTTCATCACACTCAAAGTGTTCTTCATGTTCTTCGTATATTCTTCAGATTCTTTCCCTGTTTTTACCCGTTTTTCAGTCTTTTCAGCAACCGATTTTTTACCAAAATTCATAATAAATTCCCAGCCACTAAAACCCCATCTTTTCTACATGATTTTAACACAATCACACATCTCAAACACAATCAATCAAGATTAAATTCGTCACACCCTACCTGGTTTTGCTACTCCTAATTCGGTTAAACTTTCAGGTGGTCCTTAAGCACTTTTTCCTCCTAAATCACATCAAGAACAACTTTAAATCCAAAAACTCTCAACTGACCAAATCTCACTCAGTATGTTAGGAAGAGATTTTTCACCTTAGACTTGCTGGAAATTCATGTTTCTTGGCCCTCAAGTCAAGTTAAGCATGATTCCGAAGGAAGAACATCAAGAAAACACATGTTTTGCATGGTTTTCCTTGAAAACCGAATTGAAATGGGAGGGAGACAGCCATCTCACCTTATTTCCATCCTTGATAAGTTACATGGTTATGTAGAGGAAGAAGAGAGGATCATTTTGGTGAAATCGGAGTTTTGATTTGAGTTTTAGTTCAGAAGAAATCAAGCTTTGAAGATTAAGTGTTCATGAAAGTTTCTCTCTTTTCTCTCTTGTTATTTTCGGCCAAAATGATAAAATGAGACAGCCTTGGAGGTCTTGGGGGGTGTAAGGTGAGTTGTGATTGGTTGGCTTGGAGGTGGATTAAAATAATATTAAAATATCTCTGGTGTACAACTATTAAAACTAGGTGTATCGGAACACTCGTAAAAATATCTCTAAAAATTATTTTCTGAGCTACTAGAATAAATGACACTAGTAAAATATTTATTATGAGAATATAACATGTATAATGAGGCCTTAGCATTGCTAAATTCATCAGAGAGTGCTGGTGCTAAGCTGCACCAGTAAACCGTAAACCCGGTTAAACCGATTTTTTGTTTTTAACAAAAATAGACCAGGTAATCTTATAATGTCATTCAAGCATTTTCTAATACTAATATAATGATAATATTATACTATTATCTCTCTCCTCTCATGAATCGAGTCTGGTTCGTCAAACAGAGACTATTTACGAAAATCAGAATCAAAACTGCCAATCGATACGATTCAAAAACAAGGTTCTTCGCGATTGCATTATCGAGCTTGCCTCAGAGGAGGTTCTAACTTAAGGATGACATAATGATAATGAGGATTGAGATGCTTGATGATATAACAGAGGTGTTTCCTTTACTGATCTTTCGGAGAAGTCCGTACTTTCAGAAAAGATCTCATGTACTCGAAAATCAGGGTTGTTACATTCTACCCTCCTAAAAGAAAATTTTGCCCTCAAAATTTCAGTTACCTAGGAATAGATGCGGGTAATTAGCTTTCATCTTATCTTCCAGTTCCCAAGTGTGCTCTTCTTCTCCTCTTGGTTCCCAAGCTACTTTGACTAAGCGAACAACTTTGCCTCTTAGCTACTTATCACTTCTTTCTACTATCTAAACTGGTGATGCTTGATATGTCAAATCATTTTATAACTGTACTGTTTCTGGTTGTGAAACGTGACTCTCATCGGGAACATATTTCTTAAGTTGCGAGACATAAAAAAAAACATCATGAAGGTTTGATAAATAAGGAGGAAGGGCTATTTGATAAGCTACTAGAACGAATCTTTTAAGTATTTGGAAAGCTTCTATGTATCGTGGGTTAAGCTTTTTAGTCTTAAGGGCTCTACCTATTCCAGTAATCGAAGTTACTTCTAGAAAGACATGGTTTCCCTCACTAAACTCTAAGGGTCTACGTCTATTATTGGCATAGCTCTTTTGACGGCCTTGTGCTGTCTGGATCTTCCGACGAATCTCCTTTATCTTCTCAGTAGTTTCTTACACTAAGTTTGGACCTAAGACACTAGCTTCTCCATCGTCATTCCAACACAATGGTGTCTGACATCTTCTTTCGTAGAAAGCTTCGTATGGTGCCATCCCGATACTTTATCGGCAACTGTTGTTGTAGACAAATTCGACCAACAGCAAATACTTATCCCAGCTGCTTTGGTTGTCTATCATACATGATCGTAACATGTCTTCTAATGTCTGGATTGTCTGCTCTGATTGTTTGTCTATCTGAGGATGGTATGTTATACTCGTGTACAATTTTGTTTCCAACGCTTTCTGAAAAGCTCCCCAAAATCTAGTAGTAAACCTCAAAACTTGATCTGAGACAATTTACAAAGGTATCCTATGTAGTCGTACGTTTTCTTGAATATATATTCGTTCCAGCCTTTCTAAAGTATAGTCAACTCGAATCGGAAGGAAGTGCGCTGACTTTGTTAGCCTGTCCACAATTACCCAGATGGTATCGTGTCCTGTTGAGGTCCTTGGCAATCCCATGACAAAATCTATAGTAATCTACTCCCATTTCCATTGTGGTATTTCTAAGGGTTGCAGGGTTCCTGACAGCTTCTGATGTTCCACCTTCATCTTCTGGCAGGTTAAACATTTTGAGACATAACCAGCTACTTCTTTCTTTAAGCCCGGCCACCAGAACATTTGTTTCAAATCTTGATACATCTTTGTTACTCCAGGATGCATAGAAAATCTACTTTGGTGAGCTTCAGCAAGAATCTTTTGTTGCAATTCTCCAGAGTTAGGCACACAAATTCTTTTCTTGTACCTCTATAGGCCACTACAATCTTGTCTCACAGCTTCTTCAGCTCTGCAAGCAATGGTGACATCCGGTGTGGTGCTATGGAAATCGGTCCGGTTCCAGGTACTAGATCAATGCTGAATTATATCTCTCGCTGAGGAGGAAACTCAGGTATGTCGTCCAAGAAAACATCAGGAAATTTCTTCACCATTCTGATTCATTCTAAGCTTAGTTCACTGTCATTCGAGCTAGCCACTAACAGAACGTACCCCTCATAATCCCTCCCGTCTAAGGTAATTCTTACAGAATTCAGATATAAGGTGTGGGACAAAAATGGTTTAGTACATAGACTATCAGATGGAATAACAGCAGTTCTTTTAAAATAATCAAGGAAAGCATGATACTTAGATAACCAATCTAATCCTAAAATAACTTCTAAACCACATAGAGGTAAACAGATTAGATCGTGTATAAAAGTCATGTTCCTAATAGCGAATGGTACTTGCAGGCACACTAAACTGGTCAAAGTATTTTGGGATGCAGGTGTATGGACAATCAAGTAAAAATTCAATTTAAAGAAATATAATCCTAACTCGTAAGCAATAGTTAGAGAAATAAAGAATGCGATGCACTCGAATTATACAGTACAGTTAGAAATCGATTCTTGACATAACACTGACCTTGAATGAGGGCGTTCGATTGCACAACATCGTCAATAGTGATAGCAAATACTCGTCCTTGTTGCTGGGTTCTAACTGAATTTTGAGTAAATCCCTTCGGACAATCCTTGGCAATATGTCCAAGTTCTCCACAAACATAGCAGTTAGGTGATCCAAATTGGCAAGACCTGTTATGATGCTCATTTTCGCAGTGCTTACATGCAGTGTTTATGTAAGCCTGATGGGCTCGTTTACCATTGCCTTGCCTTAATTTACCTCCATTCTTACCCGTACGGCGAGCAGTAATGTTACCAACTTGTAGGTTCTTATGCTGTCGTATGCCACGCGCTTTAAAATGCACCTTTCTCCCAGCTGCCTGATGATTGCTAAGACGCCTTGGTGGAAATCCTTGGCGACTCACCTTGGCCACAGTCACTTTCTTAATACATTCTTCCACTAACTTGCTCTTGTTGACTAATTCAGCAAAATTACGTATCTCTAGCGGAACTATTGAACTCATCAGATCATCACGAAGGCCTCCTTCAAACTTCAAGCACTTCCATTCTTCAAAGTCAGCAGGATTCCCTTGACAGATCTTAGAGAAATGACACAAGTCATCAAAATTATGAGCATACTCAGCAACAGTCATATCCCCTTGCCTCAGCTGCATAAGCTCTATCTCTTTAGCATCACGCACTACTCTTGGAAAATATTTCTTGTAGAATTTATCTTTAAAAATATCCCAAAGAATGTCACCTTCATCACATTGTAGCAGTCGCTGTATCCCCTGCCACCAGTACTCAGCTTCTCCCTCGAGCATATAAGTAGCAAACTCCACGTGTTGTCCTTCCGGAACATGCTGCGCTCTCAGTGATCGTTCAATACCTCGAAACCAGTTATCAGCGTCAGTCGCAACGAGTGTACCATTGAACTTAGGCGGATTAACCTTCAGAAAGGTCGCAAGGGTCATAGGTCTTTCAGGATGCCCTAAGTTATTCTCATCATTCCCATTTCTCACTCCAAGACGTTCAACAGCCCTAGCCGCTGTTACCGTAGCTTCACGCACTACTTCAGCCGCGTTGTTCATGGTAGCCATAAACGTTTCCTGTTCCCTCTCGTAGTTAACATTAGAAATTCCTTCCCGTATGCCTCGTCTCCGTGAACCCATTGTAGTCCTGTTCACACCAAACAATCATTGTTAAGGTGATCAGTCTTAACACTTCAAGTCAAGTGTGAACATTCCCAAAATGAAAACATAGAAACAATCATGCAACATATATCACTAGGATATTCTATACGCATGAGACACACAACAGAGTATGCAATGAAGCATATTCAGTCCACTCCCCAGGCTCTACTGGGAACGAACTGCTCTGATACCAAATTGTAACGACCCAATTTTCAATATGTCTAGATCATACTGGAAACTGAGCGCTACTAATTTGTCTTCCTAATTATTATCTATTATTTATCATATGAGCCTGATTCGTTGTTAAAAGCGTAGTTAATTTGCGAGGTGTTTTTTTTTTTTTGAAAAAGTTTGGATTAATAGACAGAATCATTTATAATCAATTCACAAATAATAACAGATAAAACAGTTATAAACAACCACACATAAATACATCACAAGTAGTTGACAACATTCGGTGATTCAGCCTTTATTAGAATATAGACTGTTAGTTAGAACACCCCTAGATATAGCTAAATAATATCTATATATATGTATATACATACAACATCCCAGGTCCTGACCTGTTCAAGAGGTCCCTCAGCTGGCACCTAGGCTAGCCTAGACTCTATACTCACCTAGTCCCTCTAAACTACTAAAGCGAGGGAAAGTACGTTCTAGGTCTTCAAAACTCAAGTCAGGTGAAACGTCATCAAAAGATAGAACATCATCTGCTACTCCTCTGCACGATCAGACTTTTCCATAGGACGTCTCTCTGGTACCTCATGAAGTAGCCACACAATAGGAATCTCGTACACAGGATTTAGGTTAAAGTGCGCATACGAACAGGGTGCAGACGTTGGCTGGTCTCACAGTATATACATATAATCAGAGAACGATATTCACCCTAGACTCAGAAGACTATCTAGAGCAGAATTCTCGTCTTACGAACGGTCATCAGCGAACTATGGTAAGGTACTCTTACTTCCATCTGAAGGGGGAAGGGATAGAGAAGGGGTAAGAACTGGGGAGTTCTTAGTAGGGTCGGGATTATTAGTTACGTTCATTAATTCTATGTTGTTTAGCAGACTATTAGCAGAATACAAAGAAGCAGTAATTAGAAAACATAGATAAGTAGAGAAGATAGAGAAAACAAATAGCAGAACACAAACAGAAGAATACAAGAAAATAACACAAGCCCAGAGAATGGAATACAAACAAGGATAGCATACATTCGTACCACAATCATAAGAAAGAAAATGTGCAACCAAGTATGATGCTTGTCTAGCCCTAGCGCAGGTAATGAGCTCATTTGTCGGTTACATACCCACTCCCGACGTTACCCGGAGTCTTCTGACCAGGTAAGGCTTTCCTGTTGGCAATGTCCCTCGCAAGAGTCCTTTGACTTGTGAGGCAAACCACTGCAAGAGTCCTTTGACTTGCAGGGCGGCACTAGCAACCCACTACAAGAGTCCTTTGACTTGCATGGCAGAGCTAGTTAACTTATATCTGCTCAACACACTCTCTCTAAGAGTCCTTTGACTTACAGGAGCATACACACACTCTCACTGTAAGAGTCCTTTGACTTACAGGAGTATATGCTAGTCGTGTGTTCTCGATACCTCTGTAAGAGTCCTCTGACTTACAGAATAGCATTATAGCTAAGTATCCCAGGAAAGCACTCTCAGTGGTCGTACCACCATCTATCTGACTGCCTTCATGCAGCAGATCATCACATAATCATTCTCATTATCATCATTCATTATCATTCTCATTATTCATCATCACTTTCACATTCTTATGCAGTACCTCTTTCTTTCTCTGTTCAATCATGCTATACAAACTTTACAGCTTTTACTTTTACAACATCGTAACTCAAACCATTTCTCTTTATCACATTACTCTTTTCTCTTTGTCTTTTTACTCTACTCTGATTACTCTTTTCTCTGTATCTCTTTACTTTTCTCTGGTTACTCTGTTCTTTGTGTTTCTTTACTCTGCTTTGATTTTTCTTCATAACATATGTATTTAAAGCTTATGTAAATTTCTATATGAATAGTTAGCCTGTCCCAAGTATAGGTTCATTAAGTCTATACTGAAACAGTTTAACTTTTCATATTATACCTAACCCTGGGTGCAACTCAAGAACTAACTATGTTGCTCCTAGTTCATTTACTAATCTCTATCTGTTTTTCTGTCATTAAAACTTTACAGACTTTTCTTTGGTGTTTATCTTTTCTTTAACTTTTTATCTTTCATTTATCTTTGCCTCACTAACATGTTATTACCACTCCCTAAGTTTTTTATGAAGGTAATTATGAGATTCTGCGCTTAAAGTTGTCTTTCTAAAGCTTTTACAGAAAACTGCCTTTTCCGCATTATTTTATTATTTTTATTAAAATAATATTTTTAATTAAATATTATTATTTAATATTTTATTATTATTTATTATTTTATCATTAAATTTTCGAAAATTATCCCTTTTTAACTTTTAACCTTTAAAATTCACTTTTTACCACCCGTAACTTTTAATATTTCTACTTTAACCACCCGAACTTTCAGAAATTACAAAATAACCCCTCAAACACCAAAAATTTTACTTCCTTGCCCTTTTCAAGATCTAAGGCCTGTTCTTCCATGTTCTTCATCACACTCAAAGTGTTCTTCATGTTCTTCGTATATTCTTCAGATTCTTTCTTTGTTTTTACCCGTTTTTCAGTCTTTTCAGCAACCAATTTTTACCAAAATTCATAATAAATTCCCAGCCACTAAAACCCATCTTTTCTACATGATTTTAACACAAATTGAACCCCAATTTAAGGCCTAGGGTTCGTTTTTCCAGCAGCCCTCAAGAACAACATTCATAGCTTGAATATCATCAAATTTCATCAAAATTTCAACAAACTTTCACCAAGAATAACTCATATAAGCAATCAATTTCAAGAATAACCAAACCATATCATAATCACACATCTCAAACACAGTCAATCAAGATTAAATTTGTCACACCCTACCTGGTTTTGCTGCTCCAAATTCGGTTAAACTTTCAGGTGGTCCTTAAGCACTTTTTCCTCCTAAATCACATCAAGAACAACTTTAAATCCAAAAATTCTCAACTGACCAAATCTCACTCAGTATGTTAGGAAGAGATATCTCACCTTAGACTTTCTGGAAATTCACGTTTCTTGGCCCTCAAGTCAAGTTAAGCATGATTCCTAAGGAAGAACATCAAGAAAACACATGTTTTGTATGGTTTTCCTTGAAAACCGAATTGAAATGGGAGGGGGACAGCCATCTCACCTTATTTCCATCCTTGATAAGTTACATGGTTATGTAGAGGAAGAAGAGAGGATCATTTTGGTGAAATCGGAGTTTTGATTTGAGTTTTAGTTAAGAAGAAATCAAGCTTTGAAGATTAAGTGTTCATGAAAGTTTCTCTCTTTTCTCTCTTGTTATTTTCGGCCAAAATGATAAAATGAGACAGCCTTGGAGGTCTTGGGGGTGTAAGGTGAGTTGTGATTGGTTGGCTTGGAGGTGGATTAAAATAATATTAAAATATCTCTGGTGTACAACTACTAAAACTAGGTGTATCGGAACACTCGTAAAAACATCTCTAAAAATTATTTTCTTTGATACTAGCATAAATGACACTAGTAACATATTTATTATGAGAATAGAACATGTATAATGAGGCCTTAGCATTGCTAAATTCATCAGAGAGTGCTGGTTCTAAGCTGCACCAGTAAACCGTAAACCCGGTTAAACCGATTTTCTGTTTTTAACAAAAACAGACCAGGTAACCTTATAATATCATTCAAGCATTTTCTAATACTAATATAATGATAATATTATACTATTATCTCTCTCCTCTCATGAATCGAGTTCGGTTCGTCAAACAGAGACTATTTACGAAAAACAGAATCAAAACTGCCAACCGATACGGTTCAAAAACAAGGTTCTTCGCGATTGCATTATCGAGCTTGCCTCAGAGGAGGTTCTAACTTAAGGATGACATAATGATAATGAGGATTGAGATGCTTGATGATATAACAGAGGTGTTCCCTTTACTGATCTTTCGGAGAAATCCGTACTTTCAGAAAAGATCTCATGTACTCGAAAATCAGTGTTATTACAGTCGTGTCCGACCTGATGGAACTGGTGGAGCTGGAGATGCTGCTGATCCTTCATCACCGGAGGGTGGTGGTACCTAAAAGAGACTCCGATGCTTAAGTTAGCATGGGCTTTAAGCAGGTTTTTAGTAGAATTAGAGTATGAGTTATACCTGGGTGCTCCAGTGTATTTATAATGGTGTGGAGTGACCTTTCTGGAGATAAGATAGTTATCTTATCTTATCTTATCTTTGAGTGAAGTCATCTTATCTTTAAGGGAACCGTCCTTATCTTTCTAGGCTTTGGCTGCCTTTAGATTTGGGCTGTGTTCTTTCGTTTGGGCTTGTTTGGGCCTCTTATGGCGATTTGGCCGAGTTCTTTGTGAAGAGGTCGGTAATGGGCCAACCTTCCAAGAGGTCGGCCATGGGCCAACCTTCTAAAAGGTCGGACATGGGCCAACCTTCTTAGAGGTCGACCAACCCGGTCCTTTATAGCTCGAACCGATGTATGAACAGTGTCCCTGCTTGAGTTCGATCTTTCCGTGAGATCATGCTTTCAGAGCTTCGATCTCTTTGGGGAAGTCGTGCTCAAGCATCTGTTTGGCTTGTTTGTTCATTTCTTTTGCAATCCTTGCAGATTTTCTAGAGGTTTGTTACTTCCCAGTCCGACCTCTTTTGAGTGGTAGTGTGGGTTTTCTACCCTTGCCTTTTGGACTACGCCTTGCTTTTGTGTTGACAACCCTCTGTGTAACACCCTAACTATCAAAATGTCACGCTTCCGGCTGCGCCACTCTGATAGCTCGAGTATTACCACGACTCTTATAATATTTAAGACTAAAATATGAGCCTGTTTAAAACTTAAAACCGCATAACACTTCGATAACTCTTTTCGTGAAAACCTAAGCGTACATGTACATAATATTCAGATACAACCGTAAGATATATATGATACATATACATAACATTAGTTTACAATTATACATATCATAATTTCCTATCCCTCTTACAAACTTAATAAAGATAAAGGCGGGGGAAAAATAATAGCTATGGTAATACAAAAGGACCGAATAAACAGAAAATAAACATAACTCTCCTGAAGCTTCGACTTCCATATCCTGAAAAGGAATAACCGGTAGGGGAGTGAGAACGTCGTCCTCGCTTGTTCTCACTATAGGATTACAGAAAATGCTATAACAAGATACGTAAAGATAAGATCATTCTTAGAGTTCAGTGATCATTGCTCGTCTTATGAGTCTTTCCAAAAAAAGCCATAGGTCCACGTTCGAAATCCAGAAAATTCCTTTTTGAAAACTTGCTAAATTTCTCAAATATTCTAAAACAAAACCTTTTTCCTTTCTTAAAGAAAATGTCTGAAAAGTTTTTCCTAGACCGCAACCATGAAAGTAGTTACCTACGCGGTATAAATGATCATCTCGTTCCAAGCATAGGTTCATTAAGTCTATACTGAACTGATCAGATACTTTATACATAACTAGGACTCAATATACCAATCACGGCCTCAAGCCCATCCAATCCAACACGGCCCCCGGCCCAAACAGCTCAATCAGCAACCAACTCATCACAAACCAATCAATTCAAACCCAATCGCAATTAATGTGGTTCAAGCACAATCAAGAGCAATTACAACAAGTGTAACAGTTAGCAGTTAACATAAGTATTCACATAGGCAAACCAAATACAATATGCACACCCAAACAATATCACATAGATGTAAATGATGAATGCCTATCCTATTGGCTGTGATATCACATTGTCGGTTCAATTGCCAACCCGACACATTCCCATGGGAATGTTGCCTTTCGGTCATGTATAAATGGGAACCCTCTGGGATAACGTGCCCGCCACACGGTCCAGGATGTCAGTGCCTGCACACTCTTGTGGTCCGAAAGGATGTGAGCGGGATACTTTGCCTCCAACCTCACATCTACACGTAAGCGGGATCAACCACCGTCCTTACGCGGGCACCGCAACCTCGACAAGCGGGATTAATCACCGTCCTTGCCAGGCGCAAGCGACTTAACAACAATCTCGTCAATTATCAAATCTTTCAGCATAAGCGGGACGAACCCGGCCCTTACGCCTACCAAACAATAACTCATCAATTTTGATGATATCCACAATCAATCAGGCTCAATATCTTATTTCAAAATCATTCTTGGCCCATTTACTTTTAAATAACAACGTAGTCAAATCACAGCTAGCCAAGAATCACTTTTCAAAACGGAGCCACTTTCCACATCTTTCCAACACTTTCAAAAATCTCAAAACCATGACAAGTTCAAAATCTCTTTGAAAGCCTCAATCATTTATTTCTAAATCAAGATTTGATCGTAAGATTCCTCAGTAGAGTCTCAAGACTTCAGGGGAGAATAACCTAACTCATTTCTTAAATTTCTTGAAAACCTCCGAAACTTTAACTTCTTGAGTTGGATAAATAGAATAGGGTTTGAATCCAAAACCAAATCGTGTTTCCAATCATTCCGAACTAATTTCAAAACCAACCAAACTTAAGCAGAACCAAATCATTTTTAAACCGAAAACCAATTTCAGTTTCATTTTTAAATCTGTTTCTAAGGGCTCGGGAAGTGTTTCAATTTTAATAAATCAAAGTTCCAGAAAATACTTCAAGCTCTTCCTAAATGTCGTAAAGTGAAATAGATTAATTAAAAACCAGGTTTATTTTAGATCCATTAAAACCCCTTCAAAAATCTGTTTATGTAAATCAAATTCCAAAACATAAAAATTTTCATATTTAAATTGATTTTTAAGGCATAATTCCTTTCTTAATAATTACACCAAAAATATAGAGATTTTCCTAATAAGGCAAGTTCAAACATAATTTATTTCTCAAACATTTAAGTCAAAGCATAATTCATTCTTTTCCAAAATAACAATTCTAATCAAAATCTCAGATTTTCTAGAAATTTCGGCAGCATCTCCCCTAAAACTTGGACTTTGCCACCCTTTTTGGGTCCCAACAAAATCCATCATCAACTCTTTCTGACAGATTCAAGACCAAATCAGTTTCCTATAAAACAAAACTCAACTTTCAAATTATCAAAAATCATTCAAATCAACCAATCCAGAAATCTCCAATGTATCAAAATCAGACATTGTTACAATCGAACAGGCACCCATATTCATTCAAGATAAAACCAGACAATTCATAAGACTCACATAATCACCAAAATTACATTTTGCATAGCATATCTATTTATAACAATTTCCACTTTAAAATAAATCAGTTTGTATAAAAAGCCCCTACCTCGATACGTTGAAATCACAATCCAAACTCGTTAACCAACTCCTTTCGTCTCGACCCGAAACCAACAACCAAAATCCTAGCTCCGCTTGTTTTTCTCAATAGCAGAAACAGCCTCAACACCACATATAAGCCCAGATACTAATTCCTAATACATCAATATCGCGAAAAATCTCAAAACTCATAACTGAAAGATAATGGCGAGGGTTCCAAGATAGAGATACTTACTGAAATGAAAGGAACGGCACAGTGGTCACATCAACACTTATGCGACACGCAATCATCAGATCCCGACTGAAACTAAGAAAGAACGGCTGAACCGAAATAGCAGCGGTCTCTGAACCGGTTCGGTGGCAGCCCGGCAGCCACCTCAAGCAGCAGCGGTGACCGGACTCGAGCGATAGCGACTGAAACCCACATACAAAGACAATAAAGTTTTCCGGAATCTTAAACGAATGAAAACCAAATTCAAAACCCTTACCAGCAGAGTTTTCCGGCGACGGCAGTTCCGACGGAGGCGGCGCCAACGACGAGTTCCAACATCAACGACAGCAGCAGCCACAGATTCCGGCGACGACGACCCCCAGCAGTGGCGGTGGCAGACCAGAGCAGCAGAAACGGAAGGGATTCATCTTGCTGCTCTCTCACCAGCAGTGGCAATAACCGGCGTCTTCAGTGGCGGCTCCCAACGGCAGCAGCAGTAGCGCGAGCACGGTGACGGCGAGGCCAGCAACGTGGCGGTGACCTCCTTCCCGCGGTGGCTTCCTCACGAGTTCTCTCTCTCTCTGCCCGATCTCCCTCTCTCGTCGACGTTGGGTAGCAACGGCGGATCAGGTTCCACGGCGAGGATGACAGCGGCGATTTGGGATGAGGGCGACGGCATTTGGCAATGGGGAGGACGAACGCTGACGATGACGGCTCCTCCTTGCACAACTCTCTCTCTCTCTCTCTTTCCCTCGGTCTGGGTCCTCCTCTTGACGGCGATGAGTGGCGCGGTGACAGCGGCGGTCTGCGATGGTGGCACGAGCTCCTCCTTCCACCGGCACTCTCCTCTCAGATCTCCTCTCTCCTCTGGCAGCAGCGGTGGCGACGACGGCAGTGACGCCCGCCGTGCCACCTCCCTCTTCTCCCTTCTTCCTTTCGGCGGTCCCTTTCCCAGTTTCCCTTTTCTTTCTTTGTTTCTTCTTTCTGCTTTGCAGCTGCTGCGGCTGCATAGGTAGGCTGCATTTGTGTATGCTGGGTGTGGGTATGGAAAATGGGTAACCGGGTAGGGTTTCAGGGTTAGGGTTTTTGAGTAAAATTAGGGTTAGAGGTAATTTGGTAATTTCAAATAAAATTGGGAATAATATAGTAATTGAAACCCAAATTAAATCCAATACTAATTGTATATAGAAAATACTATTTGCTCATCAATTTTACAAATTATTTTCAATAAAATGTCCAAATCAAATAGTTAGAAATAATATAATTAAATCCTTTATTTTCCCAAAACAGCAGTATTAATATATAAAAAATATTAATCATTTAATCCAAATCATATAAAATTATTATTATTTCATAACTACCAACTTTATAATTTAAACATAGAAAATAATTCAATAATGGTAAAATTAAATGAAATTCTGATTTAAATAGCCAAACCTCATTATTTTTGAATTTTTAAAACTTTAAATCATAAATAGAAAAATAATCCAAGAGTATAGAGTTTGGATAAAAACCTTAATTTATTTCAAATTCGATAAATCAAAATTACCTTAAATTATTCTCAATAAAAATGATTTTCCCGAGAATAAAACTGTAAATAAATATATGATTTGAGATTAGTTCAAAGTAGGACTTTTAAAAGTCTTGGGTCTTACACTCTGCTTTGGCGAAGTTATCCTTGCGGCTTGATATCCGGGCTTTTAGTGATTTTGTCCAATGACTTTTTAGTGTTCTTTATATAGAACCTTTTTTTAGTCTCGAATGACATTCGTAGCCTTGTTTGAGATTGTGCCTTTTTTGAGCGGAGTTGTATCCCTTTTAGCTAAGCACATTTGAGCTTTAAGTTGTTTCCCAATTTTTTGGCTTGTTCTTTCTTGATATCGTACTTGCGCCTCTTCTTAGCTGACGTCGACATGTACGACTTTGCCCCTGCTTGAGTTTGGACCTTTCCGTGAGATCGTGCTTTCAGAGCTTCGATCTCTTTGGGGAAGTCGTGCTCAAGCATCCTGACTTTGATCGATCTTGAGTAGTTTCTCCTTGTGCGAGTCTGGTATTGCCCTTTTTATTTTGTTGAGAGGACTTTTCAGACTTCTTTCGACTTGTTTGTCTTCACTGATCGGGCTTTTTAGTCATAATCCAACAACATTTTTAGGTAGTGTTCCGATGGGGAACCTTTTTATAGTTTGTTTGGATGACTTTTTATCGCCGTTCTGATTTGTGCTTTTGCCTTGTAAGTAGTGTCTTTTTTCAAAGCTTCGTACCTTTCAGCAAAGCATTCCTAGCCTTCCTCTGGCTGTTGCGAGATGTCTTTTTCCCCTTTTGTGGATCTTTATAGAGTGTGGGTACTTTGCTGTCCAACCTCTTTTTGATCAGATCTTATTTTGTCTGTCTCCTGTTTGGTTGAGGTGGTCCTTGGGGCTAACTTGTCCGACGACTTTTTAGTGTTCTCGTAGAACACTTTTTAGTCGGTTTGAACAATTTTGATAGCCTTGTCGTGGAGTCGTGGCTTTTTGGGCAGAGCTGTGTCCCTTTTAGCGCACGCTTTTTGTTGGTCTGACTTCTCTTGTCGATCCTTCTTAAGCTTTCGTTGGTCCGACTTCTCTTGTCGGTCCAAGCTGTAGCTTTCGTTGGTCCGACTTCTTCTTGTCGGTCCAAGCTGTAGCTTTCGTTGGTCCGACTTCTTCTTGTCGGTCCCTTCTAAGTTATTTTTAGTAATCCATTTTATTTGGACCTTGTCAGGTCTCTTTTTATGGATTACTTTTTATAACTTTTTGTAGTTTTGTTGGGCCGACTTCATCATGTCGGTCCCTTCTAAGTTATTTCTAGTAATCCATTTTATTTGGACCTTTGTCAGGTCTCTTTTATGGATTACTTTTTATAACTTTTGTAGTTTTTCGGGCCGACTTCATCATCTCGGTCCCTTCTAAGTTATTTCTAGTAATCCTCTTTTTTAGGGCTGGCCAGTCCTCTTTCTAGGGATTACTTTTTATAACTTTTGTTGTTGTAGTCGACTGGTCCGACTTCTTTATGTCGGTCCGTCTTTAAGTTATTTCTAGCAATCCATTTTTATTGAGGCCTCGTCAGGTCTCTTCCTATGGATTACTTTTTGATAACTTCTTGCATTATTTTGTTTTTGCCGCTTTTCATCTTAGCCGACTTTGTTGGAATCGGAGGATGAATTCTGCTTTCACTTTTTTGCCGACCTTGTCGAAATCAGGCGATGAATTCTGCTTTCATCTTTGCCGACTTTTATCGTGATCGGGCGGTGAATTTGGTTTTCACCCCGCCGACCTTGTCGTGATCAGGCAGTGAATTTTTGCGCTCAGATTAATGCGTTTTAGTAGGAAACTTTTTGGAGAATCTGCAAACTTTATTTAAATAATAAAAGTAAGATATGAATAAGAGTGTGTGCACGTTAGTGCTTACTCTTCTAGGTCGGGCAATCTTTTAGATCTCGGCCTGGCGCCCTTCTTAGATTGCAGGCATGCCATGACCTTGGTAGCTCTCGCCCCTCGAGGTCGGACACTTTGTGGTGACCTTTCCCCAGTACTTCTAAACAACTTGGTATGGTCCTTTCCAGTTGGCTGCTAGCTTCCCTTCTCCTGACCGACCTTTTCTGATGTCATTTCGGATTAGGATGAGATTGTTGTTGCTGAAACTTTGCTAGATTACCTTCTAATTGTATCTTGAGGTTATTTGACGCTTTAACGCTTCCTCCCTAATCCGAGCTCTTTCTCGGACTTCTGGAAGTAGGTCAAGTTCTTCCCTTTGAATTTGGGAGTTGACCTCTTCATTGTAGAGGATCATTCTGGGGGATCCTTTTTCGATCTCTACTGAGATTATTGCCTCCATTCCGTAAGCCAATCGGAAGGGTGATTCTCCCGTAGTGAAGTGTGGAGTTGTCCGATATGCCCATAGGACTTGTGGGAGCTCTTCAGCCCAAGCTCCCTTTGCGTCTTGTAGTCTCCGTTTTAACCCAGCTAGTATGACTTTATTGGCAGCTTCTGCTTGTCAATTGGCTTTTGGGTGTCCTATGGATGTGAATTGGTGCTTTATTTTCAAGTTAGCCACCAACTTCTTGAAACATGTGTCCGTGAATTGAGTGCCATTGTCTGTGGTGATGGAGTAAGAAACCCCAAACCTTGTAACAATGTTTCTGTACAAGAATTTCCGACTTCTTTGAGCAGTGGCATTAGCTAGGGGCTCTGCCTCAATTCATTTTGTGAAGTAATCCACCCCTACAATGAGGAACTTGACTTGTCCCGATCCTTGGGAAAATAGTCCGAGGGGGTCGAGTCCTCACTTTGCGAACGGCCAAGGTGATGTTACACTGATGAGCTCCTCTGGAGGGGCAATGTGGAAGTTAGCATGCTTTTGATATAAATCTTTGACTTTGTATTTGGGTTTTTGCTCTGTTGTTTCCTCCAAAGGGTGCCCCTGGACTTTCGTGTGAGTCCTGAGGTTTTCCTTTTACTGCTGTATCTGACATCTGATGTTTTGCTGTTATTGTCCGAGTTATTTCCTTATTTGCCCGAGTTGTTTGGTAGTAACCCCATAGTTGACCTATGCCTTCCTGAAAAAACATTGCTGAGATGTCTACTAAGATCCCGGACGGCATGTTTGATTGGCTGAATTCCATAGTTTTAATGCGTGTTACTGTGGCTGACCCTGAGTACTGTGTGTAACTTAGGAGGTTCCGTAGAATTTGTAGGGATAGGGATGAGGAGAAGAATTAAGAGTTGGTGTCGCCGGACCCTGAGGAGAAGGTTTGTTTTCCTTCCTTGGGGGAACGGCCATTTTTCTATGCTTATGACTACTTTTTCAGTCAGTTGAATATTACCATCCCTTATACCGCCTTCGAGATCGACTTGTTGTGGTCTTGTAATGTAGCCTGAATGAGGCTTCTGTTATTGCCCCCTGGTTTAGTGTTGTCTAGTTTTTGAAAATGCATCAGCTCGGGCATTCTGCTCCCGAGGTATGTGTTGGACTTCATATTCCTTGAATTGTCTGAGCTGTTGGTGCTCGCTGGTTTTGAAAGTGCATCAGCTCGGGCATTCTGCTCTCGAGGTATGTGTCGGACCTCATATCCCTCGAATTGTCCAAGATGTTGGACTTGGTGGTGTATCATCTCGGCCATTTTATTTCCGAGGTATATGTCAGACCTCATATCCCCCGAATTGTCTGAGCTGTTCTCTGATTTTGTCCAGCGTCCCCTGAATTATCCGAGCTGTTCTCTGGTTTTGTCTAGGTATTTTTTCATGTTGGAATCCTTAGCTTGGTAGCTCCCTTCTATTTGTGAGGTGACTACTTGTGAATTACTGAACACGGTAAGCTTTTGAACTCCTACCTCCTTGGCCAGCCTTAAACCAGCCAGTAGTGGCTCGTATTCAGCTTGGTTATTTAGCTTGATTTGGGTTCCCTTATCACTTTCTATAATTACGCCTGCGTCATTCCCGATTTTTTTTAAAGAGTCGTCGACGTAGAGATTCCATTTTGTGGGAGTTCCCGAGGTGTTAGTGTACTCTGCAATAAAGTCGGCCAGATACTGTGATTTGATGGCTGTTCGAGCTTCACATCGAAGATCAAATTTGGATAACTCCACTGCCCACTGTAGGATTCTTCCAGCTAGGTCTATTTTCTGTAGGATGCCTTTTATGGGTTGGTTGGTCCGAACTCTGATAGTTTGAGCTTGAAAGTATGGGTGGAGTTGTCGAGAAGTGAGTATGAGGGCGTAGGCGAACTTTTTCTATCTTTTGATAGTTTAGTTCGGCTCCTTGTAGAGCTTTGATGATGAAGTAGACAGGTTGTTGCCCACTTTCGTCTTCTCTAACTAGTGCTGAGGCTATTGCCCGACTTCCCACTGCGAGGTATAATATGAGTTCTTCACTTTCCCGTGGTCGGGTAAAAATGGGTGGTTGCCCCAAGAATTTTTGAAATCTCGGAAGGCTTGTTCGCACTCTGTTGTCCTATTCAAACCTCTCTCCCTTCCTTAATATACCTCTTTGAGGTGTCTTTTGCAAGATGATTTAGAGATCCCTCCTCCTGCGAATCCTCCATTTATCATATGAACATGTCTCTCAGGGGTGTGTGGTGGACGTTCAACTCGCCCGACCTCTTCGGTGTGAGGTGGATGTTCAACTTATCCGACCATTTTGGTGTGAGGTGGACGTTCAACTCGTCCGACCTCTTCGGTGTGAGGTGGACGTTCAACTCGTCTGACCTCTTCGGTGTGAGGTGGACGTTCAACTCGCCCGACCTCTTCGGTGTGAGGTGGATGTTCAACTCATCCGACCTCTTCGGTGTGAGGTCGATGTTCCACTCGTCCGACCTCTTCGGTGTGAGGTGGATGTTCCATTCGTCCGACCTCTTCGGTGTGAGGTGGACATTCAACTCGCCCGACCTCTTCGGCCCTTCTTCTTTTTCTTGGTTCATCTGCTTTATTGGCTAAGTACCGATCTAATCACCCTTCTCTTGCCAATTCCTCTATGACATTCTTTAGGTCGAAGCACTCGTCGGTAGGATGTCCGTAGATTCAGTGGTACTCGTAGTATTCTGTCTGATTTCCTCCTTCTTTTTGCTTTTGATTGGGCGAGGTGGTGGGATCTTCTCTGTGTGGCATATTTCTCGGTAAACATCCACAAGAGACACCTGAAGAGGGGTGTAATTGTGGTATTTTCTAGGCTTCTCACCGGGTTGATCCTCTTTTTTCTTGGACTCTTTATCCTTGTCCTGTGGTGGGTTAGGAGAATTAAGTTTTTGAGCTCTTTCCTAGTCGAGAGTTCTCCTCCATGTTGATGTATTTCTCTGCCCGTACTTGTACCTTGTTCAGAGATGTTGGGTATTTCTTGGATATTGAGTGGCTAAAAGGTCTTTCTCGTAGGCCATTGATGAGACCCATGATAGCTGCTTCTGTTGGTAGACATTGTATGTCCAGGCATGCTTTGTTGAATCTTTCCATGTAGTTGTGAAGACTTTCTCGATCTCCTTGCTTGATCCCTAGTAAGCTCGGGGAGTGTTTGGTTTTGTCCTTTTGGATGGAGAATCTGGCGAGGAATTTTTTAGCTAAGTCGTCAAAACTTGTGATGGATCTAGGAGGCAAACTGTCGAACCACTTTATTGTTATTTTTGTTAGGGTAGTCGAGAAGACTTTGCATCGAATAGCGTCCGAGGCATCAGTGAGATACATTCTGCTTTTGAAATTGCTAAGATGATGGCTTGGATTCGATGTGCCGTCGTACGAGGTCATGTTTTGGGCCTTAAAATCTTTTGGAACTTTAGCTTTCATGATCTCTTTGGTGAAGGGATCTTGATCCTTGTGGGGGCTGTCATCGTGACCGGTTTGAACGGTTTTGGTTTTTAGGTCAGCTTCGAGTTTTAGGAGCTTGTCCTCTAACTCTCGGCGTCGCCTGGTTTCTCTTCGAAGGTCCCTGTTGATGCTCGGCTTATTTTTTGAGTTGTTGGAGATGGTTTTGTTGAGCTTGTAATGCCTCCATGATTTCTGTACTTGGTGAATTTTTGTCTTTATTTGGTTGAGATGCATCTTTTGGTGTGGTGTCCGTGTTCTTATGCGGCGTCTTGTTCTCTAGATCAGAGTCGTGGTCGTTGTCAAGGTTGTCCGCCATGATGATGGGATGACTTCCAGGTCCCCCGCAACGGCGCCAATATTCCGAGGGTTACCTAAAACTGAAGGTTGATCTTCTGATGAGATCTGCTGTGGTGGCCGGAGCTGTCGTGTCTGACTTGTTGGATCTGGTGGCCGGAGCTGTCGTGTCTGACCTGTTGGATCTGATGGCCGGAGCTGTCGTGTCTGACCTGATGGAACTGGTGGAGCTGGAGATGTTGCTGATCCTTTGTCACCGGAGGGTGGTGGTATCTGCAAGAGACTCCGATGCTTAAGTTAGCATGGGCTTTAAGCAGATTTTTAGTAGAATTAGAGTATGAGTTATACCTGGGTGCTCCAGTGTATTTATAATGGTGTGGAGTGACCTTTCTGGAGATAAGATAACATAGTTATATTATCTTATCTTATCTTTGAGTGAAGTCATTTTATCTTTAAGGGAACCACCCTTATCTTTCTAGGCTTTGGCTGCCTTTAGATTTGGGCTGTGTTCCTTCGTTTGGGCCTGTTTGGGCCTCTTAAGGTGATTTGGCCGCGCTCTTTGTGAAGAGGTCGGTAATGGGCCAACCTTCCAAGAGGTCGGCCATGGGCCAACCTTCTAAGAGGTCGGACATGGGCCAACCTTCTAAGAGGTTGGCCAACCCGGTCCTTTATAGCTTGAACCGATGTATGAATAGTTGGAGTTACTGATAAATTCTGCAGAGGGTTGTAATATGTTCTTGATGAAATCTGTGGTGGAACACCAAACTTAAAATCATACATTCACCCTTAAATTATTTTGGTGTGCAATATCAAACTTAGCTCCTTGCAATGCAAAGAACTCTACTTCACTCTTTTATTGAAATAGCTAGGAAAAGAAAACTACCTCCGGTTGGGTTGCCTCCTAATAAGCGCTTATTTATCGTCATTAGCTTGACGTCCTTCTTCCTTGTTCATCCCAACTCATGAATGCTCTCTTCTTTGTTCCAGGGTCCTCTTAGATATTGCTTAGCTCTGTGACCATTTACTGTGAATGTGTCCTTTGTAGCTTCATTCATAAGTTCAAGGCTTCCATGTGGAAAAACCTTAGTCACCAAGTAAAGGCCAATCCATTTGGACTTGAGTTTGCCAGGAAAAATCTTGAGCCTGGAATTATACAAGAGCACTTGCTGTCCTGGTTCAAATTTTCTTTTTGAAATTTTCTTGTCATGCCACCTTTTGGCCATCTCCTTGTATATCTTAGCATTCTCATAAGCTTCCAATCTGAATTCATCCAGTTCATTGAGTTGCAACAACCTTCTCTCTCCTACTGCCTGAGAGTCAAGATTCAAGAGCTTAGTGGCCCAGAAAGCTTTTTGTTCAAGCTCCACAGAAAGGTGACAGAATTTGCCATAGATTAGCTGAAAGGGTGACTTTCCAATTGGAGTTTTGAATGCTGTTCTATATGCCCATAGAGCATCATCCAATTTTCTTGCCCAGTCTTTTCTAGTGATTCCAACTGTCTTCTCCAAGATTCTCTTTAGCTCCCTATTTGCCAATTCAGCCTGCCCATTAGTTTGAGGGTGGTATGGTGTGGCCACTTTATAAATTACCCCATATTTATGGAGTAACTTTTCCATGTGTTTATTGCAAAAGTGGTTGCCACCATCACTAATAAGGCCTTTAGGCACCCCATATCTGGTGAAGATGAGTTTCTTAAGAAATTGAAGGACAATTGGTGCATCACAGGTAGTTGTAACTATGGCTTCTACCCACTTGGAGACATATTCCACTGCTACTAGAATGTATTTGAAGGAATAGGATGGAGGAAAGGGCCCCATGAAATCTATGCCCCAAAGATCAAACAGCTTTACTTCCAGAATAAAGTTTTGAGGCATTTCATTCGTCCTTGTTAGTCCTCTAGCTCTTTGGCATTCATTGCATTGGTGCACAAATTATCTAGCATCTTTGAATATGGTTGGCCAATAAAATCCACTTTGAAGCACTTTAGCAGCTGTTCATTCTGGCCCAAAGTGTCCACCATAAGCTGAACTATGACAGTGCCACAGTATGTCTCTCATCTCAGTTTCAGGGATACACCTTTTAATCGTCCCATCTAGACACCTCTTGAACAAGAAGGGCTCGTCCCACAAGAATTTCTTGGCTTCATTAAGCAGCTTCTTCACTTGTTGTCTGGTGAACTCTTAGGGTATCTTCTTTCCAACCTTGTAGTTTGCAATATCAGCAAACCAAGGTGCTTGTTGGACTTGAAGAAGATGTTCATCTGAAAACTTTTTATTCACTGGTTGTGGTGTATCTTGGTTGGCCTCTTGTGGTAATCTTGACAAATGGTCTACCACTTGATTCTCGCTTTCTTTCCTATCTCTGACTTCAATGTCAAATTCTTGTAGCAACAGCACCCACCTGATAAGTCTAGGCTTGGCATCCTATTTAGACATGAGATACTTGAGAGCAGCATGATCAGTATATACTATAACTTTTGAATCAATCAAGTATTGTGTAAATTTGTCAAATGCATATACAATTGCCAATAGCTCTTTCTCTGTGGTGGTATAATTCTTTTGTGCCTCATTCAACACTTTGCTTGCATAGTATATAACATGATGCAACTTGTCTTTATTTTGCCCCAATACAGCACCAATTGCAACATCACTTGCATCACACATAAGTTCAAAAGGAATTCCCCATTCTGGGGGTGTGATGATTGGTGTTGTAGTGAGTTTCTTTTTCAAGGTTTCAAAGGCATGATTACAATTATCATCAAAGATAAAAGGATTATCAACCACTAGCAAATTGCTCAGTGGTTTGGCTATTTTTGAAAAATCCTTGATGAATCTTCTATAAAACCCAGCATGCCTAAGAAAACTTCTCACTGCTTTTACATTGACAGGTATAGGAAGCTTTTCTATGATCTCTATCTTAGCTCTGTCAACTTCTATACCCTTGCTTGAAACCTTATGCCCAAGAACAATATCCTCTGGTACCATAAAATGACATTTTTCCCAATTCAAAACTAAATTTATTTCTTGGCATCTTTTTAAGACAAGGGTTAGATGTTGCAGACAAGTATCAAATGAGTTACCAAAGACAGAGAAATCATCCATAAAGACCTCTAAAAATTTTTCTACCATGTCAGAGAATATGGAGAGCATACACCTTTGAAAGGTAGCAAGGGCATTGCATAGCCCAAAAGGCATCTTTCTGTAGGCAAAGACTCTAAATGGGCAGGTGAATGATGTCTTTTCTTGATCCTTGGGGTCTACCACTATTTGATTGTATCCAGAATATCCATCCAAGAAGCAGTAATAAGCATGGCCAGCCAATCTTTCTAGCATTTGATCAATGAAAGGGAGAGAAAAGTGATCTTTTCTTGTAGCCTCATTCAGTCTTCTGTAAACAATGCACGTCCTACATCCCATCACTGTCCTTGTAGGGATTAACTCATTCTTCTCGTTGAAGATGACAGTCATGCCTTCCTTCTTTGGCACCACTTGGACTAGACTTACCCAAGGGCTATCAAAAATTGGGTATATGATTCCAGCATCCCACAGCTTCATCACCTCTTTTTGAACCACTTCCTTCATGGTTGGGTTGAGCCTTCTTTGAGGTTGCACCACAGGTCTTGAGTCCTCCTCTAGCAAGATTTTATGCATGCAAATGGTAGGGCTTATACCCTTGATGTCATCAATTGTCCATCCTATGGCTGTCTTGTGAGTTTTTAGTACTTCAATCAACTTTTCTTCATCTTTCATGCTTAAGGAGGAATTGATGATTTCTGGCAAGGTCTCTTCTCCTCCAAGGAATGCATATTTGAGATGAGGAGAAAGGGGCTTCAATTCTTGCTTTGGTGCCTCTTCTGTCTTGTCTTCAGAAGAGATTACTGTTACTTGTTCATCCATGACAGCTTCTAGTTCTTCTTCTTGTTCCTCCTGACCACTTGTTCCAAGTGCTTCTTCTACCAAGTCTTCTATCATTTCCACTCTCATGTGCTTTTCTTTCTCAGGGGGGATATTGCATTGCTTTAAAGACATTGATGATCATTTGCTCATCATGTACCTTGAGGATCATTTCACCTTTCTCCACATCAATGATGGCCCCTTCTCTAGCTAAGAAAGGTCGCCCCAAGATAATTGAATTGTGTCCCTCTGCTTCCATGTCCAAGATGACAAAGTCAGCAGGGAAGATGAATTCCCCAACCTTCACCAATAAGTTCTCCACAACCCCATTGGGTATCTTGAGTGATCTATCCACCATTTGAAGTGACATTCTAGTGGGTTTAACTTCCTCTATTGAAAGCTTTTTCATCATTGAGAGAGGCATCAAATTGATGCCAGCACCTAAGTCACAGAGAGCTCTTTCCAAAGTCATGTTGCCTATGGTGCATGATATGATGAAGCTCTCTGGATCTTTGAGTTTTGGTGGAATGCCTCTTTGAATCATTGCACTATATTCTTGGGTCAAGATCACAGTCTCTTTTTCATTCCAGCTTCTCTTCTTGTTAATGAGTTTCTTGAGGAATTTTTCATACAAAGGCATCTGCTCCAATGCTTCAGCAAGGGGGAGGTTGATTCCAAGCTTCTTAAAAACCTTCAGAAACTTTGGAAATTGTTGGTCCTTGAGCTCTCTTTGCAACCTTTGAGGGTATGGCAGAGAGGAAATGTAAGGTTTCACCTCCTTCCTCTGTTCTTGTGGATGTTCTTCCATGACTTGCTTTCCTTTCCTTGGAGCTTGTGGCTCTTCCTCCTTCTTCTTGAGCTTCTCCTGCTCCTTCTCTTCAGTTGCCACTTTACTGTCAACTTTATCATTTTCCAGTGTCCTTCCACTTCTGAGTTGAATTGCTTTGCATTCTTCTTTGGGATTTGGAATGGTATCACTTGGGAGAGTTTTGGTTGGTCTCTCAGCTGGCTGTTTGGACAATTGTCCAATTTGTCTTTCTAGATTTCTCAGTGAGGCTTCATGATTCTTATTAGCCAACTCTTGATGCTTCATCATTTTTTCCATCATCATCTCCAAATTAGATATTCTTGGGGATTCTTGGGGTGGTTGTAGCTGAGTGTGAGATGCAGATAGTAGATGAAAGTTATTTTGGTTAGTTGATGGGTTATTGGGTGGATAATAGGTGGATGTGGGGTAATTGTTTTGTGGTTTTCTGTAGGGATTTTGGTTAGTTTAATGATGGTTCTGGTGGTTTGTGATGCGGGGGTTGCTTGAGTTGGAATTTCTTTGCCATGAGTTTTGGTTGTCTCTCAACCTTAGATTGGGGTGGTTCCTCCAAGAGGGGTTATAAGTGTCTCCATAAAACTCATTCTGTCCAGCACCTTGGTTGTGCATATAGTGAACTTGTTCTGGCTGCTACTCTTCACAGCTCTCTTCTTGTTGTCCCCACCCAGCTGGTGGTTGGTTTGCAGTGCTCACTGCAGCTAGTTGAAGACCATCTATTCTCTTTGCCATTGATGAGCGGATAATTTATACACTTTTTGGCATTGTTTTTACATAGTTTTTAGTATGTTTTAGTTACTTTTTATTATATTTTTATTAGTTTTTATGCAAAAATCTAGACTTTACTATGAGTTTGTATATTTTTCTATAATTTCAGGTATTTTCTGGTTGAAATTGAGGGATCTGAGCAAAAGTCTAATTCAGAGGCTGAGAAAGGACTGCAGATGCTGTTGGATTCTGACCCTCCTATACTCGAAGTGGATTTTCTAGAGCTACAGAAGCCCAATTGCTACGCTCTCAATTGCGTTAGAACGTAGACATCTTGGGATTTCTAGCAATATATAATAGTGTATACTTTGCCCGAGATTTGATGGCCCAAACTGGCATTTAAACGCCCATCAAAGACCCTTTTCTGGCATAAAACGCCAGAACTGGCACCAGAACTGGAGTTAAACGCCCAAACTGGCATCCAAGTTGGCGTTTAACTATAGAAAAGGTCTATGCACGTGTAAAGCTCAATGCTCAGCCCAAGCACACATCAAGTGGGCCCTGGAAGTGGATTTCTGCACTATCTGCACTTAGTTACTTATTTTCCGTAATCCTTAGTAACTAGTTTAGTATAAATAGCACTTTTTACTATTGTATTCGCATCCATCCATCTTTTATCCATATTTGGAACCTCTTTTCACTTTTATGTTACATTTGGGAGGCTGGCCATTCGGCCATGCCTAGACCTTTTTCTCTTATGTATTTTCTACGGTGGAGTTTCTACACCTCATAGATTAAGGTGCGGAGCTCTGCTGTTCTTCATGAATTAATGCAAGTACTATTGTTTCTCTTTCAATTCACACTTACTTCTTCTCCAAGATATAGTCTCGTACTTAATTCAGTTAAGTCAGAACGAAGGGGTGACCCGTGACAATCACCCACTATCTTCGTTACTCGCTTAGCTAAGATCCACGTGCCTGACAACCATAAGTGGTCTACATGATGTTCAACATAGTCATTGGACGACAGCCAGAGTATATTCTCTTGGGTCTCCAATCCACAGACCGAGTCCATGAGATTAAAACCTTCGTGGTAGAGGCTAGAACCAATTGACAGCATTCCCGAGATCCAAAAAGTCTAAACCTTGTCTGTGGTATTCCGAGTAGGATCTGGGACGGGATGACTGTTACGATCTTTAAACTCACAAATGTTAGGCGCAGTGACAGTGTGCAAAAGGATAGAGAGATCCTATTCCGACACAAGGGAGAACCGACAGATGATTAGCCGTGCGGTAGCTGTACCTGGTATTTTTCATCCGAGACAAGAAATCCAATAGTTAATTAGCCGTGCAGAAATTGTACTTGGACCATTTTCACTGAGAGGGTCATACAGCTTACCATGGAAGGGAGCACGCATGATTGGATGAAGACAATAGGAAAGCAGAGGTTCAGAAGCAACAAAGCATCTCCAAACGCTTATCTGAAATTCCCACCAATGGATTACATAAGTATCTTTATTTTATTTTGTTTTATTTATCTTTCAATTATCAAAACTCATAACCAATTGAATCTGCCTGACTAAGATTTACAAGATAACCATAGCTTGCTTCAAGCCGGCAATCTCCGTGGGATCGACCCTTACTCGCGTAAGGTATTACTTGGACGACCCAGTGCACTTGCTGGTTAGTTGTACCGGAGTTGTGAAAAGTGTGCTCACAATTCCGTGCACCAAGTTTTTGGCGCCGTTGCCGGAGATTGTTCGAGTTTGAACAACTGACGGTTCATCTTGTTGCTTAGATTGGGTAATTTTATTTTATGTTTAAACTTTTTATTTTTATTTTCGAAATTTTTTTAAGAATGAATTCTAGAGCTTCAGGAGATATGTTGAAGCCTGGCTGGCTGTTAAGCCATGTCTAATCTTTTGGACTGAGGTTTCCACTTTCCATTGTAAAAAGGACATGTCTGTATTTGTTATGCTAAAGCTTGGCTGGCCATTTGGCCATGTCTAATTCTTTTGGACCGAAGCTTTAGAATAACATTGCATGAGCCTTTGGATTCTTAAATCTGATATTGTTATTTATAGTGTTTTGCTAATGCTTGGCTGGCCATTTGGCCATGTCTAATTCTTTTGGACCGAAACTTTAGACTAACATTGCATGTATCCTAGAATTCTTATTAAAAATTTTTCAATTTCTTTATTTTCTTTTTCCAAAATAATTTCGAAAAAAATTACAAAATTTTTTTAATAAAACCATAAATACCAAAAAAATAATATGTTTCTTGTTTGAGTCTTGTGTCAAACTTTAAGTTTGGTGTCAACTGCATGTTTTTAATTTTTCTTAAATTTTTGAAAATTCATCATGTGTTCTTTCTTGATCTTCAAGCTGTTCTTGATGATTTCCTTTGTTTAATCTTGTGATTTTCTTGTTTTGTGTTTTTTGTTGTTTTTCACATGCATTTTCGAATTCATACTGTCTAAACATTAAAAATTTTTAAGTTTGGTTTCTTACATGCCTTTCTTTTCTTAAAATTTTTCAAAAATATGTTCTTGATGTTCATCTTGATCTTAAAAGTGTTCTTGGTGTTCATCTTGACATTCAAAGTGTTTTTGCATATTTTTCTTGTTTTGATCTTAAATTCTTATGTCTTGTGTCATTTTGTTGTTTTTCTCTTTCCTCATTAATCCAAAAAAAAAAATATCTTTTCCTTATTTTACTCATAAATTTCGAAATTTTGGGTTGACTTAGTCAAAGATTTTTAAAATTTAGTTGTATCTTGTTAGTCAAGTCAAAATTTCAATTTAAAAAATTTTATCTTTTCAAATCTTTTTCAAAAATCAAATCTTTTTCATTTTCCTTCTTAATATTTTTGAATTTGTTAAATAAATTTTTCAAAATATTTTTCTTAATTTTATTTCATATTTTCGAAAATCCTTGCTAACAATTAATGTTTTGATTAAAAAATTTCAAGTTTGTTACTTTCTTGTTAAGAAAGTTTCAATCTTTAAATTCTAGAATCATATCTTTTAGTTTCTTGTTAGTCAAGTCATCAACTTTAATTTTAAAAAAATCAAATCTTCTTAATTTCTTTTTCAAATCTTTTTCAAAATAAGTTTCAATCATATCTTTTTAAAATTTTAATTTCAAAATCTTTTTCTGATTTCTTATCTTCTCAAAATTTATTTTCAAATCTTTTTCAACTAATTACTTGTTTGTTTTGTTTTGGTTTTAAAAGCTTACTATTTCTTATCTTTTTCAAAACCACCTAACTACTTTTCCACTTCTCATTTTTCGAAAACAACTAGACACCTTTTCAAAATTCTTTTTAATTAACTGATTATTTTAAATTCTAATTTTATTTTATTTTTTTAATATTTCCGAATACTAACCAATAATTAAAATAAAAACAAAAATATTTTTCTTTTCTTTTAATTAATATTCAAATACTCTCTCTCTCATCTCTTTCTATTTATTTTATTTATTTACTAACACTCCTCTTCTACTCATAATTCGAACCCCCTCTCTCTCTCTCTCTGTGTGTTCGAATTTCTTCTTCCTTCTTCATTCTATTATTCTTTTCCTCTGACACATAAAGGAATATCTATACTGTGACATAGAGGATTCCTCTTCTTTTCTGCTCTCTTCTTTTTCATATGAGCAGGAACAAGGATAAAGACATTCTTGTTGAAGCTGATCCTGAACCTGAAAGGACTCTGAAGAGGAAGCTAAGAGAAGCTAAAGCACAACACTCTGGAGAGGACCTAACAGAAAATTTTGAAAAAGAAGCAGACATGGCAGCCGAACAGAACAACAATGCTAGAGATGCAAGGAAGATGCTTGGTGACTTTACTGCACCAACTTCAAACTTTCATGGAAGAAGCATCTCAATTCCTACAATTAGAGCAAACAACTTTAAGCTTAAGCCTCAATTAGTTTCTCTAATACAGTAGAATTGCAAGTTTCATGGACTTCCATTGGAAGATCCTCATCAGTTCTGAGCTGAATTCTTGCAAATCTGTGACACTGTTAAGACCAATGGGGTTGATCCCGAGGTCTACAGACTTATACTTTTCTCCTTTGCTATAAGAGACAAAGCTAGGATATGGTTGGACTCACAACCTAAAGAAAGCCTGAACTCTTGAGAAAAGTTGGTCAATGCTTTCTTGGCCAAATTCTTTCCACCTCAAAAGATGAGCAAGCTTAGAGTGGAAGTCCAAACCTTCAGACAGAAGGAAAGTGAATCCCTCTATGAAGCTTGGGAAAGATACAAGCAATTGATCAGAAGGTGTCCTTCTGACATGCTTTTAGAATGGAGCATGTTAGGTATATTCTATGATGGTCTGTCTGAATTGTCCAAGATGTCATTGGATCACTCTGCTGGTGGATCTCTTCATCTGAAGAAAACACCTGCAGAAGCCCAGGAACTCATTGAAATGGTTGCAAATAACCTGTTCATGTATACTTCTGAAAGAAATCCTGTGAATACTGGGATGACTCAAAAAAAAGGAGTTCTTGAGATTGATACTCTGAATGCCTTATTGGCTCAGAATAAAATATTGACTCAGCAAGTCAATATGATTTCTCAGAATCTGATTGGATTGCAAGCTGCATCCGGCAGTACTAAAGAAGCCTCCTCTGAAGGAGAAGCTTATGACCTTGAGAATCCTGCAATAGAAGAGGTGAATTACATGGGAGAATCCTATGGAAACACCTATAATCCTTCATGGAGAAATCATCCAAATTTCTCATGGAAGGATCAACAGAAGACTCAACAAGGCTTCAATAATAATAATGGTGGGAAAATTCAGTTTGGCAATAGCAAACCTTTTCTGTCTCATCTTCTCAGCAACAGACAGAGAATTCTAGGCAAAGCCTCTCTGACTTAGCAACCATAGTCTCTGATCTAACTAAGATCACTCTCAGTTTTATAACTGAAACAAAGTCCTCCATCAGAAATTTGGAGGCACAAGTGGGTCAGCTGAGTAAAAGAGTTACTGAAATCCCTGTTAGTACTCTCCCAAGCAATACAGAAGAGAATCCAAAGAGAGAGTGCAAGGCCATCAATATACCCAAAGTGGCCGAACCTATAGAGGAGGAAGAGGCAGTGATTTCCAGTGAGAAAGACCTCAATGGACGTCCACTGACCACTAAGGAGCTCCCTAAAGAGGAACCAAAGGGATCTGAGGCTCATACAAAGACCATAGAGATCCCACGGAACTTAATGCGGCAGTTCATGAGCTCTAATGAAGATTCTTCCTCTGAAGAGGATGAAGATATTGTTGAAGAGCAAGTTGCTCGGTATCTTGGAGCAATCATGAAGCTGAATGCCAAGTTATTTGGTAATGAGACTTGGGAGGATGAACCTCCATTGCTCATCAATGAACTGAATGCCTTGGTTCAGCAAGAATTACCTCAGAAGAAACCGGATCCCAGAAGGTTCTTACTACCCTGTGCCATAGGCACCATGACCTTTGAGAAGGCTCTGTGTGACCTGGGGTCAGGTATAAACCTCATGCCACTCTCTGTAATGGAGAAACTGGGGATCTTTGAGGTACAAATTGCAAGAATCTCACTAGAGATGGCAGACAAATCAATGAAACAGGCTTATGGACTTGTAGAGGATGTCTTAGTGAAGGTTGAATGCCTATACATCCCTGCTAACTTCATAACACTGGCAAGGATAAGGATGAATCCATTATCCTTGGAAGACCCTTCCTAGCCACAGCAAGGGCTGTGATTGATGTGGACAGAGGAGAGTCAATCCTTCAATTGAATGAGGAATACCTTGTGTTTAAGGCTCAAGAATCTCCTTCTGTAACCATGGAGATGAAGCATGAAAAGCTTCTCTCAATACAGAGTCAAACAGAGCCCCCACACTCAACTTCTAAGTTTGGTGTTGGGAGGCCACCATTAAGCTCTGAGTCTCTGTGAAGCTCTCTAAGAGCTCACTGTCAAGCTATTGACATTAAAGAAGCGCTTATTGAGAGGCAACCCAATGTTATTTAATTATATTTATTTTTTATAGACATTTGTTTTTCATTGCAATGTTATGTTTTCTTTAGGTTGATGATCATGTGGAGTCATAAAAATAGTTGCAGAATTAAAGTGGAATAAAAAATAGCATCAAAAATAGCACACCTTGGAGGACAGGCTTACTGGCATTTAAACGCCATTAAGGATAGCAGAATAGGCGTTTAACGCCCATGCAGGCAGTATTCTGGGCGTTAAACGCCAGAAATGGCAGCATTCTGGGCATTCGGAAAAACGCCCAGTAAAGAAGGATTCCTGGCATTTAACGCCAGCCAAGGTATCTGGCTGGGCATTAAACGCCCAAAGAGGCAGTCAAGTGGGCGTTAAACGCCAAAATGGATAGCATTCTGTGCGTTTAACGCCAGGATGACACAAGGGAGGTAATTTTGTTTCCAATTTGATTTTTTTCAATTTTTCATGTTTTAATTCATAATTTTTTGCATCAAACATATTTTAAACTTTCATCTTTCAATTTCTATTTTCAAATATTAATAATCTTTCCAATTCTTTTTAATTCTTTTTTTTTCAATTCCTTCCAAAATATTTTCAAAACTTACATATCTTTTCAAATTCTTTTCAACTCTTTTTAATTTTTCTTATATACAGTAATAAGTTTTCAAAATTAATTGCATCATTCTTCTTCTACTCCTTTCTATCTTATTTTGCTCGAGGACGAGCAAAGCTTTTAAGTTTGGTGTGAAAAAGCTCAGCTTTTTATTTTTCCATAACCATTAATGGCACCTAAGGCCGGAGAAACCTCTAAGAAGAGGAAAGGGAAGGCAGTTGCTTCCAACTCCGAGTCATGGGAGATGGAGAAATTTATCTCAAAAGCCCATCACCAGAAAGAGGATGGAGAAAACAAGAGAGCCCACTCATAGACCTCACCAAGAGCACTCTATCATCCTCCATGAAATCAGAGAGGACCAAAAGGCCATGAGAGAGGAGCAACAAAGGCAAAGAAGAAACATAGAGGAGCTCAAGAACTCCATTGGTTCTTCAAGAGGAAGAAGAAGCCACCATCACTAAGGTGGACCCGTTCTTTAATCTCCTTGTTTATTTTCTTTTCTGTTTTCGATTTTTATGCTTTATGTTTTGACTATGTTTGTGTCTTCATTATATAATCATTAGTATTTAGTGTCTATGTCTTAAAGCTATGAATGTTCCATGAATCTTTCACCTTTCTTAAATGAAAAATGTTTTCTAAAAAAGAAAAAGAAAGTACATGAATTTCGAATCCTATCTTGAAAATAGTTTAATTATTTTGATGTGGTGGCAATACTTTTTGTTTTCTGAATGAATGCTTGAACAGTGCATATTTTTGATAGTGAAGTTTATGAATGTTAAAATTGTTGGCTCTTGAAAGAATAATGAAAAAAGAGAAATGTTATTGATAATCTAAAAAAAATCATAAAATTGATTCTTGAAGCAAGAAAAAGCAGTGAAAAACACAAAGCTTGCAAAAAAAAAAAAGCGAAAAATAAAGAAAAAAAAGAAAAAGAAAAAGCAAGCAGAAAAAGCCAATAGCTCTTAAACCAAAAGGCAAGAGCAAAAAGCCAGTAACCCTTTAAACTAAAAGGCAAGGGTAAAAAGGATCCAAGGCTTTGAGCATTAATGGATAGGAGGGCCCAAAGGAATAAAATCCTAGCCTAAGCGGATAAATCAAGTTGTCGCTAACTATGTGCTTGTGTCATGAAGGTCCAAGTGAAAAGCTTGGGACTGAGTGGTTAAAGTCGTGATCCAAAGCAAAAAGAGTGTGCTTAAGAACTCTGGGCACCTCTAACTGGGCCTCTTGAGCTTTTAGAGTCAAGCCCTCATAGAAATTTTGAAGTCCGTCCCATTCACTAAACATCTCAGGTGGACATTTCCTAATCAAGGCCTTGTATCTCTCCCAAGCCTCATAAAGTGATTCTCCATCCATTTGAGTGAATGTTTGCACTTCTGTCTTCAGTCTAATGATTCTCTGAGGTGGGTAGAACTTGGCTAGGAATTTGCTCACTAGATCATCTTAATTGTTGATTCTTTCTTTGGAAATGTCTCTAGCCATTGAGATGCCTTATCCCTCAAAGAGAATGGAAACAACAGCAGCTTGTAAATATCCGGATGCACACCATTTGTCTTGTCTGATTCACAAATCCTGAGGAAGATAGATAAGTGTTGATTCGGGTCTTCAAGGGGACCTCCTCCATAGGAACAATTGTTCTGCACCAGAGTGATAAGTTGAAGCTTCAACTCAAAGTTATTTGCATGAACATTAGGAGTGAGTATACTGCTCCCACAGTTTCTTGGGTTGGGGAAAGTGTAAGAGGCTAGAACTCTTCTTGGAGGTGGGCCATTGTTGTTGGCCACTTCCTCCGGTAGAATGGGGAGGTTACCCTCCATCTCTTAGTCTTCCTCTTCCTATTCTTCTTCTCCAATCACTCCCTTCTCTTTTGCTTCTCTTCTCAATCTCAAGAATGTTCTCTCTGGCTCAGAATTAAAAGAGGTAGATGCACCCCTTCTTTCTCCTGGCATACAACACAAACAAAACCAGAAACAAAAATAAAGCACTCTGTTGCTAGAGTGAGGTCAAAGTTAGCATAAACAAAATCTCAAACAGTTAGTGTGCTTAACAAAAACAAAGAAAAATTCTTAATCTAGATTATCACCTACTTAATCATTGTCAATCTAAATCAATCCCCGGCAACGACGCCAAAAACTTGATGAGAGAAAATTGATTCCACACAAACTAACCGGCAAGTGTACTGGATCGCATCAAGTAGTAAAACTCACTAAAGTGAGGTCGATCCCACAGGGATTGATGGATTAAGCAACTTTAGTATGGTGATGAATTTAGTTAAGCTAATATTGATGAATTGAGTGGAATATTGATTGAAAGAAAGTAATTTGCAAGAATTCTAAAGTGCAGAATGTAAAATTTTGGAAAGTAAATGGCAGGAAGCTTAAATAGCTGAAACATAAAGTGCAAGAAATTAAAAGGACTGAATCTTAAATTGCAAGGAATGTAAATAACTGAATCTTAAAGTGCAGGAAAGTAAAAGTGTAGAAACTTAAATGGCAAGGAAACTTAAATTGCATGAATTATAAAGGGAATTGGGTGCTGGGATTCAAAACAGAAATGGACAATGTAAATTGCAGTGAAATCGGAGTGATCTAAATTGAAGAAATTCAAAGAAAGTGATTCATCAGGGATGGGAGATATCATAATCCTTCATGAATCAAATGGGTCTCAACTCCTTTCTCAATCATATGGGTAGATCTATGGCAGATTGAATTTGATTGGATCCCAATTCCTTGGTAATCCAATCTCTCTAATCACAATCAATCTTGCCAATTCCTTGATCCAATTGTTATGAGAAGAGGTTAAGTGCATTTCTCTTATCCATAAGCCACACTAATTCTCAGGATCTCAATTCCTCCCGAATAGTATTGATCAAGAGAGTAGTGAAGGATAGAGCTCCAATTCTAACGTGAGTGATTCCCCTTCCGAGGCTCACATCCACATTCAATTGAATTAAACCGCCTTCTGGAGTGAGTAATTCTCAATCAAAACAGAAGATATCCTATAGCTAGACAATTGAATTGAGAAGAAGAAGAATTTCATTGATTCATTGAGATTACAATAGAGCTCTTTTCCCTAATGAAATTGGGGTTTAGTTCATCATTGCTCTAGTACAAAACATAAAAGAAAAAGTGCAGAAGATGAAGAACAGAAGGAAATTAAAATGAAATGTAAAATGCAGAGTTTCCCGATTTGCTAGCTAACTCCCTTAATGAATCAAATTCTCCTCTATTTATACACTTTCCAATTCAGTCTTCAAGTACTTGGATTGGGCTTTTTGGCCTTTGTTGCAGCAAGTCAGAAAAGGTTCGGATTGGTGCTTCAATGTAGCTTCAGGAGAACGTAGGGTTCTCAAAGAGAGCGCAACGCTGATTCACCGACGCGTACGCCTCTCCTGCACGTGCGCATCCTTGCTCGCGACACGCTTCCGCATTCCTTGCATTTTTTACACATCGACGCGTACACGTAACATGCGCGTGCGCGTCATTGCCATCTCCAGCCTCTATCATGCATACGCGTATCATACATGCATGCACGTCCTTTGTTACCGCTCTTTAAATGAGCGCTACGTTTGCGCCATGAGCGCTCCCACGCGTGCGCGTCTTCTACACGTGCACGTGGATGTCAAATTATCAACTCCCCGCTTCTGCGCCATCCACGCGAATGCGTGCTTCTTCAAAGATGCTACACCCATGTGTATACATCTCTTACGTGTATGCGTTGATGGCCTCACGCGTAGCGCTCTTGGCCTGAGAACACTAATCACACCCACGCGTACGCGTCATGCACGCGTACGCGTGGATCTTCCAAAATGCTTGCCCTACGCGTAAGCGTCCTGTACGCGTGCGCGTCGCTAGAGAGCATAGCATTCTTTGAAATAGAGCATGGCACCAGTGTTCATGTTACAAGGGAACGTAGTGTTCTCCAAATGAGCGCTATGTTCTTCTGTCCTGCCTCTTTCTATGCCTTTTCTTTTCATCTCTTCACCTGCCATCAATCAAACATGCAATCAAAGTCTCACCAAAATCATATGGTTTTGCATCATTTCATAATAATCAAATAAGTCTTGCATAACTCTCATGATAATGCATAAAATCAACAATGTTTGATTGAATCAAGACAACATGAAATTCTAATCCAATCTTATAGTGTAAGAAAGTGCATGAAACTTAATGAAAACAAGTAAAAATTGCTAGTAAAACTAGCCTAAAATGACTTGTCATCAACAGATAGACCGGCAAGTATACCAGGTCATCCAAGTAATACCTCAGGTGAGTGAGGGTCGATCCCATGGAGATTGTTAGTTGGAGCAAGCAGTTGTTACCTTGGGTAGCGTTTGTTTTCGAAGACAGGACATAGAGACATGGACAATACAATGTTAAAAACTGTTTGTTGGCAGAGACATGGACATTGAACAAATTGTCTCCGGGGCAATTTTTTATATTTTGGTGTCCACTTTTTCACGGAGGACAATGATGGACACGGCATTTGACAAGATGGACACTGTTTTTTTTATAATTTTTTCTTCCTTTTTTACCCATAAATATTTTTATTATTCCATCATTGCCCTAATTTTACATCTTCAATGCAACGCCGATCTACTCCACGGTATTCTCTTCTCCCTATTCGCTGTCTTCTATCTTCTTCTTCTTTCTCTGGGAGGTTTGTTCTTCATCTTCTTGCTCTCTGTCTTCTCTCTTCTTTTTCTTCTTCCTGCTGATTCTCTATTCTTCTTTCTCTGGCAGGTTCTATCTTCTTCCTGCTCTCTGTAGTCTCCTAGTCTCTGTAGCTAACTTCAAAATTACCTTGTAGCAACTACAACCTCTTCACTTTGCATTTTTAGGTCGGTCTCTCTCTCTCTCTCTCTCTCTCTCTCAAACTCGTTGTTGTAGTTTGATCAATCAAAGAGAGTTGCTATTTAATTAGTTTCTGCACATGCTGAATCTCAAAAACACTCTCTGACTTTCAAGAATCTCAAATGCTTCGATTTTTCTGGGTATTATCTATTTGAATCATTTTCAAATCCGCCATTTATAAAAGCATTGCAAGGTTTTACGCATGCCACCTATTAGCCCAACCTAATGCTGAAAATGAGGATCCTGCAGAGAAACCAAATAATGCTGAGTGAATTGAAAATCTGAAAATTAAATATGAACAAGAAAAATTGTATTTTGTATGACAAAATTGGTGAGTTTTTTAAATATGCTATAAATGAATGAATATACAAAATTATATGTGTGTTTCATTTGAATTGTATGTGTGACAAAATTGGTGATTTTTTTAATGATGCTATGAATGAATGGACAAAGTTCTTTCTATGTTGTTCTTAATAGATGAATGAATAAAAAAAAGTATACTGAACTCTTCTTATTTGTTTGAATTCAAAAATAAAATAATTAGAGGTTATGTTGCTGTTATGCTTATTGCTGGTGATTATTTTTAGTATTTGTAAAATTTTATTATAATTTATTATTTATATTTTTGACCTGTTGATTAGGGAATAATGGAACCATTGGACCGCTCTGAGCAATTTAGACGATTTCTTGTTTTTTATTTTATGATTCAGTCTGAGCTTGAGGCAGTTTTGATATTAGTTTTGATGTTTGTATTTTTCTATTTGAGAAACAGGATAAGAGGGCATTTGTTTGTTAGGAATAGAGAAATTAATACTAATCCCTTAAGACGAAATGTGTTAAACCGCATAATAGGAGGAGACGATAGAAATTGCATTTGGGAATTAAGGATGAGTGTAGACGCATTAGGAAGATTATATGAGTTACTTAAAGTTCAGGGTGGATTAAGTGATAATTGTCGTGTAAGTATACCTGAGCAAATGATTATATTTTTGATAATATTAGCTCATCATAAAAAGAATTGCACATTTCAAGTTAGATTTTATAGGTCAGGAGAAACAATAAGTAGGTATTTCAATAAGGTGTTGTACTCGGTTATACGTGTTCAAAGCTTATTGTTTGCAAAGGTTGTTCCTGTCCCAGATGACTGCATAGATCCCCGATGAAAATGGTTCAAGGTAAATCTAGTGAATAACTACTGGAGTGGTTTTGTTTTATGTATAATTTTGTAGAGTTAGTCTTGACACTTAAATTTCTTTGGTTTAGGGTTGTCTAGGAGCATTAGATGGAACATATATAGATGTGACTGTTTCTGAAGAAGATAAATCAAGATACCGAACAAGAAAGGGTAAAATATCAACCAACGTCCTAGGCATACGCAATCGAGATATGAATTTTGTGTACGTACTTAGTGGTTGGGAAGGATCCGCATCGGATTCAAGAGTCCTTAGAGATGCTATTTCACGTTGTAATAACCTCAAGATACCAATTGGTATGTAATAATTAAGTTTTGGATAACAAAAACACTTCAAAATGTTAGTTCATACAAATTTTTTAATCCTTTTAACGTATATCTTTTAATTTATAGGGAATTATTATTTAGTAGATGCTGATTATACTAATTGCAAGGAATTTCTAGCACCATATAGGAAAACTCGATATCATGTACAAGAAGGGGCCCATAGAAGAAATGCACCTAGAAACTTTCGAGAATATTTTAACAAGAAGCACTCTTTAGCTAGGAACATTATTGAGCATTGTTTTGGTTTACTTAAGAAGAGATGGGCAATTTTGAGGAGTCCTTGTTTCTACAAAATTAAAACACAAAACAGAATAATAATTGCATGTTGTCTACTGCAAAATTTTATTCGGCTTAATATGGACTCCGATCTTGAAGAGGACATCTTACTTGAGAATGACCACATAATTATTGGAGAGGAGCATGGTGGTAATGAAGATGGCGATGATGAGATGATTGACAATGTAGAGAGCAACAATGAATGGACTGCTTGGCGAGACAACTTAGCACATGAAATGTACACTGAGTGGATGCAAAGCCATATAAATTAGCTAGTTTACTTGTTGTATGTGTTTCATTTGAATTATTTTGATAATTTGTTGTCTTGAATATTTATTATAAGACCTCACAGTGAAACTGTAATCAATATTGATGTTGTGTTTTGACTACATATACCACTTGTTTAAAATGATGTCATAATGTGTTTAGGATGCTCACTTGAATTTTGATTGAGTCAATCTAGATAGTAGAGACAAATGGATAGACATGTCTGGACTGATGAAGAGACCGAGACATTTGTCGGTTTTATGGAGGAGCTTGTCAGTGAAGGAAGAATAGCTGATGCAGGTCAGTTTAAACTTGGATCTTTTGAGAAGCTTGCTACAAAAATGAATGAGAGATTTCCAGATGGTGACTTTCAAATAAGTCACTGGAAGAGCAAGGTTAAGAGGCTAAAAGAAAAATATCAATTTGCTGCTGAGATGGCAGCTTGTAGCGGTTTTGGATGGGATGATGTGAAGCAATACGTGGTTGTGGACAACAAAGAGATTCTAGCTGCATATATGAAGGTTAGTTTTCATGTTTGATTTGATTCACTTAATTTTATTCTATTTGACAATTAGTTCTATCCCTCTTTGATAATCTTTTATTTGTTTTCTAGAAACAAGGAGTAAGATTGTATACTCCAGGAAAGCATTTTCCCCTTTATCCACATTTGGAGAAAATATTTTGTAAGGATAGGGAAAATGGAGTTACTGCTATATGCAGCAATGATGCTGAAGAAGAAGTGCAATAGGATGGAGATGAAGAAGCGGATGCAGAATATATGGATATGTTTAACTCAAACCAGGATTTCAATGAATCCCTACTCCAACAATTGAATTCTATGTCTTCATCTTCTGAGAAGAAACAAGGAAAAAAGCCATACGCATCTAAAGGGGCAAAGGATACCAAGATGATGAAGGAGATAACTGACACCCTGAAGTATGTGTTCGACCAACAGGGAAAGCGTTTGGATGCTTTTGCTCAAGATATGGTAAAGACTCGGGAGGAAAAAAAGGTTGGTAACATGCTTAGCGAGCTTGGGTTCACCGATGATGAAATTATTTCTGTTGCACTCAAGTTCTCTATAAATCCTAAGTTGGAAAAAACCTTTTGGTCACTAGGAGATAGTAAAAAAGCTGGATTTGTTAGAGCTATATTGCATACTTAGAGTTAATCTTTTTTTCAAGAAACAAAATTGGAGGTTGGATTTATAGTACATTTAGTTTTTTAGACTTATCAATTTGGCACATGTTAATACATAATAAGTGTTGTTGGCAGAATTTGGAATCTTAGACTTAGAACAACTTGGTATTTTGTGCAGAGTTAGTTTCCAATATGTGTAGAATTGTTCCTTTTGTTAATGTTAATGCAGAATTTTAGTTAAAAATAGTACAGAATTTTGTTTAACATTACTGCAGATAAGTTGTAATTAGTTTTGGATTTTAATTCTATTGTGTGGGAGTTTCTTTTGTATGTTTAAATGCAGAATTTAGTTTGAAAATTAGAGCAAGATTAGTTTTAGATTTTTTTTCAACATGATGAAGTTTCCTTTGTTAAGATAGTGTAAAAATACCAATAAGAAATAGCAAAATAGCAATTCACAGAATGTGAGACACTATATATAGCAAAGGTCACCTAACTGGGTTCTATATTACACTACTCAAATTGCTAGTTGCAGGCATTGCAGATGGTGCTGAAATTAAATGCAATCGGTTCGCTTTGTCCTGCATGCTACTTTAAGAAACAGAGAAGTGGAAGAGAAGAAAAGAGATGATCAATGGTCTTGTCAAGTTCCTACCGCTTATGTGGTTGGTATACAGGGAATGGGTCCCACGCTTCCAACTTTAAGCTTCTCAATCATTACCATTTTTAACTAAGTGGAGAGAACTAGGATTTGATTAACTTCCTAACCACGTTCCATTCCCCGTTTGACAAATCGCCAAAAGTTTGCAACAATCCCTCTTAACCATTTTCTCTTTTGCTATTCACAATTTGTGTTGCATTTGCTTATCAATCGCCAAAAGTTTGCATATATTATTATTAACTAGACAAAAGCAATGCCATCATTATATCGGTATCTAAAGTGTTGATTAATACCTGCATCTGACATTAGCCTAATCAACTTACTTATGTTGAACCAGCTCTCTCTAATTTAATGAACTTCTCCAAAATATTTAGGCTAAAAACATGCTCTAAATTATTTATCTTTTATATCTTTCTTCTCTATCTTACTTCTTTAAGCATGAGGCTCATAGATATCTCAGGAAGAAGGTACGCTTGTTTTTTTCTTAGTCTCATAGTTTAATACCTGTTTAGTTGTGTATTTCTATTATCATTTTGAAGACATTATGGAGATCTCAAAATTTAACTCTTCAAATTGGCCACAGGATTTGGCTAAACACTTACTTAATGAAATGGAAGGTTCAAATTATGTTTTAGGGCAGTTTGAAAAAAGTACACATTTTAAGCATCTTTGTATTTGCTTCTGTTTGTTGTCTCTTTCTCAAAAACAGATTCCTTAATATGCAAGAAACTACTACTCGGTGCGATTCCTGTGTTGATAGTCTTGCTTATGCTTTTGTTTCTGCTGCTTTAAGATGGCCTATGGACCAATTCCAAACTTATTTTTCTCTGAAATTTTTTCAACAAGGGTGTATGGCCTCTTGATGAGTATTTTGGTGAAAAATAAATTTCTCCCAAAACACACAAATCTAACCGGCAAGTGCACCGGATCGCATCAAGTAATAATAACTCATGGGAGTGAGGTCGATCCCACAGGGATTGATGGATCAAGCAATTTTAGTGGGTGATTAGTTTAGTCAAGCTGACATTTAGTGAATTGTGTGAAATTGTAGCCAACAGAAAGTAAATGACAATGAATTTAAAGTTGTAGAATGTAAATTGGCAAGTAACTTAAAGAGTAAGAAATTAAAATTGCAAGAATCTTAAATGACAAGAAATATAAATTGCATTAAATGTAAAGGGAATTGGGAATTGGATTTGCAGAAATTCAACAAGGAAAAGTTAAATTGCAACAAGCAGAGAAGTAAAAGATGGATTTGATTGATTCGGAACCAAAACAGAAATGTAAATAAACATGAAAAGCAATAAACAGAGAATGTAAAATTGGAATTAAGATCTCAGAACCCAAGAGACTAGATAACCAAGTCTAGATCTCAATGCCTTCCTAGATCCAACAAGAACAATTGCAAAGGAAATGTAAATTGCAGAGAAAGTAGATGAAGAGCAATTAACAGAAATTTCGATTCAATTAAGCAGTAAAGAAAGTAGCGAGAAATCTCAGAGGGAGAATGAAACAGAACACCTTCAATTCTCCACCCAAGACTCAAAAACAAAGAAAAGAAAATTTAAAGAGAGCTCTTGAATCCTCATGCTCCCTTATGGAGCCCGCCTCCCCACAAATATGAAAATGATGCCTTATATAGGCTTTACAAAATGGAAATGAAAATAAAATTAAAAACAAATTACAATTAAATGAAATTCCTATTTTATCTATTTCTTGTGCCTTTGAGTGATGATCATTTGGGCCCTTGCTCTTGATGGAATTGGGTTGATAAAGGCGTTGGTTGATTGCTCTTGGAGTTTGAAGAGGAACCGAATTGAACCGGGTTGAGTTTGCAAAAGTTGGTGCAAAAGTTAGAGCAAAAGTTAGGGGTCTAACTTTTGGTCTAACTTTTGATATCAGCCCACAAAATTTGCTGCTATCCACGTTGGGGCAAAAGTTAGGGGTCTAACTTTTGCTCCAACGTTGGCCTCCCTTATGCACATTTATGGCGCCAACTTTGTCCTCTTGTCATGTTGCCAATTTTATGCCCAATATAGACTATCATATATGGTTAGAAAGCTCTAAATGTCAGATTTCTAATTCACTTGGAATCACTTCAATTGCACATCTACAACTCAAGTTATGATCATTTGAAGAGGGCATGGTCGCTGGCTTTGGTGTGCAGCGTTTGAGGTAACGTTTGCCTCAAACGTTGGCGAAAACGCCAGTTCTGGAGGCTCAAACGTATTGTCCACCCCATACTATTATACATTATTGGAAAGCCCTGGATGTCTACTTTCCAATGCCGTTGGGAGCACATTATTTGGAGCTCTACAGCTCGAGTTATACTCCGTTGAAGGTGCAGAGGTCAGTTGGCCTCACTGCAAGTTGCCACCATGTTCGTTTATGCACATTGCGGGGCAGTTTTCTCCCTCAATTTTAGTGTCCACCATGCAGTGCCATATATGCTTAGAAAGCTCTTGATTCCTACTTTCCAATGCTTCTTGAATCACCTCATTTGGAGCTCTGTAGCTCAAGTTATTCTTGTTGGAAGTATACCCCTTGTATGCCTTATGGTGTGTGGCGCCAACGTTAGCCCAAAAGTTAGGGGTCTAACGTTGGCGCAAACTTTTGCTCCTCCCTTTGTATTTTTCATGTGCCAACGTTAGCCCAAAAGTTAGGGGTCTAACGTTGGCGCAAACTTTTGGTGGCCAGGGAGGTTTTTCTCATGCCAACGTTAGCCCAAAAGTTAGGGGTCTAACGTTGGCGCAAACTTTTGGTGCCCAGGGAGTAATTTTCAAGTTCTAACGTTAGCTTCAAAGTTAGGGGTCTAACTTTGAGGCTAACTTTTCACCCAAAAGTTTGTGCAAAAGTTTGAGGTTAACTTTAGGTCCAACTTTTTGCTTCCTGGTTCAATTTCACTTATTCCATTGTCCTCTCTTTACTCCTAGCCATTCCTTCTTGCTTCACCCTTTCTCCAAGCCTTCTTCACCTATCATTAATCAACCAAACACATCAAAGCTATGCTCAAAATTATGAGATATTCATTCTTTCATAATATGTGACAATTTTAGCATAAAACCTCATGAAATAGCATGAATTCATACATGGTTGATTAAATCAAAGGAAGCATGAAAATCTACCCACTTGGCTTGCTTATGGCTCAAGAAAGTGCATAAAACCTATTGAAAACAAAGGAAAAAGCATAGAAAAATATGACATGGTAACATGTCATCACCTCTGCATAGCTATATGCGCTCTAGTGTTATGGATTGGAAGCAAAATTGTCATACACACACTGCCTGTGATGCTCAGCTCAATCGGACTCGATGGTTTCTTTGGCATATATGGTGTTGCTTGTTCCAACTCCTGGATATTTTTTTCCTGATGGTTCCAGAAACAAAGGTTGTGCTTCTGCCAAGATTTTGTGACAAAAGTTTGATCTCATTCTCATGAGTTTAACGTGTATGCATGCATGTCAATTAGTCAGTTAGAGAAGAAAGATATCTTGATTGTAGTTCAATTTCAAATGTATATGTATCCTTCTTAAGGTGGAATGCAAGTTTATGATTACTTGACTAGCTTGATTTATATGCACCTCATCATAAAATGATGTCTCTGTCTTTTCCAAAGCAAGCAAAGCCCATTAAACATGACTCAAAGGCACACAGAGAAGCTAGATTAGGAATTTCATTTGTAATTTGTTTTCAATTTCAATTTTGTTTTCATTTGCCTATATAAAGGGATCAATTTCATTTCATAAGAAAAAGGCTGGCTCTGCTAGAGAGCATTAGGAGTAGGGTAGAATAGAAAGCTTTCTTTGAAACACCTTTAATTTTCTGCACTCTTTACATTTCAAAAATCAATTCAGCTTTATGCAAATTTCATTTCCTGAAATTCTGTTCTTCTGCAGTTTCACAATTTCATTTCCTTTGAGCTTGATTTACTTGTCTAAATTCTGCAACTTTACATTTGAAATTGTTGAGATCCAAATTTACTTTTCTTGCAAATCTGTAATTATGTTCTTTTGCAATTTCACTGAGCTTGATTTACATTTCCTGCACAATTTAATTCCTCTGCAATTGCTCTAAGCTTTGATCTACTGCTTCCTTGACTTTCCAGCACCCAGCCCCCTTTACATTTTGCTGCAATTTACTTTTCTTGCTCTTTAAGCTTCTGTCCAATCTACATCCTGCTGATTTACATTTACTGCAATTTTACATTCCTTGCTTTTTAAGTTTCCTGCCCATTTACATTCTGTCTTTTACAATTCTCAGCAATTTACTTTCTGTTGCTTCACATTTCACTTAATTCACCAATGTTAGCTTGACTAAACTAATCACCCACTAAAGTTGCTTGATCCATCAATCCCTGTGGGATCGACCTCACTCTAAGTGAGTTTTACTACTTGATGCGACCCGGTACACTTGCCGGTGAGTTATTTGGTGTGGAATCTGATTTTCACCCATCAAGTTTTTGGCGCCGTTGTCGGGGATTGATTTAGATCAACAATGATTAAGTGGGTGAGATGTATAGATTAAGCATTTTCTTTGTTTTTGTTCTCTATTTTAAGCTGATAGCAAGGTGTTTGAGTTATTGCCTCACTAAGAAATTCTTCTCTGAGATATGAATTTCAATTTTCATTGGTGTTGTATTTTACAAAATTCAAATAGAGTTCAACTCATCTTATGATCAAACAAATTTTATGGGATATTACCCACCATCACCAATTTCTAATGATGGCTGGGAATATCACCAAAAAAATACAAATTCTGAGCACTCCAATCCATGAAGATTTGCTTCAGAGACACAAGATGAGAAAGAGAATCATATGGGATATTTCCCCCTACCACAAAATGATGCAAGTCATTATTCTAATGGTGGCTGGGAGTATCACCAAGAAATGATAAATGATCAAGCAAATCACATGAGATATTGTCCAGAACCACAAAATGATTTATGTCATTATCCTCATGGTGTCTGTGCATATCAACAGGAGTGTGAACAATTAAGAGAAACGAATTTCCTCCCAGAGCCACAAAGTGACTCATACTGTTATGACACTAACACAAACTATGGCTGGAAAGAGAATTCTAATGCTCCATATGATATTCATCCAGAGATATCATCACTTGACCATTATTCAACAGAAAGCCCCTTTCAAAACTTACCACCCACACAAACTTTCATGAACCAAAGCCTCTCAAATCTTGAGACCATGCTTGAAAAATATAAGGAGGCACAGAGATCCTAAAATGAAAAAGAGAACTCCCTCAAAAATATGGAAGTGCTGGTAGACCAAATGTTAAATGCAAGGGAGAAGATGGAAGAGCAAGAAGAAGAGGCCCCTATGTCAAGCAAATTTTCAGTGAAGAATGAGGTGGTGGAGGTATTTGAACATGAAACCGCACTTGAGATGACAAGAGAACATGAAAACTTACAACCTTCACAAACTTTCCTGAACCAAAAATTCTCAACACTTGAATCTGTGATTGAAAAATATGAAGAGGAGATGAAGAAATCTTGGAAAAAACAACAAACTTCCTCCATGAAAGAGCTATTAAGTCAAATGTTGAGTGCAAAGGAAGGAGTGGAGGAGCAAGAAAGTGAGGAAGACACTCAAGAGAAGTCACACTCAATTGAAGTAGAGAAGTGCATAGAGGAAAGGCTCATGGAACCACCAATTCAAAAGGCTCTGAATGAAGATAAAACTCCAATAATCACACAGCAACCAAGTCTTGAATCCAAAGAAGTGAAGGCAACTAACAAGAGCACCAATCCTGTCCCTAATCCAGCAAGCAAGCACAATCAAGCCATTTACAAAAGGAAGCTTGCTGAGGAGAGGCCAAGACAAAGGACACTAGCTGGTTCATCTCCCCTCTTGAGGTCATTCCTTTTAACAAACTGGAAGAAGAGGAAGAAAGTGAAGAACATGTCAACCGTAGGTAACATTTCTTTACTTAGTTTACTTTCTATGACTGCTTTGTTTAAATTTCAATAAATTGGCATATGATTACATTCTAAGTTTGGTGTTGCCCTGCAACAATCTGTATGGATGATTGCATCAAATTTGAATTGAAAGTGTCACACTAAGATTCTAAGTTTGGTGTGCCACTTATTTTCTATGCAATTTATTCAGCAACACCACTTGTCTGCATAATCATAATGCCCTTTGCAGTGTTATTTTTCTTCTTAGTTGGATAATTTTAGTTTTCTCTTTGTTTTATTCATTTACTTGTTTTTAATGCTTTCTTTTATTAACTGTGTTTGTTAATACATCACCAAGAGAGCCTTATTCATGACAGATTCTTGGCTTGGTGATTGTATTTAACAAATAACAGTCCCCTTTGTTTAGTTTTAGTTCAAATAAATTGACATAGGATTGCATTCTAAGTTTGGTGTTGCTATGCAATAAAATTTGGTTCCAATCCTTACAAGATACTTGCATCAATTCCAAGTGAAAGTGTCACACTAAGTTTGGTGTGCCACTTATCTTTTATCATCCACACCCTCTTATTTTTGCAATCTCAATGTCTCTATCTTTTGTGCCTCAATTGTTATCTTCAATTTTGCTTGCTTAAAATAGATGTACTGCTGACATTTCATTGTGTAAGACATTCATGATCCATCTTAGCCCCATAGCCATTGTTCTAATTGTTGCTTGAGGATGAGCAAGCATTCTGAGTTTGGCAAGGGAAGAGGAAGAATGGGAGGAAAGTGACAACAATAGAGAAGATGAATTACAAGGTTGTAAAGTTCCTTTTCCTCTCATTTGTTTCCAGCACTTTAAATTGCATGATTGTCTTTATCTTCTCTGTATACATGTGTGGTATAAATAAGCATATCCTGAATTTTGATTGTAACATGTTGCTGTGACACTATAACTACCAACTTGAGTTTTGTAAAGTTCAATGCAGTAAAGTATCATGATCATAAACAAACAAGGAATTAAAGAAGAACTTAGCATGTGCATACAAGTATTGGAAGGCTAGTATGATTAATTGTTGCTCAATTGCAATAGATTTTATTTAGTTGAAATTTGCATCTAGAACATTTTGTGAAATCTTTGGAAATTATGAAAACCTTGAAGAAGCAATTGCAAGTTAAGACAAGAAAGAAAAAGGGAAAGAATGAGAAAGCTGAAGGCTCTGAGTACCAATGACAATTAAGTTGTTAAGTACTTGTGGTGTTTATGTATCAAGCAAAAAGCTTGAAAACAAAACACTTAGAAGTCAAGGTTAGGCTCAAAGTGCAAAAAACACTCCCTCAAAGCTCAAGGCTCTGAGCATCAATGATTAGAGAGTCAAGAAAAGAAACAAATGAGCTTAATGAAGTCCTCTAATTAAATGCTTATGGTGCTTATGTATCAAGTGGTAATACCTGAAAATAAAGTATTTAGAGTCGTAGCTTTGTTATCAACTCATGGGGCAAAGCACCCAAAAGGAGAAGCTAATAAGAAAAATCAAAAGCTTGTTTCAAGGAAGAAATATAAGAAAAAAAATTTCATAAATTGAGCTAGATAGAAGCATCAATCATTTACATTTCTTTTGTGATTGTAGCATGCATAGAAAACTAGCTAACCATGAATATTGAGTCGCTATTCTTCATACCTTGGATTGTCAATCTTTATTGCATGATTCTTTTCTTGTTTGGGGACAAGCAAGGTTTAAGTTTGGTATTGTGATGACATGTCATCATGTCATGTTTTTCTATGCTTTTTCATACAAGAAATTGATAATTAGTGCTTAAATATTGCATTCTTTTGTGCTTAAATGGTATATTTCTTTGATCTTTTGATCTGATAAACTTTGTAGGAAATAAGAAGAAAAAGAAGCAAAAAAGCACAAAATAAGCTAAAAAGGAGAAAAAAAAGAGTTTTGGAGCACACTTTGAAGTTGGAGCACACTTTGATGCCTTAGGCCATGTTTTTAAAAGTGTGGCCCATGACCATGAATGAGAAAAAAACAAAGGCTAGCGCTCATTTAAAGGGAGCGCTACGTTAAAATAGTTCACTATTTCGGGCTTTTCTTAAGCCTTGTGACAGCATGACCATGCCTCCTTCAAAGGGCCATAACTTGAGCTACAGATGTCCAATTGATGTGCTTCTAGTTGCGTTGGAAAGCTGACATTCAGAGCTTTCCAACGATATATAACAATCTATATTTGGCATGAAATTAAAGCACAAGTGATAGGCATCTTTAAGGCCCAAAAACTAACCAAGCAAGTGCTCACACCAAGGCTCGAAGAGGGGAACCACGTAGCGCTCAACCAAAGGCCCAAAAAGCATAGCGCTACGTTAACTCTTTTCACTTTATCGTGATTTCAAAGCTTGGGAGCAAGGGACTTGTGCTGTCCACACACAAGGAGTAGCGCTCAATAAGTTAACTGAGCGCTCACTTAGTGAACGCTATACCAAGAAGTTTGGCACGAGGCTTGACACAAGGAACCAGTGAGCGCTACGTTATCTTTCTTAACTGAGCGCTCCACTGGAGCATGGCTCCAACCCATTTTCAAACAAGTGCCTCCTAACCCATGCCACCAACACCATCCGGATTCACTCTCATTTAAGTCCAAAGCAAGCAAAGCCCATTAAACATGACTCAAAGGCACACAGAGAAGCTAGATTAGGAATTTCATTTGTAATTTGTTTTCAATTTCAATTTCATTTTCATTTGCCTATATAAAGGCATCAATTTCATTTCATAAGAAAAAGGATGGCTCTGCTAGAGAGCATTAGGAGTAGGGTAGAATAGAAAGCTTTCTTTGAAAAACTTTTAATTTTCTGCACTCTTTACATTTCAAAAATCAATTCAGCTTTATGCAAATTTCTTTCCTGAAATTATGTTCTTCTGCACTTTCACAATTTCATTTACATTGAGCTTGATTTACTCTTCTACATTCTGTATCTTTACATTTAAAATTGTTGAGATCCAAATTTACTTTTCCTGCAAATCTGTAATTCTGTTCTTTTGCAATTTCACTGAGCTTGATTTACATTTCCTGCACAATTTAATTCCTCTGCAATTGCTCTAAGCTTTGATCTACTGCTTCCTTGACTTTCCAGCACCCAGCCCCCTTTACATTTTGCTGCAATTTACTTTTATTGCTCTTTAAGCTTCTGTCCAATCTACCTCCTGCTGATTTACATTTACTGCAATTTTACATTCCTTGCTCTTTAAGTTTCCTACCCATTTAGATTCTGTCTTTTACAATTCTCAGCAATTTACTTTCTGTTGCTTCACATTTCACTTAATTCACCAATGTTAGCTTGACTAAACTAATCACCCACTAAAGTTGCTTGATCCATCAATCCCTGTGGGATCGACCTCACTTTAAGTGAGTTTTACTACTTGATGCGACCCGGTACACTTGCCGGTGAGTTATTTGGTGTGGAATCTGATTTCCACACATCAGTCTGCAGGTGTTCATGAATTAGGAGCAAAAGTTCCCTGCATAAGAAAAACATAACAGTGACATTAGAAGGGTCAGAAAGGGACATACAAGAGGAAGGAAAGAGGGATAAAGTCATCTTGAAAAATTCTGAATAATCAACTGAAAAAAAAAAAACAATGAATGGTATGTAATGGGGGTAGCAACAGCTATAGCTACTCTTTCTATGCGCCTTAAGATAGGAGTAGCTACATCAGTAGCAGCTAATGTACTCGCACGGCGCACGCCCTAAATTGGTCACAATTAAATTTCAAGGTATATATGGATATATCTTTGTTAAGCATGAGTTTTGAATTCTAATGCCCATAAAACCTAGGATGTCTATTAACCTATTTTTTTCGCCTAAAATGTGTGATATATACTTTGACACAATAAGCTTTCTTAATTTATGGTTTCACAAATTGAAGAACCAAACCGAAGTTTAAGACAAATAAATAAAAAAAATGCACAGGAACACGGCAAAACCAGAAGCTATGAAACCAAAAGAGAAAATAAAATAGAAAAGTAGAAAATTGGAAAGAAAATAGGAGTGTGAATGAGAAAGGAGTAACAAACCAAAAGCTACAATGAAGAGAATTAAAATTTCAACAGAGATAAAAGAAACCTAGTCCCCTAATCCCTTCGCGATTTTTAGAAAAGGAGTTTAGCTAGGAATCTCAGATTTTTAGATTTTAGAAATTGACTGATAAACCACTATTTTATGGTTTATATTTTGTTTAATTGTGTGGTTTTATCATGATCCTTACCCACTTATTCATTAAATTAGCATGAAATTATAATTCCTTCCTGAATTTATAACATGTTTGAAAACTGCTTCCTAGATACTTTAATTATGTAATTTTAATTCTCCTTTATTCCATTCGATGTCGTGATCTGTGTGTTGAATGTTTCAGACTTTATAGGGCATGAATGAGTTAGAGATTGGAAAGGAAGCTAGCAAAAATGGAAGGAACACAAGAATTTAAGGAGATAACCAGCGAGAAGTGACGCGGTCGCATGGCTCACGTGACCGCGTGAAGGAGAGCAAATCGCAGTGACGCGGCCGCATGGCTCACGCGGCCGCGCGGATTGGAAAAGCTCAAGCGACGCGGTAGCGTGGACGACGCAAACGCGTGGCAAGGAAAAGCGCGAATGATGCGTCCGCATGAATGACGCGATCGCGTGACATGTGCAATCTGCATAATCTGCAGAATTCGCTGGGGGCGATTTTGGACCTTATTTCGACCCAGTTTTTGGCCCGGAACAGCAGACTAGAGCCAGAGAATATGCAGAAACAAAAGACAACATTCATTCTACACAGTTTGGAGTTTTAGATCTAGTTTTACTCCTTTAGGTTTCTTTCTCTAGGTTTTAGGAATTTTAATTTTCAATTGGTCTTAGCATTGGAACATTGAGAAGAGTTATTTCCTCATCAAGACTTTGTCATTCTAGTTCGTTCTCTTAACTTGGTTTTATTCTTGCATGTTCTTTGCTTTGTCCAATTTTGTCATTTGAATACTTTCATGATTATTTAGTACAAGGATTATTTCTTCCATTTTAATTTATTTTCCATTCCAATAATCATGTCTTCTTTTAATTCCCTTTCATGTGTTATGGGTTTATTATTTACAATGAGTGAGTAGTTTCCTCACTTGATGGGGAGTTGATTGAAAGGAACTCTTCAGTTGGAAGGATTGAAAGAAAATTTGTAATTGGGTTAACTGTTGGATTGTTATCTAATCACTAACACCAATCCCTTTGAACCAAATGGGTTGCAACTCGTGAACAGATTTAGCATTCCAACTTGTTTGACTTTCCTTTACCTAGTAAATGATAACTAAATAGAACAACCATTAATTATAAATTAATCTTGAAATCATCCCATCAACAATAGAGATTCCAACTAATCAACTCCCTGTCAAGGCTTTTATTTCATATTATTTGAATTTTCTCAATTTAATTTCCCACCTACTTAACTCAACTTCTTGGAACATCTGATTAATAAAATGGCACACTTTTCTGCAACTCGTTGGGAGACGACCTGAGACTTAAACTCCCAGTAATTTTTAATTTAAATTCTCTGTGACATATTTCTAAATTGATAGGCAGATTTTCGGTGAGTTAAGAACTATACTTGCAACGTAACTATTTTAATAATTTTTAATTCACCAACTTCTGTGTCTCATCAATTTTTGGCGCCGTTGCCAGAGAGTTGCAATAGAGTGCTAAAGTTATTAATTAGAATTTATTTATTTGCATTTTATTTTATTTTGCTACTATGAGCTGCATGTTTCTTTCGTCAAATGACGCGTTCACTTCCGGATCCGCGCTTGCTAATATTCGATCCTGAAATTGAAAGGACTATTTCACGAATAAGGTGAGAACAGCGTCGGTTAGTCCGCTCTAAGGGCGGATCTGAAAGTGAACTTGAGGAAGAAACCAGCCCCCGTTCTACTGATTCGGTTGTTTTACGTGCAGAAGACATGGCAGCTAGGAGAGTTACCATCCAGGAGGAAGGAGCCCCTGATTTTACAATGCAATCGTTTCAAGCGCATCATCCAGTGGTAGCTACAGATTTTGAAATAAAGACCGCATTGCTAAATTTGATGCCCAAGTTTCATGGCCTACCTGCTCAAGAACCTATCAAGCACTTGAGAGATTTCCAGGCGGCCTATTCTACTGTCAGGCGTGATGGTACTGATGAAACTTCAATTTTGCTGAAAGCTTTCCCATTTTCTCTTGAGGGAAAAGCAAGAGAGTGGTACTACACTCAACCTCTAGCAAATGTATCTAACTGGGATACACTCAGAAAGGAGTTTTTGGAGAAATTCTTTCCATCTGAAGTTACTGATAAACTGAGGAAGGATATTTCCACAATTGTTCAGGATGACAATGAGACTCTCTTTGAATACTGGGAGCGCTTCAATAATCTTCTGGAAGCATGCCTCCACCACATGATTGACAAGATAGTGTTACTTAGCTATATCACACAGGGCATGAGGCCCCAAGATAAGACCACATTGGAAAGTGCTAGCAATAGGTCTATGAAGATGTACAAGACCACTGATGAGGCTTGACAATTGATCAGTGATTTAGCTGAATCTACTAGGAGCCACAGACAAAAGCAAGGCCGTTCAAAAGCCGTTGCAGAAGTATCCTCTAGCAGAGAGACTGCGGCTCTAGCTCAGAGTATATGTGAGATGACCAACTTGCTAAAGCAGATGCAATTGAATCAACAACAAGCTCAGCAAGCTCAACCTCCTCCACCACAGCAAAACTAACAACTGGTCCCGCAAAGAATTTGCGGAATCTGTGCTGATTATAGCCATTACACTGATGAATGCCCGCAGCTCCAACAAGAAGACAACATGGTGGCATCCACTCATAACTTCTATGACCGCCCCAACCAAGGGTACAATCATAGTGAAAATAATAACCGTGGATGGCAGGACAATTCTAACCAGAATTGGAGGGACAACAATAACAGAGGAGGCCGAGATAATCAGGGAAATCAGAGGTGGAATAATAACAACAACAGGCAGCAGAATCAACCTTACAGAGCACCTCACCTGAGGTAAAACCAAGGACCACAGAACAATCAACAGCAGACCTCTCAATTTACTCATTCTTCTTTATCTCCTAATGAAGAGCTACTACAATCTTTTGAGCGAAGACAACAGACCATGGAAAGTAACATCATGAATAGTATTAATGCCAGTCTGAATGGTCTCACCTCTACTTTGCAAGCTCTTATGTCACAGATTGGATTAATGCAAAATTCCAGTAACCAACCTTCGAGCTCCACTGGAATCCCCTCTCAACCATTACCCAATCCAAAGGGAGGCATTAATGCCATCACCCTAAGGTCTGGAACCACACTGCAGGAGAGGAATCAGGAGGAACCAAGTCAACCAGAACACACCTCAGCTGAAGAGGTAGTAGAAATAGAAAATGTTGAAGAGGAAGAGGACATACAAGACATAGCTGAAGAAGAAATAGCTCAACCACAGGAGGAAGCACCAAAAGGCTCAAACACCACAGAAAACGCTACTCCTATTCCATTTCCACAACTTACAAGGAAGCCTAGGAAGCAGCTGGAACCCGACCCCAAAATGGTAGAAATATTCAAAAAGGTTGAGGTAACTGTTCCTCTTTTTGATGTTATTCAGCAGGTACCTAAATATGCAAAGTTTCTAAAAGACTTACGTATCCATAAAGACAAAATTAATGAATTAGAAACTATTCCTTTAGGTAGTTCTATATCTGCTTTAATAGGAGGATTACCTAAAAAATGTAGTGATCCAGGTCCTTGTATAGTTAGCTGTACTATTGGTGGTGTAGTAATTTATGATTGCATGTGTGATTTAGGAGCATGTGTCAGTATAATGCCTTTGTCTATATATGATATTTTGAGGCTCCCTCCCTTAAAAAGGTCGGCAGCTCATTTTGTGTTAGCAGATAAAAGCATTATTACAGTGGCTGGAGTTGCTGAAGATGTTTTGGTGAACATTAAAGGGCTTACATTTCCCACTGATTTTTATATCTTGGAGATGCCCCATAATGATTCAGATAAGCCATCATCAATCATACTTGAAAGACCATTCCTGAAGACATCAAAATTCAAACTGGATGCTTTTTCAGGAACATACTCCTTTGAAATAGATGGCCGCATAGTAATCTTCAACCTGAATGGAATCATTGACAACCCCCCAGAAGATCATTCTATCTTCCAGTGTGATGTCATAGATGAAAGTGTAGCCGAAGTTCACAAGGAAGAGTTTGAAGAGAGGCACACTAGACAAGGTCCAAGTGTGGGGACCCTTTTAACTGACAATGAGGGTACTTTGCCATTTTCACAAGCTCCGGATAATCCAGAGCCTGCCCATGATCAAAAGTTAGAATTGAAACCCCTCCCTCCACATCTCAAATATGCTTATCTTGAAGATGAGCAGAGGTTTCTAGTTATCATTGCAAGGGAACTTACTTCTCAACAACAAGAGCAGTTACTTAATGTGCTGAGAAAGCATAAGAAGGCAATTGGGTGGAGCTTGGCAGACATAGTAGGCATCAACCCTCAAGTATGTGAGCACAGAATATTTTTAGAAGAGGGAGCAAGACCTGTCCGTTAACCCCAAAGAAGATTGAATCCCACCATCTTGGAAGTTGTCAAAAAGGAAGTGATCAGACTATTGGAAGCCGGTATCATATATCTCATTTCAGACAGTGAATGGGTAAGTCCAGTACAAGTGGTGCCCAAGAAGTCTAGAGTCACTACAGTGAAGAATGAGCATGGAGAGCTCATAGCAACTAGAGTTCAGAACGCTTGGAGAGTCTGCATTGATTACAGGCGTCTCAACCAAGCTACCCGTAAGGATCACTACCCACTTCTATTCATTGATCAAATGCTGGATCGCCTATCAGGTAAATCACATTATTGCTTTTTAGATGGTTACACAGGTTATTTCCAGATTCATATAGCTCTTGAGGATCAGGAAAAGACTACTTTTACATGTCCTTTTGGGACTTATGCTTACAAGAGAATGCCCTTTGGCTTGTGCAATGCACCAGCTACTTTCCAAAGGTGCATGATGAGTCTTTTTTCTGATCTTATTGAGGACTGTATGGAAGTTTTTATGGACAATTTTAGCGTTTATGGTGATTCTTTTAGCCTTTGCTTAGATGGATTATCTAGAGTATTAGATAGATATGTTAATACAAACCTTATATTAAATTTCAAAAAATGTCACTTTATGGTAAAACAAGGGATTGTATTAGGACATGTGGTATATAATAATGGCATTTCTGTAAACCCAGCAAAGGTGAATGTTATTTCTAGTTTACCTTACCCCTCTTCTGTGAGGGAAGTCCGTTCGTTCCTTGGCCATGCAGGTTTTTACAGGAGATTTATTAAGGACTTTAGTAAGGTCGCACTTCCCTTATCCAGATTACTGCAGAAGGATATTGAGTTCGAGTTCAGTGAGGATTGCAAACAAGCGTTTGATAAGCTGAAGACTGCTCTGACTCAAGCTCCAATTGTGAGAGGACCAGACTGGAGCCAGCCGTTTGAAATCATGTGCGATGCTTCCAACCATGCAGTAGGAGCAGCGCTGTCTCAGCGCGAAGGTAAGGATCCTTTCGTTATTGCTTATGCGTCTAAGACTTTAGACACTGCCCAGTCCAACTATACTACTACTGAGAAAGAGCTTCTTGCTATTGTTTTTGCTCTGGATAAATTCCGAGCTTATTTACTTGGTACTAGAGTAGTAGTGTATTTGGACCATGCAGCTTTAAAGTATCTATTAGCTAAAAAGGAGTCCAAACCAAGACTTATACGTTGGATACTGCTATTACAAGAATTTGATTTAGAAATAAAGGATAGGAGTGGTAATCAGAATTTAGTGGCAAACCATTTGAGTCGCCTTGAGCATATTAAGGATGATTCTACTCCTATAGATGATAATTTTCCTTTTGATAACCTGCAAGCAGTATCTGAGGTAGTCCCTTGGTATGCACCTGTTGCTAATTATTTAGTTAGCCGCACATTTCCTCCAAATTTTTCTAAGCATCAAAGAGACAAGCTGAAAAGCGAGTCTAAATATTATATATGGGATGACCCATATTTATGGAGATGTGGCGCTGATCAAGTAATTAGACGTTGTGTACCTCAATCAGAATTCCAGTCCATTTTAGAGGCCTGTCACTCATCTGAGAGTGGAGGACATTTTGGTCCTCAAAGAACAGCTAGAAAGATCTTAGACTGTGGATTCTGGTGGCCTACTCTTTTTAGAGACGTTGCTGAGTTTTGCAAATCTTGTCTCCCATGCCAGAAATTTGGTAATATATCCAGGAGGGATGAGATGCCTCAACAAATTATGCTTTTCTGTGAAATTTTTGATGTTTGGGGCATTGACTTCATGGGTCCATTTCCAAACTCTAATGGATATTTTTATATATTGTTAGCTGTGGATTATGTTTCCAAATGGGTGGAAGCAATTTCTACCCGCACTGATGATGCTAACACTGTTGTTTTCTTTGTGAGAAACCATATTATATGTCGCTTCGGATCACCACGAGCAATCGTGAGCGACCAAGGCACCCATTTTTGTAACAGGAGACTAACAGGATTAATGAAGAAGCATGGGATAATTCATAAAATTGCAACAGCTTACCATCCCCAAACTAATGGGCAAGCCGAGGTGTCAAACAGAGAAATTAAGCGTATCTTGCAAAAGATAGTAAAGCCTCATAGAAAAGACTGGAGCACCAGGCTACAAGATGCACTCTGGGCATATAGAACAGCATACAAGTCACCCATTGGGATGAGTCCTTTCCGCTTGGTTTATGGAAAAGCTTGTCATCTCCCAGTTGAAGTAGAACACAGAGCTTTTTGGGCAGTTAAGGAGTGCAACATGGGAATTAAGAAAGCCGGAGCTGAAAGGAAATTGCAACTGCAGGAACTGGAGAGCCTTCGCCTAGAAGCTTATGAAAACTCCAGAATATACAAGGAAAAGATGAAGGCTGTACATGATCAAAACATCAAGAAGAAAGAGTTCCAACCTGGGGATTTAGTCCTCCTTTACAAATCTCGACTAAGGCTCATGCCAGGTAAGTTGAGATCAAGATGGGAAGGTCCATACAGAGTAGAGAAGGCCGAACCGTATGGAGTTTATCACCTAAGCCATCCTTCAAGATCTGAACTTATTAAGGTTAATGGACAACACTTGAAGCTATACCATGGCGAGAAGATACAGAGAAACAAGGAGCTTGAGATCTTCCTCTTGGAAGATCCCCACATAGTAGCAGATTGAGCTAGTGGAGCGTCCAACTTACGGACGTTAAAGCAAAGTGCTTGGTGGGAGACAACCCACCATGGTATGATCGTTGTTTTATTTATTTTTAGTTTTTCCTATTCAATAACTCTTCTCTTTATTAGTACTTTCGTGCATCTGCATTTACATGTTTTTATTTTAAAAAAAAAAATTTTTGCTACGCGACGCGATCGCATCAGCGACGCGTTCGCGTCACAGGGAGAGTAAAGAAAAATAAAAATGAACAGAAAGTTACGCTGGAGTGTGGCTGGAGGCATGCCAATGGCTCAAATCAACCCACGCGACCGCGTCGCTGACGCGTTCGCGTCGCATGGGAATCATGCCCTCCCACGCGACCGCGTGCCCTACGCGGCTGCATGCCCTGAGTCTTCGACGTAAAAGGGTGCACAATGAAATATTGTGCGAGAGTGATGCTGGATTGGTGCTGGAAGCACAATCCTTATGACGCGGCCGCGTCGCTGACGCGGCTGCGTCATCCATTTCCTGGCGCACACTCACACAATTGCGTGACCTACGCGATCGCGCCGTCCCAATTTTGGCAAATAAACTAATTTGAACAGAGAGTTGTGCTGGTGCGAGGCTGCACTCGCGCCAGAAGCATAACATGGGTCACGCGACCGCGTGACCGACGCGATCGCGTCACCTTACTAGAAGCACATTCACGCGAACGTGTGTCCCACGCGGCCGCGTCGCATGCGCCGCACAGCTCAACCTGAAATTGCCACATATCTTATCTTTCTCTCCTCCAAATCCTAGTTTTTCTTTTCCCCCTTTTTTCTTCCTTCTCCCTTCTCCCTTCTATCTCACCTTTCACTCTCTATCTCTCTCGCCTCCATTAACAAGGTTTTACTTTCTTCCTCCCTCTTTCTTTTTCTATCATTCTTATTATTTTATATGTATTTTCTTTTCTTTTCTTTTCATTATTCACATTTTCTTTCTTTTTCTTTTCCTTTTTACATGGTGTTAGAAATTTACTTGTTTTTCTTTTTTGAGTCATTATCCCTCATTATATGCTTGTGGATTGTTGCAAATTGTTTGACAGTTAATTTTATTCTATTTAAAGGATTGCTTGCATGTTCACCTTCATATTTTCTATAGCTTATTCACCATGCATGCTATGTGTTTGTGAAAAAGCTCAAATGGCATTGTGCACTTCCTTATGTTGTTATACTATTCAATGCTTGCTTTTCACAACTTTCCTTTACTATTTTATTAATTGAATTTAATTGTCGATACAAACGTGATAGTTTGTTACAAAGTATTCCTTTCCTTTTTCGGCATGCCAATAAACACCTTGCAGTCACTTGTCTTTATATGCATTAGCTATTTTCCATTGTTGGCTTTTCACATGTACTCGCGAGCATGTGATAATGTCAGTGTATCTTAATGTGCATCCATCACCCTCTTTTCCGTTTCCTTCCTTGCTGTATATCTCTTTGAATTTAATTTACTTTCTCTTTCCTTCTTTCAGGATGGCCACCAAGAAAGGAAAAGAGAAAGCTACTTCCAAACCACCAGCAAGAAGAGGAACTAAAAGAGCATTAGTGGCAGAGCCTTCTTCAACCGCAGTCAAGCCCTCAACAAAAAGAGTTAAGTGGATAATAAAGGTTGATGAGAAGGAGAAAGCCTTTCCAGCAAATGACGCTGTGCGATTTCCCAATCGCTACTGTGAGCAGATGTTCCCTATCCTGGCAGAAAGAAACTATAACAATGAATACCTTCTTATCCTCCCGTCCAATATTGCTTCCTTTGTTGAGCCGCAAATTGAACGAAGACAATGGGGTTTCCTATGGAGACAGCCAAGGCAGGTCAATCTTTCTTGGGTAGGTGAGTTCTACTCTAAATTCTACATGCCAACCCTGCAGTCTGTTTATGTCCGACAGAAGCAAGTCCCCATCACAGAAGAGGCCATTCAGCAAGCTCTGAGTCTTCCCCCTATTCCAGAAGGAATGGATGCATTCCAAGAAGCCGCACTCAAGCGCCAGAGGTACCAATTTGACTGGGACTCCGTTCTCGGAGTTATCGCATTACCTGGCAGCCATTGGATCTACGGATACCACCGTACCCGCCCTAAGAAAATCTTGGCTTCAGCACTTACCTTGGAGGCTCGCGTATGGGCACAGGTCATGTCCCATTACATCTTTCCGAGCACTCATGAGTCCTCCTTCACTGCGGACATGGCTGTTCTACTATGGTGCATCCTTACAGACCAACCTTTGCATCTCTCAAGACATATCCGGAATGGTATGGGACACGTACAAATTGCGGACAACTTACCTTTCCCCGCCTTGGTCTCAGATCTTGTCTCAGCAGCCGGAGTCTCCTACAGAGCTAGGGACACCAAAGTCGTGCTTCCGCGGGATGATCAGTATGTCCCTAACGGGAAATACCTCAGACTCCCAGCAGCCACTACAAGGCTTCCTACTACTCCAGTTGAAGATAATCCTTCTTCAACACCACAAGCACCTACAACTGATGAATTGCTCCAGCAGATAATTGAAAGGTTGGATCGGCAAGAACAGAAAGCAAAGATAAGAGAGTGTCGTAACGAGCGCCAATTCAAACACCTCAAGGAGCTACTCAAGGGACACTTCAAGGACTCGGATACCCCGAACTCCACTTCTTTTACTAGCACAGGGAGCTATAATGGTCCCGACTGTGGAGATACTGCCACCAGCCTACCCCTGTTCCTGACAGACGGCACTGAGAACGGTGCAAAGCCTTAAGTGTGGGGAGGTCGGTCAGTACCTGACTTTCGGAGGTAATTTCTCTTCCCTAGCACCAATAATTAGGATATTTTAGTTAGATTTTCTTTCTTTTATAGAATAGAATAAATTGCATAGGTTAGGATAGTTGCATGCATGTTCTACTTGATTGAAAAGACAATAAGTTTCTTTTAAGACTCTATCTTTGGAACAAAATTTCACTAATTTTTCAAAATTTTATGATAAAATTGCTTGAGTTGTATTTGGAACATGATATTTGAGCTAAAGAACACACAACCTGTGAAAGATTTGAGCCTTTATGTATGGTTACATTATTTAACCATAATTATTTCATTCTTGTGTGTTTACTTCTCTATGATTGTAATCTATATTTTGTTTTATCTTATATGTCCAATATTTATTATATTTGCATGCTTGCACATGATTGAGGCCATTATTTATTTAAACTCACTTATCCAAATTAAGCCTACCCTTTTCAATTACCTTTGTTAACCACTTTGAGCCTTTAAATCCCATTTGTTCTATATTTTACCACATTACTAACCTTAAGCTGAAAAACAATTGTATATCCCAAATTGAATCTTTGGTTAGCTTAAGATAGAATTGTGTGTGCTAGTTAAGTATGGAAAATTGTGGGAACAAAAGTTGTTAAGGGAATGTGTCATGAGAATTTAATGGGAATTTGGATACCTACTCATGTGAAACTATAAGAATTAAAAATCTATGTGCATTGATAAGCTATATTTATTTTAATGTCAAAAAAAATTTATATAAATAAATAAGGGGACAAAAATTACCCCAATGTTAAATTCAGAATTCAAATATCAATGCACATATGATAGAATCAAATATAAAGTTGATACATGAGTATGGATAGAAAAAGGGAATTCTGGGTAGCTAGGTATGAACTTTAAGATTACATTAAAAATATATAGGTTGGGTTGAAGCTTGGGTTAATTAAAGATTCAATTTATTATCTCACTTGACCAAATGTATACCCCTGCCTGTACCTTAGCCCCATTACAACCTTGAAAAGACCTCATGATGTTTGCATTGGTATATTAACTGTTGTTGATTAGTTAGGAGAAGAACAAAAGTTAGAAAGCATGATTAGAGAAGGATAGAGTGATTACCCTATACACTAGAGATTAGAGCGTACATACATTATCAGTGAGGGTTCAATGCTTGAATTTTCATGTTCCCTGCTTTCATGAGCTATCTTCTTGCACTTTTATCTGTTTTATTGTATACTAATAGAATTAGTGGAATTTGATTTGTAATTGTTTTGAAGAGCTTATTTACTTTTGATCAAGTGGGCAAGAATCATATAGTTGCATTTATATATATATAGGCTTGCATTGCATTTCATGAATTTCTACATGTTCATACTTATTTCCTTATCTCCTTCAATTAAGTATGAGGACATGCTAATGTTTAAGTGTGGGGAGGTTGATAAACCACTATTTTATGGTTTATATTGTGTTTAATTGTGTGGTTTTATCATGATCCTTACCCACTTATTCATTAAATTAGCATGAAATTATAATTCCTTCCTGAATTTATAACATGTTTGAAAACTGCTTCCTAGAGACTTTAATTATGTAATTTTAATTCTCCTTTATTCCATTCGATGCCGTGATCTGTGTGTTGAATGTATCATACTTTATAGGGCATGAATGAGTTAGAGATTGGAAATGAAGCTAGCAAAAATGGAAGGAACACAAGAATTTGAGGAGATAACCAGCGAGAAGTGACGCGGTCGCATGGCTCACGCGACCGCGCGAAGGAGAGCAAATCGCAGTGACGCGGTCGCATGGCTCATGCGACCGCGCGAAGGAGAGCAAATCGCAGTGACGCGGCCGCATGGCTCACGCGGCCGCGCGGATTGGAAAAGCTCAAGAGACGCGGTATCATGGACGACGCGAACGTGTGGCAAGGAAAAGCGCGAATGACGCGTCCGCCTGAATGACGCGATCGCGTGACATGTGCGATCTGCATTGATGTGTATTTTCGGAAAATGAATTCCAAACACACAAATCTAACTGGCAAGTACACCGGGTCGCATCAAGTAATAAAAACTCACGAGAGTGAGGTCGATCCCACATGGATTGAAGGATTGAGCAATTTTAGTTTAGTGGTTGATTTAGTCAAGCGAATCAAGATTTGGTTGAGTGGTTTGTGATTAACAGAATTTAAATTGCATGGAAAGTAAAGGGAATGGGTAAATTGCATAAAATTAAAGAGAACAGAAAATAAAGTGCTGAATCTTAAAGAACAAGAAATTAAATGGCAGAAACTTAGAACGCAAGAAATGTAAATTGCAGAATCTTAAAGTGCAAGAAATGTAAATGGCTTGAATTGTAAAGGGAATTGGGAAGTGGATTTGCAGAATTTAAACAAGGAAAAGTAAAATTGCAACAAGCAGGGAAGTAAAAGATGGATTTAATTGCAGTAAATCTCAAACAGAAAATGTAAATTGCTTGAAGAAGCGTTCAACAGAGAAATAAAAAGGAAATTTCAGATCTCAGGACCCAAGAGACTAGATAACCAAGTCTAGATCTCAATGCCTTCCTAGATCCAATCCAGAAATCAATTGCAAGAGAATTTAAAGATCAAGCAGTAGAAGAAGCAAAACCAAATTCAATTTCCAAAAGTGCAGTAAAGTGAGACAGAGAGATCTCAAGGTGAGATTGAGACAGAATTTCCTCAACTCTTCAACCCAAGATCCAAGACAAATGTAATTGAAATTGAAAACAAGAAAACTAAGAAGAACAGAATTCAATTCTCCTCTCCGAAACTCAGAAACTTAAAATGATTCCAAAACCAAAAGCCCTCAGCAAAACTAAAACGGAAAGCTCTAAAAGGAAAAAAACTCTCTGAAAACTTAAATCCTAAGCTATTTATACACTTTCTTCAAATGGTCTTCAAGCCTTGAATTGGGCCTTTGTTCTTGATGGAATTGGGTTGATAAAGGCCTTGGTTGATTGCTCTTGGAGTTGGAGAAAGATCCATTGTGAACCGGGTTGAAAAACATAAAAGCTTGAGTAAAAGTTTGAGTAAAAGTTTGAGGCAAACTTTTACTCAAACCTTTTACACCAGATGGCTTCACTTTGCTGCTACCAACGTTTGAGCCAAAGTTTGAGGTCAAACTTTTGCTCAAACGTTGGCCCCCTTGTAAATGTGTGTGGCGCCAACGTTTGCCAAAAAGCTTGAGGCAAACGTTGGCGCAAGTTTTTCTCCTCCAGGGTGTGCAAGAGTGGCGCCAACGTTTGAGCAAAAGTTTGACCTCAAACGTTGGCGCAAGCTTTTTCCTTCAGGGTATTGATTTTGTGATGCCAACGTTTGCCAAAAAGTTTGAGGCAAATGTTGGCTCAAGCTTTTCTCCCAAAAGTTTGAGCTAAAGTTTGAGGTCAAACTTTTGCTCAAGCTTTTTTCCTCTGGAGTGTTTTCAACTCTTTTAAAAGTTTGAGCTAAAGTTTGAGGCAAACTTTTGCTCAAGCTTTTTGTTCTCTCTTGCTCCTAGCCATTCCTTCTTTCTTCAACCTTCTTCAAAACTCTTTTCACCTATCATCAATCAACCAAACACATCAAAGCTTTGCTTCAAATCATGAGTTTGTTATTCTTTCATAATATATGACAATTATAGCATAAAATCTCATGAAATTGCATTAATTCATACATGGTTGATTGAATCAAAGGAAACATGGAAATCTACCCAATTGGCTTGCTTATGGCTCAAAAAAATGCATAAATCAATCGAAAACAAAAGAAAAAGGCTAGTGAAATTAGGCTAAGATGACTTGTCATCACAACACCAAACTTAAAGCTTGCTTGTCCCCAAGCAAGAAAAGAATTATTGAGAAGAAAGAATGAAATGGAAGAGGATGTTCATGCTAGCAGTGTATTATTGGTAGTTCATGGGGTTTTCTGTGGATATGTAAACACTCACTTCTTATTGACTTTTAGGCCTAGAAAGCCCCCTTCAAGCATCAAGCAACACACTGTATGACCTCTCATTATTCTTTTGTCCTTGACTATTATTTTTTTTTTCTAAAAGCTTTAGTTCAGTGTCATGAGTAACAAGTTCTTTTCTTTCTTTATACTTGACACATTATTCACTATAGACACTTGGCTCACACTCCTTCTTAAAACATTGATGCCCAGCACCTCTTTGGGTTACTAAATGCCTTGTAGTTAGGTTGCTCTTGATAGTGGACTTTCAGCTGATGATCCCGGGTTAGTTAACCCAAGTCACCAAGTGTTGATGCACTCCAAAGAACTTAATAATCCAAGCAGATCCCAGTACAAAGACACCACAGGCATATATTCTAAGGTTCAAGCTATTGGTGTCCAGCTTTGTTTCTCTTTTTTTTCTTTTATTCTATTGCCCATTTTTGGCTTTTTCTTTTCTCTGTTTGTTTTTCTTTTTAACTAAGGACTTTTATTTGATTGAGATTCATAGACAGTAGGCCACTTTCTACTTAGAAGGAGACATCCTAGTTCTATTATTCACTAAAAGTGAGCTATCATACAATCACACACATATACCACCACTTACTTTTATTGTACTTCTATCTAACAGAGAACTATCTTACTTCACATTCAAACATTTCTTTTATTAAATTGAAATTGCAGGGGACAAAGCATGCTTTTTGTTAAGTGAAAGTAAACACACAAGCACACACTTAGGCTAGCTTACTTATTTTAAATTGAAACAGAAATGATGCAAAGACTACTAAACTAATAGTTACTGTTAAGATGGGCATACTCACACTTCCAATTTAGAACAATTCAATGCTGATGGAGTTAAGTGACAATACAACCTCTTGGTGGCTTCTTCTTCTTTCTCTCAGCTAATGGTGTGTAGTCCTCCCAAGAGAGTGATTGAATTCCTGCAGTGTTAATGGAAGTTGCTTGTTTCTCAAGCCCTTAGATGACTGGTTAGTGTGCAAGACTTTCTTGTAGGCGTTTGAACTTACTTTGGTGTGTGAACACCAAACTTAGCCCCTTGCCATGTTTCTTATGTATTAAAATAACCATATGTGAAAGCCTAAGTCTTTGCTAAAGGTAATAAAACTAGAAACAGACAATGATTAAATGATTTATCAGATTGCTTGGAGCTAGTAACCCTTCATGCAGAAGGTGAGAATGTGCTTTTAAATGAGATTCTGGTGGAACACCAAACTTAGAATCCTTTATTCTCCCTTAAATTGTTTTGGTGTGAAACACCAAGCTTAGCTCCTTGCAATACATACCAATCATTTAACCTTTTTATTGAAATAGCTATGAAAAGAAAATTACCTCAGGTTGGGTTGCCTCCCAACAAGCGCTTCTTTATTGTCATTAGCTTGACATCCTTCAATTCTTTTCAATGTAGGCTCTGAACCTCTTTTTCCTTATCCCATTGTCCTCCCAAGTACAGCTTTGCTCTGTGACCATTTACTGTGAATTGACACTTTGTTGCTTCATCTAGCAATTCAATACTCCCATAAGGAAGAACCTTTGTCACCAAGTATGGGCCAGTCCACTTAGACTTAAGTTTGCCAGGGAAGATCTTAAGCCTTGAGTTATACAGGAGCACTTGCTGTCCTGGCTTGAACTCCTTCTTTGTGATCTTCTTATCATGCCACCTCTTAGCTCTTTCCTTGTATATCTTAGCACTCTCATAGGCTTCTAGTCTGAATTCATCTAACTCATTTAGTTGTAACAACCTTTTCTCTCCTGCAGCTTGGGAATCAAGGTTGAGGAGTTTAGTGGCCCAAAAGGCTCTGTGTTCAAGCTCTACAAGGAGGTGGCAGGATTTGCCATACAATAGCTGAAAGGATGACTTGCCAATAAGAGTTTTGAAAGCTGTCCTATATGCCCATAATGCATCTTCTAGCTTCCTAGCCCAATCTTTTCTTGTGCTTCCCACTGTTTTCTCTAGGATTTTCTTTAATTCCCTATTTGCTAGTTCAGCCTGGCCATTAGTCTGAGGGTGGTAAGGTGTGGCTACTTTATGGATTACTCCATATTTGTGGAGGAGTTTTGATGACAAGTCATCTTAGCCTAGTTTCACTAGCCTTTTTCTTATCTTTTCAATTGAATTATGCACTTTCTTGAGCCACAAGCAAGCCAATTGGGTAGATTTTCATGCTTCCTTTGATTTAATCAACCATAGATGAATTAATGCAATTTCATGAGCTTTTATGCTATAATTGTCACATACTATGAAAGAATGAATATCTCATGATTTTGAACATAGCTTTGATGTGTTTGGTTGATTAATGATAGGTGAAGAAAGCTTGGAGAAAGGTTGAAGCAAGAAGGAATGGCTAGGAGGAAGAGAGAACAAAAAGTTTGAGCAAAAGTTTGCCTCAAACTTTAGCTCAAACTTTTGGAATAAGTGAAAACGAACCAGGGAGCAAAAAGCTTGACCAAAAGTTTGCCTCAAACTTTTGTGCAAACTTTTGGGCAAAAAGCTTGAGCAAAAGTTTGCCTCAAACTTTTTGGCAAACTTTTGGCATCACAAATCAACACCCTGGAGAACAAAAGTTTGCGCCAACGTTTGCCTCAAATTTTTTGGCAAACGTTGGCGCCATGAACAACACACCCTGGAGAGCAAAAGCTTGCGCCAACGTTTCAGCAAAAGTTTGACCCCAAACTTTGGCTCAAACGTTGGTATCAGCAAAGATGGGGTGGCTGATATGAAAAGTTTGAGTAAAAGTTTGCCTCAAACTTTTACTCAAACTTTTACTCAAGCTTTCATGATTCCCAACCCGGTTCACTTCGGTTCTTCTCCAAACTCCAAGAGCAATCAACCAAGGCCTCTATCAACCCAATTCCATCAAGAGCAAAGGCCCAATTGAAGGCTTGAAGACCATTTGAAGAAAGTGTATAAATAGCATAGGATTTAAGTTTTTGGAGAGCTTCCCTTTTAGTTTTCATAGGAGCTTTTCTTTTCGGTTTTGATTAGTACACTTAGTAGAGAGCTCACTTTACATTTCTTGGCATTATTGTTTTAATTCAAGAGAATTTGGGAGGAGAATTTATCTCTCTTCTTCCTTGTTCTTGCCCAGCACTCTTTACTTTCCTTGTCTTGGATCTTGGGTTGGAGAATTGAAGGAAATCTGTTTCAATCTCATCCTGAGATCTCTCTGTTTCACTTTACTGCACAATTGAATTTAAATTTCTGTTAATTGCTTCTTCATCTACTTTCTCTGCAATTTACATTTCCTTTGAAATTGTTCTGGTTGGATCTAGGAAGGCATTGAGATCTAGACTTGGTTATCTAGTCTCTTGGTTCCTGAGTTCTGAATTATCATTTTACATTCTCTGTTTACTGCTTTCAAGCTCATTTACATTTCTGTTTCAAGATCCGATTCAATCCAATTCATCTTCCACTCTTGTGTTTGTTGAATTTTACTTTGCCTTGTTTAATTTCTGCAAATCCAATTCCCAATTCCCTTTACAATTCAAGCCATTTACATTTCTTGCACTTTAAGATTCTGCAATTTACATTTCTTGCGTTCTAAGTTTCTGCCATTTAATTTCTTGTTCTTTAAGATTCAGCACTTTAAATTTCAGTTCTCTTTAATTTCATGCAATTTACCCATTCCCTTTACTTTCTATGCAATTTAAATTCCGCAAATCACAAATCTCTCAACCAAATCTTGATTCACTTGACTAAACCAACCACTAAACTAAAATTGCTCAATCCTTCAATCCCTGTGGGATCGACCTCACTCCCGTGAGTTATTATTACTTGATGCGACCCGGTGCACTTGCCGGTGAGTTTTGTGTCGGATCGTTTTCCGCACATCAAGTTTTTGGCGCCGTTGCCGGGGATTGATTAGATTGACAATGATTAAGTGAGGTGGTGATCTAGATCTAGCATTTTTATTTCCTGTTTCTCTAATTTTTTACTAACACGCTAACTGTTTGAAATTTTGCTTAAACTAAACTTCGTTCTAGCAACAGACTGAAGAGTTACTGGTGGTGTTTCTTTTGTTTTGTTTGTATGTCAGGTACAGGGAGATCCATTCCTGTTTTATCTGAAACTGACCAGAGAACTCTTAGAAGGTTGAGAAGAGCTGAAAGAGGGAAAAATATTGTTGGAGAGGAAGAATCTGAGGAAGAATATCACGAGATGGAAGGAGATCCATCTAATCCAGGAGGAGAGGTTAACAATAACCCACAGCAGAGGAGAGTATTGGCCTCCTATACCTTTGCAAATGCTAGACATTGTGGAAGCAGCATTCTCACCCCTAATGTCAATGCAAATAACTTTGAATTGGAGCCACAACTCATTACATTGGTCCAAAACAACTGCTCGTTTGGGGGAGGACCATTGGAGGATCCAAATCAACATCTATCTACCTTCTTAAGGATTTGTGACACTGTCAAGTCCAACGGCGTGAATCCTGAAACTTACAAGCTTCTGCTATTCCCGTTCTCATTAAGGGACAAGGCCGCACAATGGCTTGAAATTTTTCCTCAAGGAAGCATCACTAGATGAGATGATTTGGTGACTAAATTTCTAGCCAAATTCTATCCACCTCAAAGAGTCATCAGGCTGAAGACTGAGGTGCAAACATTCACGCAATTGGATGTTGAAAATCTATATGAAGCATGGGAGAGATACAAGGCTCTGCTGAGGAAATGTCCACCAGAAATGTTCACTGAGTGGGACAAGCTACAGAACTTCTATGAAGGACTCACTCTAAAGGCTCAAGAATCACTTGACCACTCAGCTGGAGGATCATTGCAACTGATGAAAACAGCAGAAGAAGCTCAAAATCTTATTGACTTGGTGGCCAACAATCAATATTTCTTTGCTCATCAAAGAAATCGCCAACCATCACAAAGGAGAGGAGTAATGGAGCTAGAAGGGGTGGACTCAATCTTGGCTCAAAACAAGATAATGCAGCAGCAAATTCAACAACAATTTGAGCAAATGGCCAAGAGGATTGATAGCCTCCAAGTCGCAGCAGTTAACACAAGCCAACCATCTTCCACATGGGGGCAAAATGAAGAAACTCAAGAAGAAAACAACAAGAGCAAGTACAGTATATGCACAACCAAGGACCAAATGAAGTGTATGGTGATACATACAATCCATCCTGGAAGAACCACCCAAACCTCAGATGGGGAGATAATCACACCCAAAACCAACATCCATGGCAGAGGAACTCAAACCAAAACAACCCAAGAAGCAACCAAAACCACAACCAGCAGCAAACTAACCAGAACCCCTACAGAAAACCTCAAAACAACTACCCCAACCCCAACCAGTACCAATCCAATAACCAACCCACCAACCAAAATGCCTACCATCCACCACTCACATCTCACAACCCACCTCAAGTATCACCTGAATCTCAAAGACTCACTAACTTGGAGACCTTGATAGACAAAATGTTGAAACACCAGGAAATGACAACCAAGAACCATGAAGCCTCCATAAAGAGCCTAGAGAGGCAAATTGGGCAAATCTCTAAACAGATTTCTGTAGAGAGACCTTCAAGCTCACTGCCGAGTGACACAATCCCAAATCCTAAGGAAGAATGCAAGGCAATACAATTAAGGAGTGGGAGAACATTGATGAGCAACAATGACACTACAAAGAAGCAAGCAGAGAGAAGCAAAAGGCCAATAGAAGAGGAGGAGCAAACAAAGGAAGATGAAGCCAAGGATCAAGTTGTGATGCTAAACAAGAGCACTGAGAAACTCAAAGAGAAGGATAACCAGTCACACAATTCAAAAGAAGTGATTCAGGGACAGCAGCAAGTAGGAAAGAGCATCACACCTCCACTGCCATATCCCCAGAAGTTCAACAAAGAGGCTAAGGACCAACATTTTCATAAGTTCCTTGAGACTTTCAAGAAGCTGGAGATCAATATTCCCTTGGCTGAAGCACTTGAGCAAATGCCTCTGTATGCCAAGTTTTTGAAGGAGCTTATCAATAAGAAAAGAAGTTGGGATGAGAAAGAGACCATACTGCTTACTGAGGAATGCAGGGCCTTGATTCAAAAAGGGCTTCCTCCAAAGCTTGAGGACCCAGGGAGCTTCTTGCTGCCTTGCACCATTGGGGAATTAACCATCACTAAAGCAATGTGCGATCTAGGAGCAAGTATCAACTTAATACCATCCTCCTTGGTGAAAAAGTTGCATATAGAGGAAGTTAAACCGGTACAGATATCTCTAGAGCTAGTAGATAAGTCAACGGTATACCCTAGGGGTATGATTGAAAACCTTCTGGTCAAGGTGGACAATTTCATATACCCTGCAGATTTTGTGGTTCTAGATTCAGATAGGGATGATGGTGACTCTAATATACTGGGAAGGCCATTCTTGGCCACTGCTAGAGCTATCATAGACATAGAGCAAGGAGAACTAACTCTCAGGATGCATGATAAGAGTGTCACTCTGAAGGTATTACCAGGAGCCCAGTTTAGTAATGAGAGGAGGGACTACATGGAAATTGACAAGGTGATTCACAACAACATCCCAAGGCAGAAGATTGTGCAGAAGGATGAAAAAGTCCAAGGGGATATTGGAGTATTAGCCACTGAAAAGAGAGATCCCCAAGGTAAGCCTACAGCCAGAAAAGAAAGATCAACAAAAAAAGGGATGAAACGCAGAAACAAAACTAAAAGGGGTTGGAAGAACAGGAAGATTCCAACAGAGGGGCTTTCCAAAGGTGACAAAGTGCAATTGATATATCAACAACTGGGAGCAAGCCAACAGACTGATGACTATTACACTGTCAACAACATACTCTCGTTGGAACATGCTGAAATTGAACACCAGAGAACAAAGAGGAGGATCACAATCAGGGGAGACAAGTTGAGGGACTACAATCCTCAACCACCATAAAAGAAAGCTCTAATGTCAAGCTAATGACAATAAAGAAGCGCTTGTTGGGAGGCAACCCAACCTGAGGTAATTTTCTTTTCATAGCCTTTTCAATAAAAATGTTGAATAATTGGTATGCATTGCAAGGAGCTAAGTTTGTTGTTGCACACCAAAATAATTTAAGGGAGAATGAAGGATTCTAAGTTTGGTGTTCCACCAAAACCTCATTTAAAAGCACATTCTCACCTCCTGCACAATACTAGCTCTAAGCAATCAAATAGGTTATTCACTTACTTAACTGATTTCTAGTTTTAATTCCATAATCTTTAGTAAGGAAACAAGATTTTACATATAGTCAACCTATTGCATCATAGGAAGTGGCAAGAAATTAAGTTTGGTGTTCCCACACCAAATCAAACCCAAAAGCCACACTCAATTCATGCATACTAACCAGTCACCTAAGGGCTTGAGAAGCAAGCAACTTTGGAGAATTATACAGGGAACTAACCACCATTTGAGGACATTATGCATCATAACTCAAAAGGGACACAACAGAAGGAAGGACAAAAGAACTGCAAACCAATAGGTTGTATCTATACTTAACTTCTGCTGTTGAGAAATGCTTTGATTTATGTCTTGCTAAAGTGTTCATCTAGTACGAGTAGAATCATTTTTTTTTTTTGCAATAAGTAAGCTAGCCTATGTGTGTGCTTGTGTGTTTACTTTCACTGAACAAAAAGCATGTTTTGTCCCCTGCATCTTTAATTTAATAAAAGAAATGTTTGAATGTGAAGTGAGATAGTTCTCTGTTAGATAGAAGTACAATAAAAGTAAGTGGTGGTATGAATGTGTGATTGTATGATAGCTCACTTTTAATGAATAAGAGAACTAGGATGTCTCCTCTTACGTAGAAAGCGGCCTACTGTCTATGAATCTCAATCAAATAAAAGTCCTTGGTTAAAAAGAAAAACAAAAAAAAAAGAGAAAAGAAAAAGCCAAAAATGGCAACAAAACAAAAGAAAAACAAAAAGAAACAAAGCTGGACACCAATAGCTTGAACCTTAGAATATATGCCTGTGGTGTCTTTGTATTAGGATCTGCTTGGACTACTAAGCTCTTTGGAGTGCATCAACACTCGGTGACTTGGGTTAACTAACCCGGGATCATCAGCTGAAAGTCCACTATCAAGAGCAACCTAACTACAAGGCATTTAGTAGCCCAAAGAGGTGCTGGGCATCAATGTTTTAAGAAGGAATGTGAGCCAAGTGTCTATAGTGAATAATGTGTCAAGTATAAAGAAAAGAAAATGAACTTGCTACACATGACACTCAAATAAAGCTTATGAACAAAATAATAGCCAAGGATAAAGGAATAATGAGAGGTCATAGCAGTATGTTACTTGAAGCTTGAAGGAGACTTTCTAGGCTTAAGAGTCAATAAGAAGTGAGTGTTTACATATCCACATAAAACCCCATGAACTACCAATAACACTCTACTAGCATGAACATCCTCTTCCATTTCATTCTTTCTTCTCAATAAATCTTTTCTTGCTTGGGGACAAGCAAGCTTTAAGTTTGGTGTTGTGATGACAAGTCATCTTAGCCTAGTTTCACTAGCCTTTTTCTTATGTTTTCAATTGAATTATGCACTTTCTTGAGCCACAAGCAAGCCAATTGGGTAGATTTTCATGCTTCCTTTGATTTAATCAACCATAGATGAATTAATGCAATATCATGAGGTTTTATGCTATAATTGTCACATACTATGAAAGAATGAATATCTCATGATTTTGAGCATAGCTTTGATGTGTTTGGTTGATTAACGATAGGTGAAGAAAGCTTGGAGAAAGGTTGAAGCAAGAAGGAATGGCTAGGAGGAAGAGAGAACCAAAAGTTTGAGCAAAAGTTTGCCTCAAACTTTAGCTCAAACTTTTGGAATAAGTGAAAACGAACCAGGGAGCAAAAAGCTTGACCAAAAGTTTGCCTCAAACTTTTGTGCAAACTTTTGGGCAAAAAGCTTGAGCAAAAGTTTGCCTCAAACTTTTTGGCAAACGTTGGCGCCATGAACAACACACCCTGGAGAGCAAAAGCTTGCGCCAACGTTTGCCTCAAACTTTTTGGCAAACGTTGGCGCCATGAGTGTGCAAGGGGGAGCCAATGTTTGAGCAAAAGTTTGACCCCAAACTTTGGCTCAAACGTTGGTATCAGCAAAGATGGGGTGGCTGATATGAAAATTTTGAGTAAATGTTTGCCTCAAACTTTTACTCAAACTTTTACTCAAGCTTTCATGATTCCAAACCCGGTTCACTTCGGTTCTTCTCCAAACTCCAAGAGCAATCAACCAAGGCCTCTATCAACCCAATTCCATCAAGAGCAAAGGCCCAATTGAAGGCTTGAAGACCATTTGAAGAAAGTGTATAAATAGCATAGGATTTAAGTTTTTGGAGAGCTTCCCTTTTAGTTTTCATAGGAGCTTTTCTTTTCGGTTTTGATTAGTACACTTAGTAGAGAGCTCACTTTACATTTCTTGGCATTGTTGTTTTAATTCAAGAGAATTTGGGAGGAGAATTGATCTCTCTTCTTCCTTGTTCTTGCCCAGCACTCTTTACTTTCCTTGTCTTGGATCTTGGGTTGGAGAATTGAAGGAAATCTGTTTCAATCTCATCCTGAGATCTCTCTGTTTCACTTTACTGCACAATTGAATTTAAATTTCTGTTAATTGCTTCTTCATCTACTTTCTCTACAATTTACATTTCCTTTGAAATTGTTCTTGTTGGATCTAGGAAGGCATTGAGATCTAGACTTGGTTATCTAGTCTCTTGGGTCCTAAGATCTGAATTATCATTTTACATTCTCTGTTTACTGCTTTCAAGCTCATTTACATTTCTGTTTCAAGATCCGATTCAATCCAATTCATCTTCCACTCTTGTGTTTGTTGAATTTTACTTTGCCTTGTTTAATTTCTGCAAATCCAATTCCCAATTCCCTTTACAATTCAAGCCATTTACATTTCTTGCACTTTAAGATTTTGCAATTTACATTTCTTGCATTCTAAGTTTCTGCTATTTAATTTCTTGTTCTTTAAGATTCAACACTTTAAATTTCAGTTCTCTTTAATTTCATGCAATTTACCCATTCCCTTTACTTTCAATGCAATTTAAATTCCGCAAATCACAAATCTCTCAACCAAATCTTGATTCCCTTGACTAAATCAACCACTAAACTAAAATTGCTCAATCCTTCAATCCCTGTGGGATCGACCTCACTCCCGTGAGTTATTATTACTTGATGCGACCCGGTGCACTTGCCGGTGAGTTTTGTGTCGGATCGTTTTCCGCACATCAAGTTTTTGGCGCCGTTGCCGGGGATTGATTAGATTGACAATGATTAAGTGAGGTGGTGATCTAGATCTAGCATTTTTATTTCCTGTTTCTCTAATTTTTGACTAACACGCTAACTGTTTGAAATTTTGCTTAAACTAAACTTCGTTCTAGCAACAGACTGAAGAGTTACTGGTGGTGTTTCTTTTGTTTTGTTTGTATGTCAGGTACAGGGAGATCCATTCCTATTTTATCTGAAACTGACCAGAGAACTCTTAGAAGGTTGAGAAGAGCTGAAAGAGGGAAAAATATTGTTGGAGAGGAAGAATCTGAGGAAGAATATCACGAGATGGAAGGAGATCCATCTAATCCAGGAGGAGAGGTTAACAATAACCCACAGCAGAGGAGAGTATTGGCCTCCTATACCTTTGCAAATGCTAGACATTGTGGAAGCAGCATTCTCACCCCTAATGTCAATGCAAATAACTTTGAATTGGAGCCACAACTCATTACATTAGTCCAAAACAACTGCTCGTTTGGGGGAGGACCATTGGAGGATCCAAATCAACATCTATCTACCTTCTTAAGGATTTGTGACACTGTCAAGTCCAACGGCGTGAATCCTGAAACTTACAAGCTTCTGCTGTTCCCGTTCTCATTAAGGGACAAGGCCGCACAATGGCTTGAAACTTTTCCTCAAGGAAGCATCACTAGCTGGGATGATTTGGTGACTAAATTTCTAGCCAAATTCTATCCACCTCAAAGAGTCATCAGGCTGAAGACTGAGGTGCAAACATTCACGTAATTGGATGCTGAAAATCTATATGAAGCATGGGAGAGATACAAGGCTCTGCTAAGGAAATGTCCACCAGAAATGTTCACTGAGTGGGACAAGCTACAGAACTTCTATGAAGGACTTACTCTAAAGGCTCAAGAATCACTTGACCACTCAGCTGGAGGATCATTGCAACTGATGAAAACAGCAGAAGAAGCTCAAAATCTTATTGACATGGTGGCCAACAATCAATATTTCTTTGCTCATCAAAGAAATCGCCAACCATCACAAAGGAGAGGAGTAATGGAGCTAGAAGGGGTGGACTCAATCTAGGCTCAAAACAAGATAATGCAGCAGCAAATTCAACAACAATTTGAGCAAATGGCCAAGAGGATTGATAGCCTCCAAGTCGCAGCAGTTAACACAAGCCAACCATCTTCCACATGGGGGAAAAATGAAGAAACTCAAGAAGAACAACATCAAGAGCAAGTACAGTATATGCACAACCAAGGACCAAATGAAGTGTATGGTGATACATACAATCCATCCTGGAAGAACCACCCAAACCTCAGATGGGGAGATAATCACACCCAAAACCAACAACCATGGCAGAGGAACTCAAACCAAAACAACCCAAGAAGCAACCAAAACCACAACCAGCAGCAAACTAACCAGAACCCCTACAGAAAACCTCAAAACAACTACCCCAACCCCAACCAGTACCAATCCAATAACCAACCCACCAACCAAAATGCCTACCATCCACCACTCACATCTCACAACCCACCTCAAGTATCACCTGAATCTCAAAGACTCACTAACTTGGAGACCTTGATAGACAAAATGTTGAAACACCAGGAAATGACAACCAATAACCATGAAGCCTCCATAAAGAGCCTAGAGAGGCAAATTGGGCAAATCTCTAAACAGATTTCTGTTGAGAGACCTTCAAGCTCACCGCCGAGTGACACAATCCCAAATCCTAAGGAAGAATGCAAGGCAATACAATTAAGGAGTGGGAGAACATTGATGAGCAACAATGACACTACAAAGAAGCAAGCAGAGAGAAGCAAAAGGCCAATAGAAGAGGAGGAGCAAACAAAGGAAGATGAAGCCAAGGATCAAGTTGTGATGCTAAACAAGAGCACTGAGAAACTCAAAGAGAAGGATAACCAGTCACACAATTCAAAAGAAGTGATTCAGGGACAGCAGCAAGTAGGAAAGAGCATCACACCTCCACTGCCATATCCCCAGAAGTTCAACAAAGAGGCTAAGGACCAACATTTTCATAAGTTCCTTGAGACTTTCAAGAAGCTGGAGATCAATATTCCCTTGGCTGAAGCACTTGAGCAAATGCCTTTGTATGCCAAGTTTTTGAAGGAGCTTATCAATAAGAAAAGAAGTTGGGATGAGAAAGAGACCATACTGCTTACTGAGGAATGCAGGGCCTTGATTCAAAAAGGGCTTCCTCCAAAGCTTGAGGACCCAGGGAGCTTCTTGCTGCCTTGCACCATTGGGGAATTAACCATCACTAAAGCAATGTGCGATCTAGGAGCAAGTATCAACTTAATACCATCCTCCTTGGTGAAAAAGTTGCGTATAGAGGAAGTTAAACCGGTACAGATATCTCTAGAGCTAGTAGATAAGTCAACGGTATACCCCAGAGGTATGATTGAAAACCTTCTGGTCAAGGTGGACAATTTCATATACCCTGCAGATTTTGTGGTTCTAGATTCAGATAGGGATGATGGTGACTCTATTATACTGGGAAGGCCATTCTTGGCCACTGCTAGAGCTATCATAGACATAGAGCAAGGAGAACTAACTCTCAGGATGCATGATAAGAGTGTCACTCTGAAGGTATTACCAGGAGCCCAATTTAGTAATGAGAGGAGGGACTACATGGTAATTGACAAGGTGATTCACAACAACATCCCAAGGCAGAAGATTGTGCAGAAGGATAAAAAAGTCCAAGGGGATATTGGAGTATTAGCCACTGAAAAGAGAGATCCCCAAGGTAAGCCTACAGCCAGAAAAGAAAGATCAACAAAAAAAGGGATGAAACGCAGAAACAAAACAAAAAGGGGTTGGAAGAACAGGAAGATTCCAACAGAGGGGCTTTCCAAAGGTGACAAAGTGCAATTGATATATCAACAACTGGGAGCAAGCCAACAGACTGATGACTATTACACTGTCAGCAACATACTCTCGTTGGAACATGCTGAAATTGAACACCAGAGAACAAAGAGGAGGATCACAGTCAGGGGAGACAAGTTGAGGCACTACAATCCTCAACCACTATAAAAGAAAGCTCTAATGTCAAGCTAATGACAATAAAGAAGCGCTTGTTGGGAGGCAACCCAACCTGAGGTAATTTTCTTTTCATAGCCTTTTCAATAAAAATGTTGAATAATTGGTATACATTGCAAGGAGCTAAGTTTGGTGTTGCACACCAAAACAATTTAAGGGAGAATGAAGGATTCTAAGTTTGGTGTTCCACCAAAACCTCATTTAAAAGCACATTCTCACCTCCTGCACAATACTAGCTCTAAGCAATCAAACAGGTTATTCACTTACTTAACTGATTTCTAGTTTTAATTCCATAACCTTTAGTAAGGAAACAAGATTTTACATATAGTCAACCTATTGCATCAGAGGAAGTGGCAAGAAATTAAGTTTGGTGTTCCCACACCAAATCAAACCCAAAAGCCACACTCAATTCATGCATACTAACCAGTCACCTAAGGGCTTGAGAAGCAAGCAACTTTTGAGAATTATACAGGGAACTAACCACCATTTGAGGACATTATGCATCATAACTCAAAAGGGACACAACAGAAGGAAGGACAAAAGAACTGCAAACCAATAGGTTGTATCTATACTTAACTTCTGCTGTTGAGAAATGCTTTAATTTATGTCTTACTAAAGTGTTCATCTAGTACGAGTAGAATCATTTATTTCTTGCAATAAGTAAGCTAGCCTATGTGTGTGCTTGTGTGTTTACTTTCACTGAACAAAAAGCATGTTTTGTCCCCTGCATCTTTAATTTAATAAAAGAAATGTTTGAATGTGAAGTGAGATAGTTCTCTGTTAGATAGAAGTACAATAAAAGTAAGTGGTGGTATGAATGTGTGATTGTATGATAGCTCACTTTTAATGAATAAGAGAACTAGGATGTCTCCTCTTAAGTAGAAAGTGGCCTACTGTCTATGAATCCCAATCAAATAAAAGTCCTTGGTTAAAAAGAAAAACAAAAAAAAGAGAAAAGAAAAAGCCAAAAATGGCAACAGAACAAAAGAAAAACAAAAAGAAACAAAGCTGGACACCAATAGCTTGAACCTTAGAATATATGCCTGTGGTGTCTTTGTATTAGGATCTGCTTGGACTACTAAGCTCTTTGGAGTGCATCAACACTCGGTGACTTGGGTTAACTAATCCGGGATCATCAGCTGAAAGTCCACTATCAAGATCAACCTAACTACAAGGCATTTAGTAGCCCAAAGAGGTGCTGGGCATCAATGTTTTAAGAAGGAATGTGAGCCAAGTGTCTATAGTGAATAATGTGTCAAGTATAAAGAAAAGAAAATGAACTTGCTACACATGACACTCAAATAAAGCTTATGAACAAAATAATAGCCAAGGATAAAGGAATAATGAGAGGTCATAGCAGTATGTTACTTGAAGCTTGAAGGAGACTTTCTAGGCTTAAGAGTCAATAAGAAGTGAGTGTTTACATATCCACATAAAACCCCATGAACTACTAATAACACTCTACTAGCATGAACATCCTCTTCCATTTCATTCTTTCTTCTCAATAAATCTTTTCTTGCTTGGGGACAAGCAAGCTTTAAGTTTGGTGTTGTGATGACAAGTCATCTTAGCCTAGTTTCACTAGCCTTTTTCTTATGTTTTCAATTGAATTATGCACTTTCTTGAGCCACAAGCAAGCCAATTGGGTAGATTTTCATGCTTCCTTTGATTTAATCAACCATAGATGAATTAATGCAATTTCATGAGGTTTTATGCTATAATTGTCACATACTATGAAAGAATGAATATCTCATGATTTTGAGCATAGCTTTGATGTGTTTGGTTGATTAATGATAGGTGAAGAAAGCTTGGAGAAAGGTTGAAGCAAGAAGGAATGGCTAGGAGGAAGAGAGAACAAAAAGTTTGAGCAAAAGTTTGCCTCAAACTTTAGCTCAAACTTTTGGAATAAGTGAAAACGAACCAGGGAGCAAAAAGCTTGACCAAAAGTTTGCCTCAAACTTTTGTGCAAACTTTTGGGCAAAAAGCTTGAGCAAAAGTTTGCCTCAAACTTTTTGGCAAACTTTTGGCATCACAAATCAACACCCTGGAGAACAAAAGTTTGCGCCAACGTTTGCCTCAAACTTTTTGGCAAACGTTGGCGCCATGAACAACACACCCTGGAGAGCAAAAGCTTGCGCCAACGTTTGCCTCAAACTTTTTGGCAAACGTTGGCGCCATGAGTGTGCAAGGGGGAGCCAACGTTTGAGCAAAAGTTTGACCCCAAACTTTGGCTCAAACGTTGGTATCAGCAAAGATGGGGTGGCTGATATGAAAAGTTTGAGTAAAAGTTTGCCTCAAACTTTTACTCAAACTTTTACTCAAGCTTTCATGATTCCAAACCCGGTTCACTTCGGTTCTTCTCCAAACTCCAAGAGCAATCAACCAAGGCCTCTATCAACCCAATTCCATCAAGAGCAAAGGCCCAATTGAAGGCTTGAAGACCATTTGAAGAAAGTGTATAAATAGCATAGGATTTAAGTTTTTGGAGAGCTTCCCTTTTAGTTTTCATAGGAGCTTTTCTTTTCGGTTTTGATTAGTACACTTAGTAGAGAGCTCACTTTACATTTCTTGGCATTGTTGTTTTAATTCAAGAGAATTTGGGAGGAGAATTGATCTCTCTTCTTCCTTGTTCTTGCCCAGCACTCTTTACTTTCCTTGTCTTGGATCTTGGGTTGGAGAATTGAAGGAAATCTGTTTCAATCTCATCCTGAGATCTCTCTGTTTCACTTTACTGCACAATTGAATTTAAATTTCTGTTAATTGCTTCTTCATCTACTTTCTCTGCAATTTACATTTCCTTTGAAATTGTTCTTGTTGGATCTAGGAAGGCATTGAGATCTAGACTTGGTTATCTAGTCTCTTGGGTCCTGAGATCTGAATTATCATTTTACATTCTCTGTTTACTGCTTTCAAGCTCATTTACATTTCTGTTTCAAGATCTGATTCAATCCAATTCATCTTCCACTCTTGTGTTTGTTGAATTTTACTTTGCCTTGTTTAATTTCTGCAAATCCAATTCCCAATTCCCTTTACAATTCAAGCCATTTACATTTCTTGCACTTTAAGATTATGCAATTTAAATTTCTTGCGTTCTAAGTTTCTGCCATTTAATTTCTTGTTCTTTAAGATTCAGCACTTTAAATTTCAGTTCTCTTTAATTTCATGCAATTTACCCATTCCCTTTACTTTCTATGCAATTTAAATTCTGCAAATCACAAATCTCTCAACCAAATCTTGATTCGCTTGACTAAATCAACCACTAAACTAAAATTGCTCAATCCTTCAATCCCTGTGGGATCGACCTCACTCCCGTGAGTTATTATTACTTGATGTGACCCGGTGCACTTGCCGGTGAGTTTTGTGTCGGATCGTTTTCCGCACATCAAGTTTCTCCATCTGTTTGTTGCAAAAGTGACCACCACCATCACTGACAAGACCCTTGGGCACTCCATATCTTGTGAAAATGTGCTTTTTAAGGAATTGGAGGACAATCTGTGCATCACAGGTGGTTGTGGCTATGGCTTCCACCCACTTTGAGACGTACTCCACTGCTACTAAGATATATCTGAAAGAATAGGAAGGGGAAAGGGTCCCATGAAATCAATTCCCCATAGATCAAATAATTCCAATTCCAAGATGAAGTTTTGAGGCATCTCGTTCCTTTTTGTCAATCCTCCTGCTCTCTGGCATTCATTACATTGGTGAACATACTCTCTGGCATCCTTGAAGATAGTTGGCCAATAGAAGCCACTCTGCAGTATCTTTGCAGCTGTTCTTTCTGGGCCAAAGTGTCCACCATAAGCTGAACCATGGCAATGCCACAAGATATCCCTCATTTAACTCTCAGGAACACACCTTCTAATTACTCCATCAGAACATCTCTTGAACAGGAAGGGTTCATCCCATAAAAATTTCCTTCCCTCATTGATTAACTTCTTCACTTGTTGCTTAGAAAACTCTTGAGGTATCTTCTTTCCCACTTTGTAGTTTGCTATGTCAGCAAACCAAGGTGCTTGCTGGATCTGCAAAAGGTGCTCATCTGGGAAGCTTTCATTCACGGGCTGGGAGGCTTTTTGAATTGTTTCTTGTGGTAGCCTTGATAAATGATCAGCAACCCGGTTCTCAGTGCCCTTCCTGTTCCTTACCTCAATATCAAACTCTTGTAAGAGTAATATCCACCTGATAAGTCTTGGTTTAGCATCCTGCTTTGACATCAAATACTTAAGGGCAGCATGGTCAGTATAAACCACAATTTTAGATCCTATCAAGTATGATCTAAACTTATCAAATGCATAGACTACAGCTAACAATTCCTTTTCTGTTGTGGTGTAATTTTTCTGGGCCTCATTCAACACTTTACTTGCATAATATATGACATGATGCAGGTTTCCCTTCTTTTGTCCAAGTATAGCACCAATTGCAAGGTCACTTGCATCACACATGAGTTCAAAAGGCAGTTCCCAATCTGGGGGTGTGATGATTGGTGCTGTTGTGAGTCTGTTTTTTAAAGTTTCAAAGGCATGCCGGCAGTTTTCATCAAACACAAAAGGATTATCTAGCATTAATAGATTACTCAAAGGCTTGGCTATTTTTGAAAAATCCTTGATAAACCTTCTATAAAATCCTGCATGTCCCAAGAAACTTCTAACAGATTTCACATTAGCTGGTGGAGGGAGTTTTTCTATGATCTCAACCTTTGCCTTGTCAACCTCTATCCCTTTTCTTGAAACCTTATGACCAAGAACAATTTCCCCGGGTACCATGAAATGGCACTTCTCCCAGTTCAAAACTAAATTAGTTTCTTGGCATCATTTCAAGACAAGAGTTAGATGGTTCAGGCAAGTGTTGAAATTATCACCAAAAACAGAAAAGTCGTCCATGAAGACCTCTAAAATTTTTTCAACCATATCAGAGAAAATGGAAAGCATACACCTCTGAAATGTGGCTGGGGCGTTGCACAACCCAAATGGCATCCTCCTGTATGCAAAAACTCCGAATGGACATGTGAAGGTGGTCTTCTCTTGGTCCTTGGGATCTACCACGATTTGATTGTACCCAGAATACCCGTCCAAAAAGCAATAATAGGCATGGCCGGCCAATCTTTCCAGCATCTGATCAATAAATGGGAGAGGGAAATGATCCTTCCTTGTGACATCATTCAATCTTCTATAGTCTATGCACATTCTCCACCCAGTCACTGTTCTAGTAGGGATCAACTCATTCTTTTCATTAGTGATGACCGTCATTCCTCCTTTCTTTGGTACAACTTGAACCGGGCTCACCCATGAGCTGTCAGATATTGGGAAGATTATCCCTGCATTCCATAACTTTATTACTTCTTTCTGGACAACTTCCTTCATTGTGGGATTTAGCCTTCTCTGAGGTTGAACCCCTGGTTTGGAATTGTCCTCCAAGAGGATCTTATGCATACACACTGCAGGGCTGATGCCTTTCAGATCATCAATGGTCCATCCCAAAGCATCTTTGTGAGCTCTGAGTACATCAAGAAGTTCTCCTTCTTCCTTTTTTGTCAGGGATGAATTAATGATCACTGGGAAGCTTTCCGATGTGCCAAGGAAAGCATATTTGAGATGGGTGGGTAATGGCTTCAGTTCTTATTTTTGTACTTCTTCCTTCTTGTCTTGTTTTTCATCTTGCTCAATAGAAGTCTCAGCTACTTGTTCCTCTGTTGTCCCTTGATTTCCTTCTTGCTCTTGAGGATTTTCTTCCAGCATTTCTTCCACCAAACTCTCTATCATATCCACTCTCATGTAATTCTCTTGCTCAGGAATGTGTTGCATTGACTTGAAAACATTTATGACCATTTGTTCATTGTGGGCCCTGAAGATCATTTCTCCTTTTTCTACATCAATGATGGCTTTTGCTGTGGCTAGAAATGACCTTCCCAAAATGATTGAATTGTTTCCTTCCTCTTCAGTATCCAAAATCACAAAATCTGCTGGGAAAATAAACTCCCCAACCTTCACCAACAGATTCTCCACAATTCCATTGGGTGTTTTGATTGATCTGTCAACCATGACCAACGACATCCTGGTGGGTTTAAGTTCTTCTATGGTAAGCTTTCTCATCATTGAGAGAGGCATTAAGTTGATACTGGCACCAAGGTCACAGAGAGCTTTGTTGAGAACTATTCTGCCAATGGTGCATGAGACTACAAAGCTTCCTGGATCCTTGAGTTTTGGTGGAATGCCCCTTTGAATCACAGCACTGCATTCTTCGGTGAGTAACACGGTTTCCTTCTCAAGCCAACTTCTTTTCTTGTTGATAAGCTCCTTCAAAAACTTGGCATACAAAGGCATTTGCTCAAGTGCTTCAGCAAAGGGAATATTGATTTCCAGCTTTTTAAAAGTCTCAAGGAACTTATGAAAATGTTGGTCCTTAGTCTCTTTGCTGAATCTCTGGGGATATGGCAGTGGAGGTGTGATGCTTTTTCCTACTTGCTGTTGTCCCTGAATCACTTCTTTTGAATTGTGTGGCTGGTTGTTCTTTTCTTTGAGTTTCTCAGTGCTCTTGTTTGGCATCACAACTTGATCCTTGGCTTCATCTGCCTTTGTTTGCTTTTCATCTTCTATTGGTCTTTTGCTACTCTCTACTTGCTTCTTTGTAGTGTCATTGTTGCTCATCAATGTTCTCCCACTCCTTAATTGTATTGCCTTGCATTCTTCCTTAGGATTTGGGATTGTGTCACTCGGTAGTGAGTTTGAAGGTCTCTCAACAGAAATCTGTTTGGAGATTTGCCCAATTTGCCTCTCTAGGCTCTTCATGAAGGCTTCATGATTCTTGGTTGTCATTTCTTGGTGTTTCCACATTTTGTCTATCAAGGTTTCCAAGTTGGTGAGTCTTTGAGATTCAGGTGATGCTTGTGGTGGGTTGTGAGATGTGGATGGTGGATGGTAGGCATTTTGGTTGGTGGGTTGGTTATTAGATTGGTAATGGTTGGGGTTGGGGTAGTTGTTTTGAGGTTTTTTGTAGGGGTTTTGGTTAGTTTGTTGCTGGTTGTGGTTTTGGTTGTTTCTTGAAGTGTTTTGGTTTGAGTTCCTCTGCAATGGTTGTTGGTTTTGGGTGTGATTATCTCCCCATCTGAGGTTTGGGTGGTTCTTCCAAGATGAATTGTATGTATCACCATACACTTCATTTGGTCCTTGGTTGTGCATATACTGCACTTGCTCTTATTGTTGTTCTTCTTGGTTCTCCTCATTCTGCCCCCAAGGAGTTGTTGGTTGGCTCGTGTTAACTGCTGCAACTTGGAGGCTATCAATCCTCTTGGCCATCTGCTCAAATTGTTGTTGAATTTGCTGCTGCATCATTTTGTTTTGAGCTAGAATTGAGTCCACTCCTTCCAACTCCATCACTCCCTTCCTCTGTGACGGTTGTCGTTGCCTTGGGTGAGCAAAGAAATATTGGTTGTTGGCCACCATATCAATGAGATTTTGGGCTTCCTCTGCTATTTTCATCAATTGTAAAGAACCTCCTGCTGAATAATCCAAAGCCTCTTGAGATTTTAGTGTCAAGCCCTCATAGAAATTCTGTAATCTATCCCACCCACTGAACATTCCTGGTGGACACTTCCTAATTAGCGCTTTGTATCGTTCCCATGCCTCATACAAGGGTTCAGCATCCATTTGTGTGAATGTTTGCACTTCAGTCTTGATGCCAAGGCATCATAGGCTAGTTTCACTAGCATTTTTCTGTTAGTTTTAGTTGTTTTATGCATTTTCTTGAGCTTAAAGTAACCAAAAATGGTTAAATGAAGAACAAAGTAATGAACCATCCAAACAATATGATTTTGATGCAAATTCCATGAGTTTTAGTTATATTACTTAAATGCTATGAATGGAAGATTTCTCATGAAATTTTGCAAGACTTTGATGCAATTGTTTGGATGATTTCAGGGAAGAAGAGGCTAAGCAAGGAAGCAACAAAATCAATAAAGGAAGCTGGAATATCACATGTGGAGTTTAAGTTCCAGTTTAAGCCTAAACTGGAGCTTAAACGCCAAAATCATGAAGGATAAAGAATGCTGGGATTGAAGTTTAACCTCCAGTTTGACCTCAAACTGGAGGTTAAACGCCAGAATGAAAAGCCTCACTAAAGAAGCATTCCACGTTTAACCTCCAGTTTGACCTCAAACTGGAGGTTAAACGCCAGAATGAGTATGCCACCCAGGGAGGAGTTCCACGTTTAACCTCCAGTTTGACCTCAAACTGGAGGTTAAACGCCAGAACCAGGAAGAGTACCAGGGAGCCATTCCACGTTTAAGCTCCAGTTTGACTCAAACTGGAGCTTAAACGTGTTCGATAGCTTTTCTACTCCAGGGTTGCTCTCTCCATTTCCACGTTTAACCTCCAGTTTGACCTCAAACTGGAGGTTAAACGTGTTCGACACCTCCAGGGCTACCATTCTAAGCTTCCACGTTTAACCTCCAGTTTGACCTCAAACTGGAGGTTAAACGTGTTCGACCTCCAGTATGCCTCCACCCTTTTCCAGGTTTAACCTCCAGTTTGACCTCAAACTGGAGGTTAAACGTGTTCGACCTCCAGGGCTGCCCTTCCTATCTCCACGTTTAAGCTTCAGTTTAACCTTAAACTGAAGCTTAAACGTGTTCGACTACATGACTCTCCAGGGCTACCTTCTTCCATTTTCACGTTTAAGCTTCAGTTTAACCTTAAACTGAAGCTTAAACGTGCTTCTACAAAAGGCCTCACTGGAAGTGTCTGGCGTTTAAGCTGCAGTTTAAGCTTAAACTACAACTTAAACGCCACTCTTGGAAAAGGTTTCTGGGCCAAAAATATTGTGATTTAAGTTAGTCTTTGAGCACAAATATTAACTTAAACTTACTTTGGTATGAAACCCAATTGAATATCATGGTTTATGGGATTGGGCCTGAAGGATTGATGAGTTTGAAATCTCAATTTATTGAGTCATGTGTCATTATTTGATTATCACTAAGTTGGCTCAATAAATGTTACAGGATTTGGATCAACAACCTCATCAAGATTATGGATCATAAACCCAAGGCAAAAGGAAAGCAAGGAGAGGCCTCAAAGCCCAAGAAGCACAACTGAAGCTCAATATAGAAAGTGTATAAATAGGATAGAAGTTAAGTTAGAGTGGACTTTTACTTTTCACTTTTAGCTAGTTTTCCTTTTCTTTGTAATTGAATTCAGAGCTATGATTCACTAAACCCCCTTTCATTGGGTTAGGGAGCTCTATTGTAATTCAATGAATCAATAATAGTTTATCTTCTTCTTCAATCTTTTCTCTTGAATTTTGTTAGAAAGCTTCTCGATCTAATTCCATTGAGTAGTTGTCTTGGGAAAGAAACTACTCATACTTGGAATCCTTCGGAGCCTTGGGAAAGGAATGGAGGATTCATGCTAGAGAAGCTTTCTCACAGTGGATTGGATTGGGGTTTGGATGGATATTGTGACATGTAATCCTACCAAATTGTGGTTCATGAAATTGTGTGGTATAATCAGTGATCAAGCATCATCTCTTCTTATGAACATTTAAACCAAGGGATTGGGAATTTGTTTGTTTTTAGAGAGCATTGGTGAGCCAAGGAATTGGGATCCAATCATATAAGATTGCCAAGCAAAATTCAATGAACGCATTGGTTGAGGAAGAGATAAACATATTTTGATTCGGAGATCTCAATATCTCCTATAACCCAATGAATTCCCCATTTCTGATTTCCACTTTCTCTTTACATTCTGCAACTCAATTCTTGCAATCACCCCCATTCCCTTTTAATTTCAGCAATTTACATTCTGCTCTTTAATTCATGCAATTTAAGATTCAGCCATTTAATTTTCTTGTCATTTACTTTTCCCGCCAATTTTACATTCCGCAATTCTCATCTCAAATCTTGATTCAGCTCAACTAGAACACACTTCTAATCCGAATTGCTCACTCAACCAATCCTTGTGGGATTCGACCTCACTCTATTGTGAGTTTTTACTTGACGATGATAACCGGTGCACTTGCCGGAAGGAATTTTGCCGATCGTGCAATTTCCTAAATCGTAGCATAACAAGTTTATGTGCATCAAGTTTATGGCGCCGTTGCCGGGGATTGGTTTTCGATTGACAATTCTCAAATTGGAAGCTAACTAGATTGAGCAATTTTCTCTTGCTTTGTTAATTCTGTTCAAGATACTTGTTGAATTTTAATTTCTGCACTTGGTTACATGCTTTCCTTCTTTATGCCTTTAAACTCATGCAACTAACTCACTGACTCACTAACTGTTTGAATTAATTCCTCAATTGAGCTAACCATACTCTTCCATTAACCAAGAGTATTTCACTTGTTTGTGTTTGAGCTGTGTTCTTGTATGACAGGTAGGAGAGGAGAGACATCAACTCCTCCATATACCGAACCAGAGAGGACCCTTCATAGACTTAGAAGGGAAGCAAGAGGGAAGAGAGTAGTGGGAGAAGAGGAATCTGAAGGAGAATCTGAGGACAATTTTGAGGAAGCTTTAGATCTCAACATGGATAGAGAAGTTCACAACCATGAGAGAGCTGATGGAAACGATGCCATCCCTGAGAGGAGGGTTCTTAGTTCATACATAAACCCAACCTCTGGGAATTGTGGTAGTAGCATCCAGAAACCACCCATTCAGGCCAACAATTTTGAGCTCAAGCCACAGCTAATATCACTTGTGGAAAATCATTGTTCCTTTGGAGGAAGTGCTAATGAAGACCCAAACCAACATCTCACAAAATTCCTGAGAATTTGTGACACTGTGAAGTCCAATGGAGTCCAGGAAGATGCCTATAAACTGCTTTTGTTCCCATTTTCACTTAGGGACAAAGCAGCTAAGTGGCTGGAATCATTCCCAAGGGGGAGTCTAACAACATGGGATGAGGTGGAAAGCAAGTTTCTGGCACGTTTCTACCCTCCACAAAAGGTCAATAGGCTTCGATCTGAGGTTCAGACTTTTAGACAACAAGATGGTGAAACTCTCTACGAGGCATGGGAGAGATTCAAGGAAATGCCCACCAAACATGTTCCATGATTGGGTGCAACTGCACATCTTCTATGATGGGCTCTCTTATGAATCAAGGAAGGCTGTAGACCATTCATCAGGAGGTTCATTGAACAGGAAAAAGACTGTGGAAGAAGCCATTGAAGTGATCGAGACAGTGGCTGAGAATGAGTACTACTATGCATCAGAAAGGCACAACACTAAGGGAGTCATGGAGCTGAACCATGTTGATACAATTCTAGCCCAAAACAAGGTGTTTGCCAAGCAACTAGCAGAGCTTACCAGGCAATTAGAAACAAAGCAAGTGGCTGCAATACACACACAAGATCAAGAGGAAGTAGGCATTGAAGGAGGTGATTGGGATGAGGCTAACTATGTGGGAAACCAACAAAGGCAATCATATGATCCACATTCCAACACTTACAACCCAGGCTGGAGAAACCACCCAAACTTTGGGTGGGGAAACCAACAAACCCCACCACAAAACCACAAACCTTACAACCACAACCAACATAACAATTCCACATACCAAAACTCCAACCAAAGATCATACCAAGCCACACAAAACACTTACCACCAACCATCATATCATGGCCAAAATAATCAACATACCCAACCTAATCCGAACCAACAATTTCAAGATCAATTAAACCGGATAGAAGGAATGCTTGCAACCATGAGCCAAGACATAATTGAATTGAAAGCTTTTAAGGAAGAAGTAAATTCTAACTTGCAAAACCAAGGAGCTGCCATCCAGAAGCTAGAAAATCAAATTTTGTATTTGACTAAGCAAGCCCCTGGGACAAGCGGTTCTCATGCTGCCAAGGCTATTGCAAGGGAGGAATGTAAGGCCATAACCCTCAGAAGTGGAAAGAATCTAAAGGAGATTTCAAGGGAAACCACAGAGGATGAAGCAAAGGAAAATGTGAAAGACAAAGAACAAGGACAATCTGTTACACCGTTTGCAACAAAAGAAAAAGAAAAAGAGGTCTTGAAGCCTTACACACCTAAAGCACCTTATCCTCAACGTTTGATGAAAAGTGAAAAGGATGGCCAATTCTCCAGGTTCTTGGAGATTTTCAAGAAGCTTCAAATCAACATTCCCTTTGCTGAGGCAATAGAGCAAATGCCACTCTATGCAAAATTCTTAAAAGAATTAATGACCAAGAAGAGAAGCTGGAGAAATGAGGAAACTGTGTTGTTAACTGAAGAATGCAGTGCCATCATTCAGCACAAATTGCCTCAGAAATTGAAGGACCCAGGCAGTTTCCAAATCCCCTGCATTATAGGAGAAGTCATGGTGGAGAAGGCCTTGTGTGACTTAGGGGCCAGCATCAATTTGATGTCGCTAACAATGATGAGAAGAATGAAGATTGAGGAAGCCAAACCAACAAGAATGGCCCTCCAATTGGCAGATCGAACTTTTAAATTCCCTCATGGGATAGTTGAGGATTTGTTGGTGAAAGTGGGAGAATTTATATTTCCTGCTGATTTTGTAGTGTTAGATATGGAGGAAGAAGCCAAAGCTTCAATAATTCTGGGAAGACCCTTCCTAGCTACTGCTGGAGCCATCATAGATGTACAAAAGGGTGAACTCACTCTTAGACTACATGATGAGAAATTGGTGTTTAATGTATTCAAGGCAATGAGCTATCCATCAGAATCACTAAGGGAATGCATGAGGGTTGATGTAGTGGACATTGCAGTACAAGAAACTTTTGAGGAAACAATAAAGGAAGTGGCAGAGGAGGAGTTCACCAAGGATATTGAAGTTAGTGATATCAAGGGTGCTGACACAACCATGCTAAGCATGCCAGAGAAAGTGAAAGAAGAAAAGGAAGCACCAAAACCTGAGCTCAAAGCATTGCCCCCTAATCTCAAGTATGCATACTTGGGTAGTAATGAGAGTCACCCTGTTATCATTAGCTCGGCCTTGAGCCAAGAACAGGAAGAAGAATTGATCAAGGTGCTGCAAACTCATCAAGATGCCATTGGATGGACCCTAGCTGATTTGAAGGGGATAAGTTCATCCATATGCATGCATAAAATCTTGTTAGAAGAGGATGCTAGACCCTCCATTCAAGCTCAGAGAAGATTGAATCCCGTCATGAAAGAAGTGGTACAAAAGGAAGTCAGGAAGTTATGGCAGGCAGGGGTAATCTACCCCATTTCTGATAGCCCATGGGTTAGTCCCATCCATGTAGTTCCCAAGAAAGGTGGCATAACTGTGGTGCCAAATGAGAAGAACGAACTCATACCCACAAGAACCGTTACTGGGTGGAGGATGTGCATAGACTACAGGAAGCTCAATGAAGCCACCAGAAAAGATCGTTTCCCACTCCCATTCATGGATCAGATGCTTGAAAGGCTTGCCGGACATGCTTACTATTGCTTCTTGGATGGATATTCAGGCTACAACCAAATAGTAGTTGATCCTAGTGATCAAGAGAAAACATCATTTGTTTGTCCATATGGAGTTTTTGCTTATAGACGCATGCCCTTTGGATTGTGCAATGCACCTGCCACTTTCCAAAGATGCATGCTGTCCATCTTTTCGGACATGATTGAAAAATTTATTGAGGTCTTCATGGACGATTTTTCTGTGTTTGGGGATTCTTTTCCCAGCTGCCTACACCACCTTGCCTTGGTGCTTAAGAGGTGCCAAGAGACTAACCTAGTATTAAACTGGGAAAAGTGTCATTTCATGGTCACAGAAGGAATAGTCCTTGGCCACAAAATCTCTAATAGAGGCATGGAGGTGGACAGAGCTAAGGTGGAAATCATTGAAAAACTACCTCCACCAAGTAATGTCAAGGCAGTTAGGAGCTTTTTGGGACACGCTGGTTTTTACAGAAGGTTTATTAGAGACTTTTCTAAAATAGCCAAACCTTTGAGTAACTTGCTTGTCTCTGATACACCCTTTGTATTTGATAAAAATTGCATGCTAGCCTATGAACTTTTGAAGCAAAAACTTTCCTCTGCACCTATCATTGCCCCACCTGATTGGAACTTACCTTTTGAACTGATGTGTGATGCATCAGACCTTGCTATTGGGGCAGTGTTAGGACAAAGGAAAGACAATTTGGTACATGTGATTTATTATGCCAGTAAAGTCTTGAATGCTAACCAAAGGAATTACACAACCACTGAAAAAGAACTCTTGGCAATAGTCTTTGCATTTGAAAAATTTAGATCTTATCTCATTGGATCTAAAGTCATTGTCTTCACTGATCATTCAGCTTTAAAATATTTACTTGCTAAACAAGAATCTAAACCGAGACTTATTAGATGGGTTCTTTTGTTGCAGGAATTTGACATTGAAATCAAAGACAAGAAGGGTGTAGAGAACAAGGTGGCAGATCATTTATCAAGGATACCATGTGAAGAAGGAAGCACACAAAGCACACATGTAAATGAGTGCTTTCCTGATGAACAACTCATGATAATTCACAAAGCACCCTGGTTTGCAGACATAGCAAACTTCAAGGCCACTGGGAGTGTACCTTTGGAAATTAACAAACATCAAAGGAAGAAATTGGTAAATGATGCCAAATACTTCATCTGGGACGAACCATACTTGTTCAAAAAATGTTCCGATGGCATACTCAGAAGATGCATATCCGAGGAAGAAGGAAGGGAAGTTTTATGGGACTGCCATGGCTCCACTTATGGAGGGCACTTTGCAGGAGAAAGAACAGCAGCTAAGGTGTTGCAGTGTGGTTTTTATTGGCCTACTATCTTCAAAGATGCAAAAGAATTAGTGAAGCACTGCCATGAATGCCAGAAAGCTGGGAACCTGCCAAGAAGAAATGAAATGCCACAACAATTCATTCTGGAACTTGAATTGTTTGATGTATGGGGGATAGATTTCATGGGACCCTTTCCCTCCTCATACTCAAATAATTACATTCTTGTGGCAGTAGACTATGTCTCTAAATGGGTTGAAGCAATAGCAACTCCAACCAATGATAATAAGGTAGTCATGAACTTCCTCAGAAAACACATTTTTTGCCGTTTTGGGGTTCCAAGAGCAATCATCAGTGATGGAGGAAGCCACTTTTGCAACAAACCATTAGAGGCATTGCTCCTAAAATATGGAGTCAAACACAGGGTAGCCACACCATACCATCCACAGACAAGTGGGCAAGCCGAAATATCTAACAGAGAACTCAAAAGAATCCTGGAAAAAACTGTGGGAACTTCAAGAAAGGACTGGTCGATTAAGCTAGATGATGCTCTTTGGGCATATAGGACAGCTTTCAAAACACCAATTGGAATGTCTCCTTACCAACTAGTATATGGAAAAGCGTGCCATCTGCCACTGGAGTTGGAGCACAAGGCATACTGGGCCTTGAAACTTCTGAACTTGGACAACAAAGCCGCTGGAGAAAGAAGGATGTTGCAAATTCAAGAGTTGGAAGAATTCAGAGCGGAAGCTTATGAGAATGCCAAAATTTACAAAGAAAGAGCAAAGAAGAAGCATGACAGCAACATAGCCCCAAGGAAATTTGAAGAAGGGCAAAAAGTATTGCTCTACAATTCTAGGCTGAAGCTATTTCCAGGGAAGCTAAAATCAAGGTGGTCTGGACCATTCCTTGTCACCAAGGTCTCCAATTATGGACAAGTAGAAATCATGGAAGAAAAGTCACAACGAACCTTCATTGTTAACGGTCAAAGACTCAAACATTACTTGGGAGATGTGGAGGAGAAGGACAAAGTTAAATATCACCTCAACTGAGGAAGCTGACCGTCAAGCTAATGACGTTAAAGAAGCGCTTGTTGGGAGGCAACCCAACCTGAGGTAATACCTTGTTGTTGTTTCTTTTATTTGTTTCAATAAAAAGGGTAAAGTAGTTTCTGTGCATTGCAAAGAATTAAGTTTGGTGTTTCACACCAAACAATGAATTCATGGATCAATAAGTCAAAGGGGAATGTGTGACTCTAAGTTTGGTGTTCCACCATAAAGATCAACTGAACACAACAACCTTTGAATTATATGAAAGGAACAACTATTCTAAGCAGTCACAGAAATGCTTAAAACCCTTAGTAGCAACATCATTCCAAGATAACTCAAGGATTCAAAGAACAGAGAGAAGTAAGTGGGAGACTAAGTTTGGTGTTCACACACCAATCTAAGAATCCGATACTTACCCACACATAGTTGAGCTAACCACTCAAGTGCTTGAGAAGCAAGCAACTTCATTACTCTTTGCAGGAAAGGAAACAAGAACCTTAAAGCATGAAGCAACATTTAGGAAGAAGAAGGAGAAATCAAATTGTTTCCTGACAACAAAGAGAAAACAAGGAATTTCACAAGGTGGTATTGTTCCTTGCTAATTCTTTAAAAAGGGCAAACAAAAGCATGCGTGTTCTGGTTTAAACTGTAAATGTTGAATCTTTCTGGAATGTGTAGTTTTTTTAGTATGTCTGTTTGTTAATTGCTTTGAATAAAGTGAATGCCTAGATGTTTGGATATAACTTCACCTTCTTAAACAAGTGCGTGCCATGCTTGTTCTGTTTCCAAAAATAAAAGAAAAGTTTGAACAAAAGTAACTTGGCTAAATTAGTGACAAATCAAGTAGAATTAAGTGGTGGTATGCAGGCTTGATTGTTTAGTCAGATCACTAAAATTAGAGTGTAGAATTATCATTTTTTATGTAGAAAGTGAACATTGTCTATGGATCTTGATGAATAAATGCCTTTGGCCATGAAAAAGAAAGAAAAAGAAAAAGAAAAAGCCACGGAAAAAGGCAACCAAAAAGCAAAAAAATTGAGAAAATAAGCTAGGTACCAATGGTTTGAACTTCTGAGACAAATGCCTGTGGTGTTTATGTATTAAGGATATGCTTGGATGAATAGGTTCTGAGGAGTGTTTCAACACTTGGTAACTTGGGTTAACTAACCCGGGATTATCAACCAAAAGTCCATTATCAAGAGCAACCTAAATACAAAACATTTAGTCACACAAAGAGGTGCTGGGCACCAATGTCTCAAGAAGAAATGTGAACTAAAATGCCTAAAGTGGATATGTGTAGTGCACTGATAAGAAAAAGAAAATGCCAAAGGCTTGTGCAACACATGACACTAAGCAAACAAGGAGCAAAGGAGCTCTAAGAAAAAGAAAAGGAAACAAAGAAGAGAAAAGTGCCAAAGACATAAGAATAACAAGAGGCCATAGCAATGTTTGATGGATGCAATGAAAAAGTGATAATCCTACCTGATAAGTATGAAAAAGTGATGCTGCAACTTTCTGCATAAAACCCTTCTGATGAACTTCAAATGCTTGCTAATATAGCCAATGTAATTGCTTTATGTTTCATACTTTCTTCTCAAATAACTCAGGACTTGCTTAGGGACAAGCAAGTATTAAGTTTGGTGTTGTGATGCCAAGGCATCATAGGCTAGTTTCACTAGCATTTTTCTGTTAGTTTTAGTTGTTTTATGCATTTTCTTGAGCTTAAAGTAACCAAAAATGGTTAAATGAAGAACAAAGTAATGAACCATCCAAACAATATGATTTTGATGCAAATTCCATGAGTTTTAGTTATATTACTTAAATGCTATGAATGGAAGATTTCTCATGAAATTTTGCAAGACTTTGATGCAATTGTTTGGATGATTTCAGGGAAGAAGAGGCTAAGCAAGGAAGCAACAAAATCAATAAAGGAAGCTGGAATATCACATGTGGAGTTTAAGTTCCAGTTTAAGCCTAAACTGGAGCTTAAACGCCAAAATCATGAAGGATAAAGAATGCTGGGATTGAAGTTTAACCTCCAGTTTGACCTCAAACTGGAGGTTAAACGCCAGAATGAAAAGCCTCACTAAAGAAGCATTCCACGTTTAACCTCCAGTTTGACCTCAAACTGGAGGTTAAACGCCAGAATGAGTATGCCACCCAGGGAGGAGTTCCACGTTTAACCTCCAGTTTGACCTCAAACTGGAGGTTAAACGCCAGAACCAGGAAGAGTACCAGGGAGCCATTCCACGTTTAAGCTCCAGTTTGACTCAAACTGGAGCTTAAACGTGTTCGATAGCTTTTCTACTCCAGGGTTGCTCTCTCCATTTCCACGTTTAACCTCCAGTTTGACCTCAAACTGGAGGTTAAACGTGTTCGACACCTCCAGGGCTACCATTCTAAGCTTCCACGTTTAACCTCCAGTTTGACCTCAAACTGGAGGTTAAACGTGTTCGACCTCCAGGGCTGCCCTTCCTATCTCCACGTTTAAGCTTCAGTTTAACCTTAAACTGAAGCTTAAACGTGTTCGACTACATGACTCTCCAGGGCTACCTTCTTCCATTTCCACGTTTAAGCTTCAGTTTAACCTTAAACTGAAGCTTAAACGTGCTTCTACAAAAGGCCTCACTGGAAGTGTCTGGCGTTTAAGCTGCAGTTTAAGCTTAAACTACAACTTAAACGCCACTCTTGGAAAAGGTTTCTGGGCCAAAAATATTGTGATTTAAGTTAGTCTTTGAGCACAAATATTAACTTAAACTTACTTTGGTATGAAACCCAATTGAATATCATGGTTTATGGGATTGGGCCTGAAGGATTGATGAGTTTGAAATCTCAATTTATTGAGTCATGTGTCATTATTTGATTATCACTAAGTTGGCTCAATAAATGTTACAGGATTTGGATCAACAACCTCATCAAGATTATGGATCATAAACCCAAGGCAAAAGGAAAGCAAGGAGAGGCCTCAAAGCCCAAGAAGCACAACTGAAGCTCAATATAGAAAGTGTATAAATAGGATAGAAGTTAAGTTAGAGTGGACTTTTACTTTTCACTTTTAGCTAGTTTTCCTTTTCTTTGTAATTGAATTCAGAGCTATGATTCACTAAACCCCCTTTCATTGGGTTAGGGAGCTCTATTGTAATTCAATGAATCAATAATAGTTTATCTTCTTCTTCAATCTTTTCTCTTGAATTTTGTTAGAAAGCTTCTCGATCTAATTCCATTGAGTAGTTGTCTTGGGAAAGAAACTACTCATACTTGGAATCCTTCGGAGCCTTGGGAAAGGAATGGAGGATTCATGCTAGAGAAGCTTTCTCACAGTGGATTGGATTGGGGTTTGGATGGATATTGTGACATGTAATCCTACCAAATTGTGGTTCATGAAATTGTGTGGTATAATCAGTGATCAAGCATCATCTCTTCTTATGAACATTTAAACCAAGGGATTGGGAATTTGTTTGTTTTTAGAGAGCATTGGTGAGCCAAGGAATTGGGATCCAATCATATAAGATTGCCAAGCAAAATTCAATGAACGCATTGGTTGAGGAAGAGATAAACATATTTTGATTCGGAGATCTCAATATCTCCTATAACCCAATGAATTCCCCATTTCTGATTTCCACTTTCTCTTTACATTCTGCAACTCAATTCTTGCAATCACCCCCATTCCCTTTTAATTTCAGCAATTTACATTCTGCTCTTTAATTCATGCAATTTAAGATTCAGCCATTTAATTTTCTTGTCATTTACTTTTCCCGCCAATTTTACATTCCGCAATTCTCATCTCAAATCTTGATTCAGCTCAACTAGAACACACTTCTAATCCGAATTGCTCACTCAACCAATCCTTGTGGGATTCGACCTCACTCTATTGTGAGTTTTTACTTGACGACGATAACCGGTGCACTTGCCGGAAGGAATTTTGCCGATCGTGCAATTTCCTAAATCGTAGCATAACAAGTTTATGTGCATCAAGTCTTCAATCTAATAACCCTTTGAGGTGGGTAAAACTTGGCAAGGAACTTGGTTACTAGATCATCCCAATTGTTGATGCTGCCTCTTGGGAAGGATTCCAACCATTGAGTGGCCTTGTCTCTGAGAGAAAATGAAAATAACAGTAGCTTGTAACTGTCAGGGTGCACACCATTGGTTTTGACAGTGTCACAAATCCTCAAGAAGGTGGATAAGTGTTGGTTAGGGTCTTCCAGTGATCCTCCTCCATAGGAACAATTGTTTTGAACCAAGGTGATGAGTTGTGGCTTTAGTTCAAAGTTATTTGCATTAACATTTGGGGTAAGAATGCTACTCCCACAATGTCTAGGATCTGCACTTGTGTAGGAAGCCAAAACTCTTCTCTGTGGTGGATTATTGTTGTTATTGGCTGCTCCTTCAGGATTAGATGGATCTCCTTCCATCTCGTGATATTCTTCCTTAGATTCTTCCTCTCCAACAATATTTTTCCCTCTTTCAGCTCTTCTTAACCTTCTAAGAGTTCTCTGGTCAGTTTCAGATAAAACAGGAATGGTTCTCCCTGTACCTGACATATAAACAAAACAAAAGAAACACCACCAGTAACACTTCGATCTGTTGCCAGAATGAAGTTTAGTTAGCTTAAGCAAAAATTCAAACAGTTAGTGTGTTAGTCAAAAGTTAGAGAAACAGAAAATAAAAATGCTAGATCTAGATCTCCACTTCACTTAATCATTGTCAATCTATTTCAATCCCCGGCAACGGCGCCAAAAACTTGATGTGTATTTTCGGAAAATGAATTCCAAACACACAAATCTAACCGGCAAGTGCACCGGATCGCATCAAGTAATAAAAACTCACGAGAGTGAGGTCGATCCCATAGGGATTGAAGGATTGAGCAATTTTAGTTTAGTGGTTGATTTAGTCAAGCGAATCAAGATTTGGTTGAGTGATTTGTGATTAACAGAATTTAAATTGCATGGAAAGTAAAGGGAATGGGTAAATTGCATGAAATTAAAGAGAACAGAAAATAAAGTGCTAAATCTTAAAGAACAAGAAATTAAATGGCAGAAATTTAGAACGCAAGAAATGTAAATTGCAGAATCTTAAAGTGCAAGAAATGTAAATGGCTTGAATTGTAAAGGGAATTGGGAAGTGGATTTGCAGAATTTAAACAAGGAAAAGTAAAATTGCAACAAGCAGGGAAGTAAAAGATGGATTTAGTTGCAGTAGATCTCAAAAAGAAAATGTAAATTGCTTGAAGAAGCGTTCAACAGAGAAATAAAAAGGAAATTTCAGATCTCAGGACCCAAGAGACTAGATAACCAAGTCTAGATCTTAATGCCTTCCTAGATCCAATCCAGAAATCAATTGCAAGAGAATTTAAAGATCAAGCAGTAGAAGAAGCAAAACCAAATTCAATTTCCAAAAGTGCAGTAAAGTGAGACAGAGAGATCTCAAGGTGAGATTGAGACAGAATTTCCTCAATTCTTCAACCCAAGATCCAAGACAAATGTAATTGAAATTGAAAACAAGAAAACTAAGAAGAAGAGAATTTAATTCTCCTCTCCGAAACTCAGAAACTCAAAATGATTCCAAAACCAAAAGCCCTCAGCAAAACTAAAACGGAAAGCTCTAAAAGGAAAAAAACTCTCTGAAAACTTAAATCCTAAGCTATTTATACACTTTCTTCAAATGGTCTTCAAGCCTTGAATTGGGCCTTTGTTCTTGATGGAATTGAGTTGATAAAGGCCTTGGTTGATTGCTCTTGGAGTTGGAGAAAGATCCATTGTGAACCGGGTTGAAAAACATAAAAGCTTGAGTAAAAGTTTGAGTAAAAGTTTGAGGCAAACTTTTACTCAAACTTTTTACACCAGATGGCTTCACTTTGCTGCTACCAACGTTTGAGCCAAAGTTTGAGGTCAAACTTTTGCTCAAACGTTGGCCCCCTTGTAAATGTGTGTGGCGCCAACGTTTGCCAAAAAGCTTGAGGCAAACGTTGGCGCAAGCTTTTCTCCTCCAGGGTGTGCAAGAGTGGCACCAACGTTTGAGCAAAAGTTTGACCTCAAACGTTGGCACAAGCTTTTTCCTCCAGGGTATTGATTTTGTGATGCCAACGTTTGCCAAAAAGTTTGAGGCAAACGTTGGCTCAAGCTTTTCTCCCAAAAGTTTGAGCTAAAGTTTGAGGTCAAACTTTTGCTCAAGCTTTTTTCCTCTGGAGTGTTTTCAACTCTTTTAAAAGTTTGAGCTAAAGTTTGAGGCAAACTTTTGCTCAAGCTTTTTGTTCTCTCTTGCTCCTAGCCATTCCTTCTTTCTTCAACCTTCTTCAAAACTCTTTTCACCTATCATCAATCAACCAAACACATCAAAGCTTTGCTTCAAATCATGAGTTTGTTATTCTTTCATAATATATGACAATTATAGCATAAAATCTCATGAAATTGCATTAATTCATACATGGTTGATTGAATCAAAGGAAACATGGAAATCTACCTAATTGGCTTGCTTATGGCTCAAGAAAGTGCATAAATCAATCGAAAACAAAAGAAAAAGGCTAGTGAAACTAGGCTAAGATGACTTGTCATCATGCATAATCTGTAGAATTCGCTGGGGGCGATTTTGGACCTTATTTCGACCCAGTTTTTGGCCCGAAATAGCAGACTAGAGCTAGAGAATATGCAGAAACAAAAGACAATATTCATTCTACACAGTTTGGAGTTTTAGATCTAGTTTTACTCCTTTAGGTTTCTTTCTCTAGGTTTTAGGAATTTTAATTTTCAATTGGTCTTAGCATTGGAACATTGAGAAGAGTTATTTCCTCATCAAGACTTCGTCATTCTAGTTCGTTCTCTTAACTTGGTTTTATTCTTTGATGGGATATTTTCGCGGAAAAACAAATTTCTCCAAAACACCCAAACTTAACCGGCAAGTGCACCGGGTCGCATCAAGTAATAATAACTCACGGGAGTGAGGTCGATCCCACAGGGATTGAAGGATTGAGCAATTTTAGTTTAGTGGTTGATTTAGTCAAGCGAATCAATATTTGGTTGAGAGATTTGTGATTTGCAGAATTTAAATTGCATAGAAAGTAAAGGGAATGGGTAATTGGCATGAAATTAAAGAGAACAGGAATTAAAGTGCTGAATCTTAAAGAACAAGAAATTAAATGGCAGAAACTTAGAACGCAAGAAATGTAAATTGCAAAATCTTAAAGTGCAAGAAATGTAAATGGCTTGAATTGTAAAGGGAATGGGGAGTTGGATTTGCAGAAATTAAACAAGGAATTGTAAAATTGCAACAAGCAGAGAAATAGAAGAAGACTTGGATTGAATCGGATCTAAAACAGAAAAGTAAAATGAGCATGAAAGCAGTAAACAGAGGATGTAAAATTGGAATTCAGATCTCAGGACCCAAGAGACTAGAAAACCAAGTCTAGATCTCAATGCCTTCCTAGATCCAACAAGAACAATTGCAAAGGAGATTGTAAATTGCAAAGAAAGTAGATGAAGAAGCAAGTAACCGAAACTGAAATTCAATTAAGCAGAAAATTAAACAAGATCCCAAGGTGAGATTGAAACAGAAGTTCTTCAATTCTCCACCCAAAATCCAAGACAAGAAAAGTAAAGAGTGCTGGGCAAGAACAAGGAAGAAGAGAGATCAATTCTCCTCCCAAATTCTCTTCAATTAAACAACAATGCTAAGAAAAATAAAAGTGAACTCTCAGTAAAACTCAAAAGAAAGCTATTCTGAAAAACTAAAAGGGAAGCTCCCTTAAAAACTTAAATCCTATGCTATTTATACACTTTCTTCAAATGGTCTTCAAGCCTTCAATTGGGCCTTTGCTCTTGATGGAATTGGGTTGATAGAGGCCTTGGTTGATTGCTCTTGGAGTTTGGAGAAGAACCGAATTGAACCGGGTTGGAATCATGAAAGCTTGAGTAAAAGTTGGAGTAAAAGTTAGGGTCTAACTTTTGCTCCAACTTTTCACATCAGCACCCTTCCTTGCTGATACCAACGTTGGGGCAAAAGTTAGGGGTCTAACTTTTGCTCCAACGTTGGCCTTCCCTTGCTTATTCATGGCGCCAACGTTAGCCAAAAAGTTATGGGCTAACGTTGGCGCAAACTTTTGCTCATCCAGGGAGTGTTTTTCATGCCAAAAGTTAGCCAAAAAGTTAGGGGCTAACTTTTGCTCTAGCTTTTGCCCAAAAGTTAGCCAAAAAGTTAGGGGCTAACTTTTGCTCCAGCTTTTGCCCAAAAGTTAGCCAAAAAGTTTGAGGCTAACTTTTGGTCAAGCTTTTTGCTTCCTGGTTCATTAATCCAAAAGTTTGAGCTAAAGTTTGAGGCAAACTTTTGCTCAAACTTTTTGTTCTCTCTTTCTCCTAGCCATTCCTTCTTGCATCAACCTTTCTCCAAGCTTTCTTCACCTATCATTAATCAACCAAACACATCAAAGCTATGCTCAAAATCATGAGATATTCATTCTTTCATAATATGTGACAATTATAGCATAAAACCTCATGAAATAGCATGAATTCATACATGGTTGATTAAATCAAGGGAAACATGAAAATCTACCCAATTGGCTTGCTTTTGGCTCAAGAAAGTGCATAATTCAATTGAAAACAAAAGAAAAAGGCTAGTGAAACTAGGCTAAGATGACTTGTCATCACAACACCAAACTTAAAGCTTGCTTGTCCCCAAGCAAGAAATGATTTATTGAGAAGAAAGAATGAAATGGAAGAGGATGTTCATGCTAGTAGAGTGTTATTGGTAGTTCATGGGGTTTTATGTGGATATGTACACACTCACCTCTTATTGACTCTTAAGCCTAGAAAGCCTCCTTCAAGCTTCAAGTTCATACTGCTATGACCTCTCATTATTTCTTTATCCTTGGCTATTATTTTGTTCATAAGCTTTATTTGAGTGTCATGTGTAGCAACTTTATTTCCTTTTCCTTATACTTGACACATTATTCACTATAGACACTTGGCTTACATTCCTTCTTAGAACATTGATGCCCAGCACCTCTTTGGGCTACTAAATGCCTTGTAGTTAGGTTGCTCTTGATAGTGGACTTTCAGCTGATGATCCCGGGTTAGTTAACCCAAGTCATCAAGTGTTGATGCACTCCAAAGAGCTTAATAATCCAAGCAGATCCTAATACAAAGACACCACAGGCATATATTCTAAGGTTCAAGCTATTGGTGTCCAGCTTTGTTTCTTTTTGTTTTTCTTTTGTTCTGCCACTTTTTGGCTATTTCTTTTTTTTTTTTCTTTCTAACCAAGGATTTTTATTCGATTGAGATTCATAGACAGTAGCTACTTTCTACTTAAGAGGAGACATCCTAGTGTTCTTATTCATTAAAGGTGAGCTATTATACAATCACACACATACCACCACTTACTTTTATTTTACTTCTATCTAACAGAGAACTATCTCACTTCACATTCAAACATTTCTTTTATTGAATTGAAAATGCAGGGGACAAAGCATGCTTTTTGTTCATTGAAAGTAAACACACAAGCACACACATAGACTAGCTTACTTATTCTAAGAGTGATTCTACTTGTATTAGATGAACACTTTAACAAAACACAAGTCAAAACATTTTTCAACAGTAAGAGTTAAGTGTAAATACAACCTATTGGTTTGCAGTTCTTTTGTCCTTCCTTCTGTTGTGCCCTTTTGAGTTATGATGCATAGTGTCTTCAAATGGTGGTGAATTCCCTGCATACTTCTCAAAAGTTGCTTGCTTCTCAAGCCCTTAGATGACCAGTTAGTATGCATGAATTGAGTGTGGCTTGTGGATTTAATTTGGTGTGGGGACACCAAACTTAAGTTCTTGCCACTTCTCTGGATACAGCAGGTTAACTCTAGGCAAAATCTTGTGTCCTTGCTAAAGGTTATGAAGTTAAGGCTAAAAAGCAGTTAAGTGGTTGAATAATCTGTTCGATTGCTTGGAGCTAACAATGTGCAGGAGGTTAGAATGTGCTTTTGAATGAGGTTTTGGTGGAACACCAAACTTAGAATCCTCCATTCTTCCTTAAGTTGTTTTTGGTGTGCAACACCAAACTTAGCTCCTTGCAATACATATCAATTATTCAACATTTTTATTGAAAAAGCTATGAAAAGAAAACTACCTCAGGTTGGGTTGCCTCCCAACAAGCGCTCTTTTATTGTCACTAGCTTGACATTGGGGTTTTCTTTTATGGTGGTTGAGGATTGTAGTGCCTCAGCTTGTCTCCCCTGACTGTGATCCTCCTCTTTGTTCTCTGGTGTTCAATTTCAGCGTGCTCTAATGAGAGTATGTTGCTGACAGTGTAATAGTCATCAGTCTGTTGGCTTGCTCCCAGCTGTTGATATGTCAGTTGCACTTTGTCACCTTTGGAAAGCCCCTCTGTTGGAATCTTCCTATTCTTCCAACCCCTTTTTGTTTTGTTTCTGCGTTTCATCCTTTCTTTCGTTGACCTTTCTTTTCTGGCCGTAGGCTTACCTTGGGGATCTTTCATCCTTTCAGTGGCTAATACTCCAATATTCTCTTGGACTTCTTCATCAGTTTGCACAATCTTTTGCCTTGGGGTGTTGTTGTGAATCGCCTTGTTGCTTTCTTCCTTTAACTGTGATTCTTCCTTGTCAAGTTCCATATAGTTTTTCTTCTCATTACCAAACTGTGCTTCTGGTAACACCTTCAGAGTGACACTCTTATCATGTATTCTAAGAGTTAATTCTCCTTCCTCTATGTCTATGATAGCTCTAGCAGTGGCCAAGAATGGCCTTCCCAGAATAATAGAGTCACCATCATCCCCTTCTGAATCTAGAACCACAAAATCTGCAGGGTATATGAAATTGTCCACCTTGACCAGAAGGTTTTCAATCATACCCCTGGGGTATACTGTTGACTTATCTACTAGCTCTAGAGATATCTGTACTGGTTTAACTTCCTCTATATGCAGCTTTTTTACCAAGGAGGATGGTATTAAGTTGATACTTGCTCCTAGATCGCACATTGCTTTAGTGATGGTTAATTCCCCAATGGTGCAAGGTAGCAAAAAGCTCCCTGGATCTTCAAGCTTAGGGGGAAACCCTTTTTGAATCAAAGCCCTGCATTCCTCAGTGAGCAGTATGGTTTCCTTCTCATCCCAACTTCTTTTCTTGTTGATAAGCTCCTTCAAAAATTTGGCATACAGAGGCATTTGCTCAAGTTCTTCAGCAAAAGGAATATTGATTTCCATCTTTTTGAAAGTTTCAAGGAACTTGTGAAAATGCTGGTCCCTGATTTCTTTTTTGAAGCTCTGGGGATATGGCAGTGGAGGTGTGATGCTCTTTCCTATTTGCTGCTGTCCCTGAGTCACTTCTGTTGAACCGTGTGGCTGGTTGTCTTTCTCTTTGAGTTTCTCAATTCTCTTGCTTGGCATCACAACTTGATCCTTGGCTTCATCTGCCTTTGTTTGCTCTTCATCTTCTATTGCACTTTTGCTGCTCTCTGCTTGCTTCTTTATAGTGTCATTATTGCTCATCAATGTTCTCCCACTCCTTAATTGTATCGCCTTGCATTCTTCCTTCGGATTTGGAATCGTGTCACTCGGCAGAGAGCTTGAGGGTCTCTCAAGAGAAATCTGCTTGGAGATTTGCCCCCATCTGTCTCTCTAGGCTCTTCAGGGATGCTTCATGATTCTTGGTTGTCATTTCCTGGTGTTTCAACATTTTGTCTATCACGGCCTCCAAGTTAGTGATTCTTTGGGCTTCAGGTTATACTTGAGGTGGGTTATGAGATGTGGGTGGTGGATGGTAGGCATTTTGGTTGGTGGGTTGATTATTAGATTGGTACTGGTTGGGGTTGGGGTAGTTGTTTTGAGGTTTTCTGTAGGGGTTTTGGTTAGTCTGCTGCTGGTTGTGGTTTTGGTTGCTTCTTGGGTTGTTTTGGTTTGAGTTCCTCTGCCATGGTTGTTGGTTTTGGGTATGATTATCTCCCCATCTGAGATTTGGGTGGTTCTTCCAGGATGGATTGTATGTATCACCATACACTTCATTTGGTCCTTGGTTGTGCATATACTGTACTTGCTCTTGTTGTTGTTCTTCTTGAGTTTCTTCATTTTGTCCCCATGTGGTTGATGGTTGGCTTGTGTTAACTGCTGAAACTTGGAGACTATCAATCCTCTTGGCCATTTGTTCAAATTGTTGTTGAATTTGCTGCTGCATCATCTTGTTTTGAGCCAAGATTGAGTCCACTCCTTCTAGCTCCATTACTCCTCTTCTTTGTGATGGTTGGCGGTTTCTTTGATGAGCAAAGAAATATTGGTTGTTAGCCACCATATCAATGAGATTTTGAGCTTCCTCTGCAGTTTTCATGAGTTGCAAGGAACCTCCAGCTGAATGATCCAAAGCTTCTTGAGATTTCAATGTTAAGCCCTCATAGAAATTCTGCAGCTTATCCCACTCAGTGAACATTTCAGGAGGACATTTCCTGATTAGAGCCTTGTATCTCTCCCATGCCTCATGGATGGGTTCAGCCTCCATTTGTGTAAATGTTTGTACCTCAGTCTTCAACCTTATGATCCTTTGAGGTGGGTAAAATTTGGCAAGGAACTTGGTTACCAGATCATCCCAATTGTTGATGCTGTCTCTTGAAAAGGATTCCAACCATTGAGTGCCCTTGTCTCTGAGAGAAAATGGGAATAGCAATAGCTTGTAGCTGTCAGGAGGCACACCATTAGTTTTAACAGTGTTACAAATCCTCAAGAAGGTGGATAGGTGTTGGTTCGGATCTTCAAGTGGTCCTCCACCAAAAGAGCAATTATTTTGAACCAAAGTGATGAGTTGTGGCTTTAGTTCAAAATTGTTTGTATTGACATTTGGAGTTAAGATGCTACTTCCACAATGTCTAGGATTTGCAAAAGTATAGGAAGCTAAAACTCTCCTCTAGGGTGGATTGTTATTGTTGTTCTCTGCTCCACCCGGTGGATTGGTTGAATGTTCCTCCATATCTTGGAATTCTTCTTCTGATTCCTCTTCTCCAACAATATTTTTCCCTCTTTCCGCTCTTCTTAACCGTCTAAGAGTTCTTTCGTCTTGTTCATGAAAGATGGGTGTATTTCTTCTTGTACCTGACATACAAGCAGAACATAAGAAACACACAAACCAGTGACACTTCAATCTATTGCTAGAATGAAGTTTTAGTTAGCTTAAGCAAATATTCAAACAGTTAGTGGGTTAATTGAAAATTAAAGGACAGAAAAGAAAAAGAGCTTGATCTAGATTACCACCTCACTTAATCATTGTCAATCTAATCAATCCCCGGCAACGGCGCCAAAAACTTGATGGGATATTTTCGCGGAAAAACGAATTTCTCCAAAACACCCAAACTTAACCAGCAAGTGCACCGGGTCGCATCAAGTAATAATAACTCACGGGAGTTAGGTCGATCCCACAGGGATTGAAGGATTGAGCAATTTTAGTTTAGTGGTTGATTTAGTCAAGCGAATCAAGATTTGGTTGAGAGATTTGTGATTTGCAGAATTTAAATTGCATAGAAAGTAAAGAGAATGGGTAATTGGCATGAAATTAAAGAGAACAGGAATTAAACTGCTGAATCTTAAAGAACAAGAAATTAAATGGCAGAAACTTAGAACGCAAGAAATGTAAATTGTAAAATCTTAAAGTGCAAGAAATGTAAATGGCTTGAATTGTAAAGGGAATGGGGAGTTGGGTTTGCAGAAATTAAACAAGGCATTGTAAAATTGCAACAAGCAGAGAAATAGAAGAAGACTTGGATTGAATCAGATCTAAAACAGAAAAGTAAAATGAGCATGAAAGCAGTAAACAGAGGATGTAAAATTGGAATTCAGATCTCAGGACCCAAGAGACTAGAAAACCAAGTCTAGATCTCAATGCCTTCCTAGATCCAACAAGAACAATTGCAAAGGAGATTGTAAATTGCAAAGAAAGTAGATGAAGAAGCAAGTAACCGAAACTGAAATTCAATTAAGCAGAAAATTAAACAAGATCCCAAGGTGAGATTGAAACAGAAGTTCTTCAATTCTCCACCCAAAATCCAAGACAAGAAAAGTAAAGAGTGCTGGGCAAGAACAAGGAAGAAGAGAGATCAATTCTCCTCCTAAATTCTCTTCAATTAAACAACAATGCTAAGAAAAATAAAAGTGAACTCTCAGCAAAACTCAAAAGAAAGCTATTCTGAAAAACTAAAATGGAAGCTCCCTTAAAAACTTAAATCCTATGCTATTTATACACTTTCTTCAAATGGTCTTCAAGCCTTCAATTGGGCCTTTGCTCTTGATGGAATTGGGTTGATAGAGGCCTTGGTTGATTGCTCTTGGAGTTTGGAGAAGAACCGAATTGAACCGGGTTGGAATCATGAAAGCTTGAGTAAAAGTTGGAGTAAAAGTTAGGGTCTAACTTTTGCTCCAACTTTTCACATCAGCACCCTTCCTTGCTGATACCAACGTTGGGGCAAAAGTTAGGGGTCTAACTTTTGCTCCAACGTTGGCCTTCCCTTGCTTATTCATGGCGCCAACGTTAGCCAAAAAGTTATGGGCTAACGTTGGCGCAAACTTTTGCTCATCCAGGGAGTGTTTTTCATGCCAAAAGTTAGCCAAAAAGTTAGGGGCTAACTTTTGCTCTAGCTTTTGCCCAAAAGTTAGCCAAAAAGTTAGGGGCTAACTTTTGCTCCAGCTTTTGCCCAAAAGTTAGCCAAAAAGTTTGAGGCTAACTTTTGGTCCAGCTTTTTGCTTCCTGGTTCATTAATCCAAAAGTTTGAGCTAAAGTTTGAGGCAAACTTTTGCTCAAACTTTTTGTTCTCTCTTCCTCCTAGCCATTCCTTCTTGCATCAACCTTTCTCCAAGCTTTCTTCACCTATCATTAATCAACCAAACACATCAAAGCTATGCTCAAAATCATGAGATATTCATTCTTTCATAATATGTGACAATTATAGCATAAAACTTCATAAAATAGTATGAATTCATACATGGTTGATTAAATCAAAGGAAACATGAAAATCTACCCAATTGGCTTGCTTTTGGCTCAAGAAAGTGCATAATTCAATTGAAAACAAAAGAAAAAGGCTAGTGAAACTAGGCTAAGATGACTTGTCATCATTCTTCCATGTTCTTTGCTTTGTCCAATTTTGTCATTTGAATACTTTCATGATTATTTAGTACAAGGATTATTTCTTCTATTTTAATTTATTTTCCATTCCAATAATCATGTCTTCTTTTAATTCCCTTTCATGTGTTATGGGATTATTATTTACAATGAGTGAGTAGTTCCCTCACTTGATGGGGAGTTGATTGAAAGGAACTCTTGAGTTGGAAGGATTGAAAGAAAATTTGTAATTGGGTTAGCTGTTGGATTGTTATCTAATCACTAACTGTTTAGGGTTTAGGGTTTAGGGTTGCAACTCGTGAACAGATTTAGCATTCCAACTTGTTTGACTTTCCTTTACCTAGTAAAGGATAACTAAATAGAACAACCATTAATTATAAATTAATCTTGAAATCATCCCATCAACAATAGAGATTCCAACTAATCAACTCCCAGTCAAGGCTTTTATTTCATATTATTTGAATTTTCTCAATTTAATTTCCCACCTACTTAACTCAACTTCTTGGAACATCTGATTAATAAAATGACACACTTTTCTGCAACTCGTTGGGAGACGACCTGGGACTTAAACTCCCAGTAATTTTTAATTTAAACTCTCTGTGACATATTTCTAAATTGATAGGCAGATTTTCGGTGAGTTAAGAACTATACTTGCAACGTAAATATTTTAATAATTTTTAATTCACCAACTTCTGTGTCTCATCATTGACGAAGAAGATAAACTGAGTTGGTGTTTGGGGAGGGCTTAGGGCAAGGAGAGAAACATGTCTATTTTGGTCATTTTGCATATTATTTTAGTTTTGTCCATGTTTATCCAAACAAAATACAGGAGATTACATTAGTGTCTTGTCCATCGTATCCAAACACAATACATAAAACAGAAATTTTATTGTCTCCGTTCTATTGTCTCTGCCTTAGTGTCATGTTCTGTCCTGTCTTCGAAAACAAACACTACCTTGTTGATCTTAGTTAGGCGGATAGAAATTATAGTTTGTCACAGAAAATGCCTAAAAATAAATAAATAAATAAAACGTTACTAGATAGATGAGAAATCAATGGTGATAGAATGGTTGAGACTTTGGAGATGCTTTGTCTTTCCAGATTAACTTTTCTTACTATCTACTTCAATAACTTTCTGATTCCTTCAATGGTAGCCGTAAGTGATTAACTCCTGTCCTTTCATCAAGTTAACCTCCTCCACTGCAGCAATCCACCACGTTGAGATGACTCATATCCTCTCATCAAGCCACCTCTAGGTTTCTTATTGTAGCAGAAGATGAAGCTCTAAGTAATCCACTCTCCTTCACGATCCTACTCAAGGTGTCACAGACAAGGCAGATCTTCCGGATTAGAAAGTGCTGCTTCTCTAACTCTAGTCTTAACGCCACAGAGACCTCACTTACCCATGGTCAACGTGATTATATGTCACGTATCCAAAGTTGCCCAAGTACTCTATTAGAATCCGTAATGTAATCTCTAGCTTTAGTTCAACACTATCCAGGTCAAGACTCACACGGAACCCATGTAGAACAAGGATGATTGTCACGGGTCACCCTCAATTCATGAGATGAAGAACGAGAATGCATAAGACAATAGAATCAGACATATTCAACTAGAACAGTAATATTATTAATCCATGAAACTCAGCAGAGCTCATAACCTTAACCTTAGGAGGTTAGTGACTCAGGTTGACAGAAAAATACAATGAAAAATGTAAAAGTGGGCAAGAGTCTTTTAACAAGGGTGAACTCTTGTATATATATACTAATCTGTTAAACAAGAATTACAGAAAAAAGATAAACTAGTCTTGTAGTGCGAAAATTCACTTCTGGGGCCCACTTAGTGAGTGTTTCGGCTGGGTTTGAGTGTCTCCCACGAGCTAGTACCCCTTAGGGGAGTTGAACATTGGCTTGGGACCCCCTTTTGGGAGTTGGATGCTAGCTGCTCTCCTGTGGGCGCTGGACGCCAGGAATGGGGCTGGTGGCTGGCGTTGAACGCCAGTTTTGGGCCTTCATTTCCAAAGCAAAGTATGGACTATTATATATTTTCTGGAAAGCCCTGGATGTTAGTTTTCCATAGCTTTCAAGAGTGCGCCATTTGGACTTCTGTAGCTCCAGAGAAGCTCCTTCGAGTGCACGGAGGTTAGATCCTGACAGCATCTGCCATCCTTTCTCTGTCTCTGAATCAGACTTTTGCTCAAGCTCCTCAATTTCAGCCAAAAAATACCTAAAATCACCATAAAACACACAAACTCAAAAGTAGAATAAAAAATGTGAATTTTGCACTAAATCTATGAAAACATAATAAAACTTAAACAAAACATAAAGAAAATTATATGAAGATGATGACTAAAAGCGTATAAAATATCCGCTCATCAGAACACCAAACTTAAACTGTTGCTTGTCCCCAAGCAACCAAAAACAAAGTAAGATAAAAAGAAAAAGAATGATACAATAAATTTCAGAGTTTCCAATGAAGCTCAGTTTTAATTAGATGAGCAGGACTAGTAGCTTTTTGCTTCTGAATAGTCTTGTCATCTCACTTTCCATTGAAGCTCAGAATAGTTGGCATCTTTAGGAACTTAGAATCTAGATGATATTATTCACTCTCCTAGTTTAGTTCTATTTTATTCTTGAACACAGCTTCTTTAGAGTCTTGGCCGTGACCCTAAGCGCATTGTTTTCCAGTATTACCACCGGATACATAAACGCCACAGACACTTAACTAGGTGAACCCTTTCGGATTGTGATTTAGCTTTGCTAGAATCCCCAGCCAGTGGTGTCTAGAGCTCTTAAGCACACTCTTTGCTTTAGATCACGACTTTAACTGCTCAGTCTCAAGCTTTTCACTTGACACCTTCACACCACAAGCATATTGATGCACGGAAAACTTGTCTCTTAACAAATTTCCTTCGGCAAGTGTACCGAATTTGTCGTCAAGTAAAAACTCACAATAGAGTAAGGTCAAATCCCACAAGGATTGATTGATCAAGCAACTTTAATTAGAGGAATGTTCTAGTTGAGCGAATCCAGAATTTGAGTTTATAATTGCAGAAAATAAAATGGCGGGAAGGTAAATGACAGAAAAAGTAAATGCTAGAATTAAAGAACTGAAAGTAAATTACTGAAGTAAATTACAGAATTGTAAATGGGAATGGGAGAATTGCTCATAAGAGTAAATAACAGAAATTAAAGAGAATGGGTAAGATCAGAAACGGGGAGTTCATTGGGCTTAGGAGATGTTGCATTCTCCGGATCAATTTCATTTTCATCTCTTCCTCAATCAATGCACTCATTGATCTCCTTGGCAATCTTAAGTGATTGAATTACAATTTCTTGTAATTCAATCTCTCAAATCTTGATCAATAGCCAATTTCTTGGTCAATTGCTCATTAGAAGAGATGAAGTATGGTCACTGATTATACCACATGAATTTCCCAAATCAAGTGTTGAGAGGATTATAGTCACATATCCATCCAAACCCAATTTGGTCCAGCATGAGAAAGCATTTCTAGCTTGATCTCTTAATTCCTCTTTCAAGGTTCAGAAGAGATCCAAGTATGAATAGCTTCTTTTCCAATATAACTACCCAATTGGATGAAGATCGAAAGCTTTCAAGTAAAATCAAGAGAAAAGATAGAAGAAGAATAATGAAAACTAGTATTGATCCATCAAATTACAACAGAGCTCCCTAACCCAATGAAAGGGGTTTAGTTGTTCATAGCTCTGGAAAATGAAAACAAAGATGGAGAATACATCATGATACTAGAAGTGCAGAGAAAGTAAATACAGAGAGTAATTCTATGCCCAGAGGCTCCCTATATTTTCCAACTCCCAAAATAATTCAAAGTTACTCCTATATATACTACTCTTCTACTCTTCTAGTTGGTTCTTCAAGTCTTGGGTCTGGGCCTTTGGATCTTGAGTTTGAAGCAGTTATCTTCTTCATTGGGCTTGGCCTTTCTTGCAGAGAGAAATTGTAAAGTGGGCAGAGACTTTGGCTCAGGACGTTAGTGGTGTTAACATTCAGTGAAAATATGGGTTTGAGAACTTTAGTGACATTCAACTTTTTCACTAACGTTCCTTACCCAAGTAAGAGTCACGTTAACCTCAACGTTAGTGGTACAAACGTTGCCACTAACGTTGCCTCTTTGTCCTTCGTGCACGTTATTGGGACTCAACTTTCCCAATAACGTTGAGAAGCCTCCCCCTTCCCAACGTTAGAGTCCACGTTAACTTAGTTAACGTGGCTCTTTTAACGTAGGCTTGCCAACCTTCGAGAACGTTAGTGACACTTAACATTGTCACTAACGTTCCAATGTGCCCCTTAGCTCTCACGTTAGAGTCCACGTTAACTAGGTTAACGTGGCTTCTAACGTGGTTGTGCTAGCCATCTCCAACGTTAGTGACAAAGTTGAGTGTCACTAACGTTGGCTCATCATTCCCTTATCCACGTTAGCTTCCACGTTAACTAAGTTAACGTGGGAGTTAACGTGGCTCATGGTGGCATGTGTGGGCTCCTTCCAACGTTAGTGACAATGTTGGGTGTCACTAACGTTGGCGTCACCTCCCTTCCTCACGTTAGCTTCCACGTTAACTAGGTTAACGTGGGAGTTAACGTGGCCTAGTGTGACTTGGCCAACGTTAGTGACAATGTTGAATGTCACTAATGCTGGCTTCCCCCCATTCTTCTTAACGTTAGAGGCCACGTTAACTAAGTTAACGTGGTGACTAATGTGGCCACTTATGAGCTTGGTCCAACGTTAGTGATAATGTTAAGTGTCACTAACGTTGGCTCCATTTCCTTTCTTCCACGTTAGAGTTCACGTTAACTTAGTTAACGTGACTCTTAACGTGGGCAATGATGGCTTCGAGAGCGTTATTGGCAATCACTTTTCTCATTAACTTTGCAAGTTACTCCCATTCCACGTTAGTGTTAACGTTAGTGTAACTAACGTAGCCACTAATGTGGTTCTTCTTTGCTTCCTTTGTCCTGAAATCAAGCAATAAAGTGCATCAAAGTTCTAGTCTAAGTCATGGGAAATGCAACATCCAATTTGTCCTTAAATTCATGCAAAATCCTCATGAAATCATGTAAAGTGCACAATGTTTGCTTGAATCAAGATGTAAGTGAATATCTACCCAAAACCAGCTTATTTCCTAAGGAAATGCATGAAACTACCCTAAAAACAGTAAAGAAATGGTCAGTGAAACTGGCCAAAATGCCCTGGCATCACATATAGTTAGGGAAGTAGCTCATTTGAACTGTTTAGGCTAAGATATTTCTTTTAGGCCCTCCTAACCATTGATGCTCAAAGCCTTGGATCCTTGCTCTTGCCTTTTGGTTTAAAGAGCTATTGGCTTTCTCTGCTTTTTATTTATTTTTCTGCTTGCTTTTTTTTTCTTTTTTCCACATATTTTTTTCTTTTATTGCTTTTTGCTACTTTTTCTTGCTTCAAGAACCAATCTTTGGATTTTTCAGATCACCAATAATACTTCACTTTTATCCTCATTCTTTCAAGAGCCCACATTTTTTAACTCCAATATCAAATATGCACTGTTTATTCATATATTCAGAAAACAAAAGCAATGCCACCATATCAAATAATTGAACTATTCTTAATATATGACTTAAAATTCATGCATCTTACTTTTCTTTTTCAAATAAAATTTTCTTTTAAGCAAGGTGGAGATGCATGGAATATTTCATAGCTTTAAGACATAAAGATAGATGATCATGTACCAGAAATAGATAATAAAACAAAAAAATAACATAGGCAATAGGGGAGTAAATGGAACGAATCCACCTTAGTGATGGCGGCTACTACTCCTTCTGGAGGATCCAATTGAGTGCTTGATTTTCTCTATGTCACGCCCCTACCTCTGTTGTTCTTCCTTCATGATTCTTTGTTCTTCCCTCATGGCTCTTTGATCTTCTCTTATGTCATGGAGGATGATGGAGTGCTCTTGATATCCCATCCTTAGTTGATCCATGCTGGTGCTCAATTCTCCTAGAGAAGTGTACAATTGGTCCCAATAGCCTTGGAGAGAAAAATGCATCACTTGAGGCATCTCAAGAATTTCTTGTTAAGGCAGCTCTACATGCTCTTGCTGTGGTCCATGTCCTGGCTCTCTAGTTTGCTCCATCCTCCTCTTGGTGATGGGCTTGTCCTCCTCAATAGGAATGTCTCCTTCTATGACAATTCCAACTGAATTGCATAGGTGACAGATAAGGTGGGGGAAGGCTAACCTTGTTAAGGCGGAAGGCTTTTCAGCTTTCTTGTACAACTCTTGAGGTATTACCTCATGTACCTCCACCTCACTTCCAATCGTGATGCAATGAATCATGATGGCTCTGTCAATGGTCACTTCTGACCGATTGCTAGTAGGGATGATAGAGCGTTAGATAAATTTCAACCATCCTCTAGCTACGGGCTTGAGGTCAAGCCTTCTCAGTTGGATAGGCTTGCCTTGAGCATCCCTCTTCCACTGAGCTCCTTTCACACAAATGTCTGAAAGGACTTGGTCCAGGCTCTCGTCAAAATTGACTCTCCTAGTGTAAGGATGTGGGTCTCCTTGCATCATTGGAAAACGGAGCGCCAACCTTACATCCTCTAGGCTGAAATCCAAGAGATGCCCTCGGACCATGGTATGCCAATTTTTGGGACTTGGGTTCACGCTTGTATCATGATTTTTTGTGACCCATGTATTGGCATAGAACTCTTGTACCATCAAAATCCAATTTCTGGGATAGGATTGGTTAGGACTTCCCTATCTCTCCTCCGGATGTCTCTTCGGATCTCCGGGTATTCATTCTTTTTTAGCCTAAAGGGGACTTCAAGAATCACCTTCTTCTTTGCCACTACTTTATAGAAGTGGCTTTGATGAGCTTCGGTGATGAATCTCTCCATCTCCCAAGATTCAGAGGTGGAAGCAACTACTTTCTCTTTCCTCTTTCTAGAGGATTCTCCGACTTTGGGTGCCATAAGTGTGAATGAAAAGCAAAAATCAAGGCTTTTCCAACACCAAACTTAAAAGCTTTGCTCATCCTCAAGAAAAATATAAAGAAAAGAGTAGAACAAGAAGAGAATAGAGGAGATGGAGGGAGAGAGGATAATTTGGCGAAGTGGGGATTTAATGTATGAATGAAGTGTGTATGAAGGGTAGGAAGAAGGGGTTTTTATAGGAGTGGAAAAGGTTGGGTTCGAATGAATAAGTGGGAATTGGGTGGAAAATTTTGAATTTGAAGTGGGTGGAAGTTGGTGGGAGTTATGATGGTTTTGGAAAGTGATATGGATGTGATTGGGTTAGGGTTTATAGGGTAGAGTATGTGGGGAAGAGTGAAAGTAAGAGAGAGAAGAAGGTGGGGTAGGTGGAGATTCTGTGGGACCCACTGATCCTGAGCGGCTAGGAAATTTGAGTTTCCTGCCCCTTGTGGGCGTTGAATGCCCAGCTCTTGCTCCTGGCTAGCGTTCAATGCAAGCTATGTGCTCCTCTTGGGCGTTAAACGCCCTTGAGGGACCTCCTTCCTGGCGTTCAACGCCAGGTCTGTGCCTCTGTTGGGGCGTTGAATGCCCAGGTTTTGCCCCCTTACTGGCATTCAACGCCAGCTTCAGGCTCCTTGGCTGGCGTTCAACACCAGCAGTGTGCTCCCTGGCTAGCATTCAACGCCAGCAAGATTTCTACTCCAGGGTATTCTATTTCCAGCTCCGACTATTTTTTTCTGTTCTAACTGCTACACATGATCATAAACTTAAATAAATATGAAAATTAAACTGATATAACTTAAATAAACTTAATGAAAAACATGAATAACTTTAATTATGGTTGGGTTGATGGTTAGCTCCTTACAGAGATGGATAGGGGCTCAGAATTTCGTCCCTTACAGTGAACTTCTTGCCTGTGGTCTCAGGGATAAGTTTCACATGTTCCAGAGATAGGATCCTGTTTATAGTGTGTAGAAAGACTGGATTGTCAGTGAAGATGACTCTCATGCCAGGTGAGAGAGCTTCAGTGGAGATTTTCTTATCCCTCCAGCCCATGGGCACTTTCTTACTGCCATTCCACTTATAGCTTGATGACGGTTGCCCAAAACCAAACTTAGAGTTGGTGTCTGGGGGCTCTATTAGGCTCTGTACTGAGAGGAGTGGTTGAAGCACTCCATGTTTATAAATGGTGGTTCCTTCAGGTGAGGTAGAATGAGGTTTATGAACCTTGAACACAAGAAAGTCCTCATCTAATTGCAGGACTAGTTCTCCTCTGTCTATATCAATCACAGCCTTGGCTGTAGCTAGGAAGGGTCTTACAAGGATAATGGATTCATCCTCTTCCTCCCTAGTATCTAGGATTATGAAGTCAGCAGGGATGTAAAGGTCTTCAACCTTCACCAAGACATCCTCTACCAAGTGGGCCCCAGAAGTAAATTTTAGCACTAAAAAGACTGTTTTACCCTTACTAGTCATTTGTTTAGTATTTAAGGGATTAGATTTATGTTATTCGAACCTTGGATCAGCTTTTTATAGACTTTACATGTTTTTACCATTGTATTTCCTTTCAGTATGAGTTTCTAAACCTCCTAGGTTGAGGGGAGGAGCCCTGCTGAGTAGTCTGAATTAATAAAAGTATTACTGTTTCTCTTTTATCCGTGTTTGATTAATTCTAAGATGTATATTTGTTCTTCATCAATATGAATGTGTTGAACTGGCATAAGGTTATCACATTCTACATGGGTTCAGAGTGCGTCTTTCATCGGATAATGATGGTCCACCAGCTTGATTATACATCTCTCAGACGGCTAATCCACGACTTCATTGGAAACTTCTCGAGACATCAGTTCAGCCAATTTATGGGAAGATTAGGGTCTCTGTGGCAGAGGCTAGAACCAAAAGCATAACATCCTCCGATCCGGAAGCTTCAACCTTGTCTGTGGCATTTTGTGTAGGATCACCAAGGAGAATGAACTGCAGGAGCTTCACCCTTAATCAGAATGGATCCGCACTAACCCTGGCGTTCAGATCTGGAGGAGTATTGGCAGTTGCTCAAACTAGCGTCAATCACATACAGCCTGTCATTGAAGAAATCATTCACAAGCAAAGGAAACAGTACTACCAGAGTTAATTCAGAAAGACAAAGCAACTACAATCCTCAACTATATTCCTATTACTGATTGCCCTTGAATCAATCCAACCAATAACCTTCTGATTTTGCCTGACTAAGACCTGCAAGATAACCATAGCTTGCTTCAAACCATAATTCTCGTGGGATCCACCCTGAATCGCTCAGGTATTACTTGGATGACCCAGTGCACTTCCTAGTACAGTTGTACAAAAGTGTAGGGATTCGTGCACCAAGTTTTTGGCGCCGTTGTCGGGGATTATTCGAGTTTGGACAAACTGACGGATTGTCTTGCTCCCTAGATCAGGTAATTTATTTTATTTTGTTGAGTCTTTTACTTTTATTTTCTTCTTCTCTATTTTTCAAAAAATTTAAAAAAACCTTTTCAAAAATATTTTTATTTTCTTTGTTTAATCTTTGTTCTTAGTTTGAGTCTTTTGTATTTGTTCTTGGTTAAATTTTCGTTCTCTTGAAGTCTTTCTTTCAAAAATTTTTCAAAAATAATTTCTTTGGTTAAATCTTGTGTCAAATCTTTAAGTTTGGTGTCTTGTTTCTTTTCTTTGATTTTTCGAAAATTTTATGTTTAGTTTCTAAAAATTTTAAGTTTGGTGTCCTTTTATATGTTCTTGTGTTCTTTGAGTTTCCTGAGTCTTGCTCTTAGTGTTTTTTTTTAATCTTCAAAGTGTTCTTGTGTTTTCTTTGTGTTTTGATCTTAAAATTTCTAAGTTTGGTGTCCTATTGTGTTTTTCCTTCAAATTTTCGAAAACGTGGGATGCTAGATCTAAAAGTTTTAAGTTTTGTGTCTTTTACTTGTTTTTCTCTTTCATCATTAAATTCAAAAATAAAAAAATATCTTTTCTATTTTTATTTTAACTTAATTTTTGAAAATCAACATTAAAAATTCAAATTTTAATTTTAAATTTTTATCTTATCTTATCTTAGTCTTCAAGTTTTCAAAAAAATCAAATCTTTTCAATATAAAAAATCTCATCTTTTTCAAAAATCTTATCTTTTTCAAAATTTTATCTTCTCTTTTTCAATTTTCAAAATCAAATATTTTTCAAAATCAAAATTCAAAATCTTATCTTTTCAAATCTTTTTTGTTTCTTATTTTATTTTTTCTAATTTCAACTTTTAAAATCAAATCTTTTTTAATCTTTTTAATTTTTCATCTTATCTTTTTTTTTATTTCAAATTTTTTAAATTCAAATCTTTTCTTATCTTATCTCTTATCTTATTTTAAATTAAAATCTTTTCGTAATTAATCACTTGTTTCTCTCTCTCTTTTTTTCAAAACTTCCTAACTAACTCTTCTCTTTCCTAATTTTCGAACACTCTTCCCTCTTCTCTCTCTTCTATTTTCGAAAATCACTAACTAATTTTCAATTCTTTTTAAATTATTAACCTTATCTTCGAAATTAATAAATAAATAAAATAAAAACAAAAGTATTTTAATTCTTATTTATCTTTTCTATTTCTAATTCTTCTCATCTCGATTTATATTATTCGAATTCTTCTTCTCTCCCATCCTCCATCTTCACTTTTCTATCTTCTTCTTCTTTCTTCACATATCACTGGGAGTCTTCTATACTCAAATCAGACATAGAAGCTTCCTTTCTTTTTTTTTTCTTTTTCTTCTTTTCTTGTTTATGACCAGGAACAGGGATAAAAAACCCCTCTTTGATCTTGATCCTGAACCTGAAAGGACTCTGAAGAAAATCTTGCAACAAGTTAGGGCACAACACTCCAAAAGAAACCTTTCAGAAAATATTGAACAAGAAAAAGGAGACATAGCCGAACCTGAAGGTGATGCCAGAAAGGTTCTTGGTGACTTCACCATGCCTATCTCTAACTTTTATGGCAGGAGTATCTCTGTACCTGCCATTGGAGCTAACAATTTTCAGCTTAAGCCTCAGTTAGTCTCTCTTCTACAACAAAACTGCAAGTTCCATGGACTTCCAATGGAAGATCTACATCAATTCTTGGCTGAATTCTTGTAGATCTGTGATACTGTAAAGACTAATGGAGTAAATTCTGAAGTCTACAAGCTTATGCTCTTTCCCTTTGCTGTAAGAGACAGAGCTATGTTATGGTTGGATTCTTAACATAGAGAGAGTTTTGACTCTTGGGAAAAGCTGGTTAATATTTTTCTGGCTAAATTTTTTCCCCCTCAAAAGATGATCAAAATTAGAGTGGAAGTTCAAACCTTCAGACAAAGAGAAGGTGAATCCCTCTTTGAAGCTTGGGAAAGATACAAGCAATTGATCAGGAGATGTCCTCCTGATATGCTATCAGAATGGTCTATCATAGGCGTGTTCTATGATGGTCTATCTGAGATGTCCAAAATTTCATTGGACAACTCTGCAGGTCGATCACTCTACTTGAAAAAAATACCTGCAAAAGTAAGAGAACTCATTGAGATGGTTGCAAACAACCAATTCATGTACACTTCTGAAAGAAATCCTGTAAACCATGGCACCTCTCAGAAGAAAGAAGTTCTTGAAGTTGATACTCTGAATGCTATATTGGCTCAGAACAAGATCTTGACCCAATAGGTCAATATGATCTCCCAGCATCTGACTGGAATTCAAACTGCAGCTGGCAGTACTCAAAAAGCTTCTTCTGAAACAGAAGCTTATGATCCTGATCAACCCACCATGGAAGAGGTGAATTACATGAGAGAACCCTATGGAAACACCTACAAACCTTGATGGAGGAATCATCATAACCTCTCAGAGAAGGATCAATAGAAACTTCAGCAAGGTTTCAATAACAATCAAGGTGGAAGGAACCAAAATAGGTTCAATAACAAGCCACCATTCCTATCTTCTCAAGGTAATCTGGAAACCTCAAAGCAGAGGCTTTCTGACTTAGTGACTCTGGTTTCTAGCCTCTCTAAGACCACTCATAGTTTCATAAATGAAACAAAGTCCTCCATTAGAAATTTGGAGGTATAGGTTGGTCAACTGAGCCAGAGGATCACTGAGACTCCTCCTAACACTCCTCCTAGTAACACTAGGGTGAATCCAAGAGAAGATTGCAAGGCCATAACCATGGAGGTAAAGGCCAAACCTGGAGAAATTGGGAAGGCATTAGACGCCAGTGAAGAAGGTTTCACTAGGCGTTCAATGCCCAATCTGGCAGCAAGCCTGGCGCTGAACGCCAGTGAGGAACCCTTCACTGGGCGTTCAACACTCATCCTGGTAGCAGAGCTGGCATTGAATGCCAGCCAGGGAGCACTGGCTGGGTATTCAATGCCCAAATAGGCAGCCATTCTGGCATTGAACACCAGTGAGGAACCCCTCGCTGGGCATTCAACGCCCACACACCCAGGTAAGCTGGCGTTGAATGCCAGCAAGGACATCCCTGCTAGGAGTTCAATGCCCAAAACACTAGAGAAATTGGCGTTTAATGCCAGTAAGGGTGTAAAGCAAGGGCGTTCAATGCCCAAAGAGCTCACAGAGCTGGCGTTAAATGCTAATGAAAGCACACCCTTTGAGTGCTTAAGTCCCACTCATGAACCCTCTAACCCAGAACCAAAGGAAGCTAAGGCTTACATAAAGACCATAGAGGTTCTTTTGCATGAACTTCTACAGTGCATGAGTTCTGATGAATACCCATCCTCTGATGAGGATGAAGATACTAGGGAAGAGCAAGTTTCTCGGTACCTAGGAGCTCTAATGAAGCTGAATGTCGAGTTATTTGGTTCAAAGCCTTTGGAGGAAGAACCTCCACTGCTTACTAAAGAACTCCATGCTTTGGTTCAGCAGAAGTTACCTCAGAAGCTTCCAGATCTTGGACGCTTTCTGATTCCTTGCACCATAGGCACTATGACCTTTGACAAGGCTCTGTGTGACCTAGGGTCAGACATTAACCTCATGCCACTCTCTGTAATAGAGAAGCTGGGAATCCTTAAGGTGCAGGATGCAAACATCTCATTAGAGATGGCAAACAAGATAATAAAGAAGACATGTGGCTTAGTAGAGGTTGTTTTAGTAAAAGTTGAGAACCACTACATCCCTGCAAACTTCATAGTCTTGGATATTGGAGAGGATGAGGATGACTCTGTAATCCTTGGAAGACTTTTTTTAGCCACTGCTAATGCTATCATTAATGTGGCTAAGGGAGAACTAACTCTACAACTAGGTGAGGATCACATCTTATTCAAGATGCCTCGTCCCAATTCTCCCTCTAAAAAAGAGATAACTTTGCAACACTTAGTGTTCTAAATCTCTCTTTCTGTACAGAGCTATACAGAGCCCCCGAACATCAATTCTAAGTTTGGTGTTGGGCAGCCATCAACAAGCTCTAAGCACAAAGGTACTAAGAAGAAAGTACCTAAAGGCTGGAGGGACAAGAAAGTCCCAACTGAAGGCCTCTCACCTGGCATGAGAGTTGTCTTCACCAAGAAGCTAGTCTTACCATATACAGTGAGTCGTATCCTGTCTCTAGAGCATGTGGAGCTCATTCATGAGAAGACAGGAAGAAAGTTCACTATAAGGGGCGAAAATCTAAGCCCATACTCACCTCCGTAAGGAGCTAACCATCATGCTAATGACGTTAAAGGAGCGCTTGTTGGGAGGCAACCCAACCTTAATTAATTAATTAATTTTATTTTCTTTCATTTTGTTTTTCTTTGATTTATATTTTAAGTTCATAATCATATGCAGCAGTCAGAACAAAGACAAAATTGTTAAGCAGTTAAAACATAACACTCTGGATGGAGTGTTAAAGTTGAACGCCAGCCAGGGTATCCCTACTGGGCGTCCAACGCCCCAAATAGGCAGCATTGCTGGCGTTGAACGCCAGCCAAGGAGTAGCCCCTGGGCGTTCAAACGCCAGTGCAGAGAAGCAGGGAATCTGAATTCCCTAACCTCTCAGGACCCATAGGTCCCACAGCATCTTTACCTACCCCACTTATTCTTTCTTACTTTCACACTTCCCCATACACACTTCCCTATAAACCCTATCCCAATCACATCCATATCACTTTTCCAAACCATCATAACCCATAACCGAACCCTAACCTACCCCCATTCTATAAATACCCGTCTTCATCACCTTCATACACACACCTCTCATACACTCATACACCCCACTAAGCTGAATTGCCTTCTCCCTCTATCTTCCTCTATTTTCTTTTTCTTCTATTCTATTCTTCTTTTTTCTTTATTTTTGCTCGAGGATGAGAAAAGTTTTAAGTTTGTTGTTGGAAAAGCATAGCTTTTTTATTTCCATTACCATTCATGGCACCCAAGGTTGGAGAACCCTCTAGAAAGAGGAAAGGAAAGGCAATAGCCACCACCTCTGAATCTTAGGAGATGGAGAGATTCATCACCAAAACTTACCAAGACCACTTCTATGAAGTAGTGGCAGAGAAGAAAGTGATCCCTGAGGTCCCTTTCAAGCTCAAAAAGAATGAGTATCCAAAAATCCGAAGAGAGATCCGAAGAAGAGGTTGGGAAGTTGATAAACCCATATTTTATGATGTATTTTGTGCTCAAATTGAGTGTTTCTATCAATTCTTCACCCACTTATTCATGTAAATTGCATGGTTTTATTATTCCTTCCTTATTTTATGATATATATGAAAAACATGTTTCCAATGCTTTAAAAATATTAATTTTAATTACCTTTTATTACCATTCGATGCCGTGATTTGTGTGTTAAGTATTTTCAGGTCTCATAGGACAGGAATGGCTTAGAGGTCAGAAAAGAAACACACAAAAATGGAAGGAAAGCACAAAAATGGAGTTTTGAAGAAAAGGCAGCGACGCGAACGCATGGACGACGCGAACGTGTGCCTAACGCGAAATGGCAGCGATGCGTATGCGTGGACGACACGGACGCGTGCCTTGAGCAGAACTCAAATGACGCATACGCGTGACCAATACGTACGCGTGACAAGGAAAACTTTCAGATCACGCGAACGCGTGACCCACGCGAACGCGTGACAGACGCCACGTACAAGAATCTGCAGAAAACGCCCCCAGCAATTTCTGGACCCTTTTTCGGCCTAAATCCAAGTCAGAAACATGGAATATAAGCCAGAGAATAAAGGAATCAAATAACAACTTAGTGATAGATACAATATTCATAGTTTTAGGTTTCAGATGTAGTTTTTAGAGAGAGAGGTTCTTTCCTCTCTCTTAGGATTTAAGATTAGGATTTCTATCTTGTTTAGGCTACTTCTCTTCATCACAGGTTCAATGTTCCTTTAATTTACTTTCTACTTCTATTTATTTCATTACTTTAATTGGTATTTATCTTTCCGAATTGGCTTATGAACTTTTCCATGTTAGATTTAAATATTTTATTTAATAGTAATTGAGGTATTTCAGATTACTAATTGCTTTATTTTATTTATGAATGCTTTTAATTTAATTTAAGATATTTTCCCTTTTTGGCTTTGGTTAAGTAATTAGTAACTCTTGAGTTATCAAACTCAGCTGTTGATTGAAATTGGAATTCTCTGCTGGTTAATTTGTACTCCAATAACTCTAGTCTTTCCATAGGAGTTGACTAAGACTTGAGGATCAAAATAATTAGCCCACTTGACTTTTCTTTGTTTAGCAAGGGTTAATTAAAGTGGGAGTAGAATCGAATTCTCATCACACTTGATAAGGATAACTAGGATAGGAATTCAATTTCTCATACCTTGCCAAGAGATTTTATTAATTATTAATTTATTTTTCTTGTCATTTAAATTACTTGTTCCTTATTTCGAAAAACCCAAAAACATATCTTTTTACATAACCAATAATAAATCATACTTCCCTGCAATTCCTTGAGAGACGACCCGAGGTTTAAATACTTCGGTTATAAATTTATTTGGGTTTTGTTACTTGTGACAACCAAACTTTTGTACGAAAGGATTCTCTATTGGTTTATAAACTATACTTACAACGTGATTAATTTTATAAAATTTCTTTACCGATAGAAAATCAGTTCATCAAAATGGCACCGTTGCCGGGGAATTGCAACTATGTGCCTTATTATTGGTTATTGTAAATATTTTCTTTTACCTGTTTATTCGTTTTTATTTTCATTTTATTTTAATTTTTAATTGTTACTATGAGTTCTCACCCCCGTTGCTTTGAGTTTGGTTCTAATAATGTTGAAAGGAATGGAAGCTATAACAGGAACATACATCAAGGTCAAAACAATCAGAGATGGATGGAGCCACGAGGATCTGATCAACCCTTTAGGTAACAACACCTTCCAAACTACCATGGACAACGACCATTCAACAATTCATGTCAAGACAATAGTTATGGTGGACCCTTTCGTGACAACCATCACCCACCAAAATACTATAGTCAGAAACCATTCCGAGGTACATACCAAGATGATAGATATGGTGGACCCCCCTGTAATTACCGACAAGTCCCTCCATATGCCTATGAACCACCTCCTCAACACAGCTTTGAACCACCACGCTCACAAGTCAACTACCACCATTCACCTCCATATGACCCTAACCCTTATCTACCCCAATTCCAACCCAATTACTCCCAAGAACCACCACGTCCCTATGCATCATGTCTATATCCATCACCCCAAGAATCAAGGGAGCAACTCAAGGAAACATTTACAAAATTTCATGCCACACTTCACCAATTGAATCAAGCGATAAATCGACTATCTTCCCGACGTTCGGACACTCAAGGAACCCCCATGGCTTCACGTGGGCAATCTAATGAAGAACGCAGCATGAAGAAGATACTAGAAACTCCACTGGACAGTAAGGAGCATGATTTTGTACTAGAACAAGTGGAGGAAGCTGAAATTATCGAAGAAGAAGAATTGGTTGAAGACTTAGGAGATGCTGAACCTCCATGGGAATCCAGAATTGAGGAGAATTCCGTCAAGAATTTTGTAGTTGATGCTAAAGAGGATAGTTCACAAACCCCAAAGCAGGAATCTTATGAAGAGCTAGACGAAACAACTCCAGAAAGCAAGTTTACTTGCTAATGATAATCGAGAGTCGAGTTCTCCTAGTAATGAACTTGCATCCGCAAGTGAATTCTTTGAGATGGAAGAATCTTCCCTAAGTGAATACGAAGATGATGCGGAGGTAGACTTTTCACAACCTCCAACTTATGATTTGAGTGATGAGGAAGATATCGAAGACTTTGATCAAGACGTGGTTGAAATTAAAGAAGTTCTCAAGGAAGTGGAGGAATTCACAGTAGAATACAAGGGAGTAGAGCTTGCAAAACCACTGGAAACACATATCCCAAGGCCATTACCACCCAATACAAAATTCAAGTGGGTAAAATCCTTAGCCTTTATCTTTACTTTTCCACTTGAATATGGTTTGCTTGAAACAGATGGCCAGCTTAGAGCTCTTTGCGACTTTAAGAGTAAAAGGGAAATGGTTCGTACTTAGAGCTGGTATGCAAGCTTCAATAAGGTTCCACGCTTCAATTTGAAGTGCAAGGATTGGTTTCGAGTTCAATTGAATGGGTCTCGGAAAATATTTGGTCATCTTGGTGAGGATACAACTTCCAAACCACCCGGCTAGAAAAATATAGATCGAGACAAAGGCGGATATAAAAGCAAGGTTTGGGATCCTGGAATCTATTCTGACATTCAACACTGTGGGAACTTGAAAACCTATTTGAAATTGCTCAAAGGCTTCACATGCCTAGTCTGGGACCCCGGAGGCTGTTGGCATTCGAAACAGTGGTGGAGATTTTTGGATGAATTCAAGCACAAGCTACCATAACAAAGGACTCCCCAAATGTCCAACTTAAGGACTTTAACTAAAAGTGCTAGGTGGGAGATAACCCACCGTGGTATGATCGTTCCTTTTTCAGTTTTATTTCATTTTGTTTGTTTTTAAGTTTTATTCTATTCTATTTTCATTGAACCTGGAATTATTCATAGCATCCACATTAGCATTGCATATTGCATACTACATAATTGTATATAAAAAAAAATCACCCAACGCGAGCACGCAGGCCACGCGTGGGCGTCGCTCAGCAGTCGGCGTAAAGATCCAACACCCAGAAAGTTGGGCTGGAATCATGCAGCTGGTGTGCCCTTAGCACAAATTGGCCCACGCGTTCGCGTGCCTGACACGAACGCGTCACTTGCACTACGCACATCCCACGCGAAAGCATGAGCGACGCATACGCGTCGCATGGATTTTAGGGAACCTTATGAAAACAAAGAGTTGCGCCAAAACAACGCTTGAATCGTGCGTTTAGCACAATTCTGAACAACGCGTACGCGTGCTTTACGCGTATGCGTCATTTTCATTATCCCACAATCACACGATCGCGTCAATAACGCGTTCGCGTCAACACCCTTTTCGCCCTAATCATGCGATCGCGTCCTCCACGCGTTCGCATGGATTCAAAATCACTAACCCCAACCCACGCGAAACCCTACCCTAATCGCGTCCCAAAACACCCCTCCCCCTCTGCACTCTCCCGTTCCCTATCCCCCAACCACCACCACTCCCAACCAACCAGCTCCAACCACTGCGCCGCCACCCAGACCGCTGCACCACTGATGAGCGGATAATTTATACGCTTTTTGACATGGTTTTTAGTATGTTTTTAGTAGGATCTAGTTACTTTTAGGGATGTTTTCATTAGTTTTTATGTTAAATTCACATTTCTGGACTTTACTATGAGTTTGTGTGTTTTTCTGTGATTTCAGGTATTTTCTGGCTGAAATTGAAGGACTTGAGCAGAAATCAGATTCAGAGGTTGAAGAAGGACTGCTGATGCTGTTGGATTCTGACCTCCCTTCACTCAAAGTGGATTTTCTGGAGCTACAGAACTCAAAATGGCGCTCTTCCAATTGTGTTGGAAAGTAGACATCCAGGGCTTTCCAGCAATTTATAATAGTCCATACTTTGGCCAAGAATAGATGACGTAAACTGGCCTTCAACGCCAGCTTTCTGCCCAAATCTGGCGTCCAGCGCCAGAAAAGGAGCCAAAACCAGAGTTGAACGCCCAAACTGGCACAAAAGCTGGCGTTCAACTCCAAAAAGGACCTCTACACGTGCAACACTCAAAGCTCAGCCCAAGCACACACCAAGTGGGCCCCGGAAGTGGATTTATGCATCAATTACTTACTCATGTAAACCCTAGTAGCTAGTTTATTATAAATAGGACATTTTACAAGTCTTTTTGACCATCTTTGGATCTTTGGACGCCTGGTTCTTAGATCACGTTTTGGGGGCTAGCCATCTCGGCCATGCCTGGACCTTTCACTTATGTATTTTCACGGTAGAGTTTCTACACTCCATAGATTAAGGTGTGGAGCTCTGCTGTTCCTCAAAGATTAATGCAAAGTACTACTGTTTTCTATTCAATTCATCTTATTTCGCTTCTAAGATATTCATTCGTACTTCAATCTGAATGTGATGAACGTGACAATCATCATCATTCCCTATGAATGCGTGCCTGACAACCACTTCCGTTCTACCTTCGACTGAATGAGTATCTCTTAGATCTCTTAATCAGAATCTTCGTGGCGTAAGCTAGAATGATGGCGGCATTCAAGAGAATCCGGAAAGTCTAAACCTTGTCTGTGGTATTCCGCGTAGGATTCAATGAATGAATGACTGTGACGAGCTCCAAACTCGCTATTGCAGGGCGTTAGTGACAGACGCAAAAGGATAGTAAATCCTATTCCAGCATGATCGAGAACCGACAGATGAATAGCCGTGCCGTGACAGGGTGCGTTGACCATTTTCACTGAGAGGATAAGATGAAGCCATTGACAAGGGTGATGCCTCCAGACGATTAGCCGTGCCGTGACAGGGCATTGGATCATTTTCCCGAGAGATGACCGAAAGTAGCCATTGACAGTGGTGATGTATCACATAAAGCCAGCCATGGAAAGGAGTAAGACTGATTGGATGAAGATAGCAGGAAAGCAGAGGTTCAGAGGAACGAAAGCATCTCCATTCGCTTATCTGAAATTCCTACCAATGAATTACATAAGTATTTCTATCCCTATTTTATTATATTAAATTCGAAAACACCATTATCAATTTATATCCGCCTAACTGAGATTTGCAAGGTAACCATAGCTTGCTTCATACCAACAATCTCCGTGGGATTCGACCCTTACTCACGTAAGGTATTACTTGGACGACCCAGTGCACTTGCTGGTCAGTTACACGGAGTTGTGAACCATGGTTTTGGCATCATGTTTTTGGCGCCATTTCCAGGGAAAGAAAGAGCAATGAACTTTACATAATTAAAGTGTAATCACGATTCCGCGTACCAAGTTTTTGGCGCTGTTGCTGGGGATTATTTGAGTTTGGACAACTAACGGTTCATCCTGTTGCTAAGATTAAGTAATTTTCTTTTTGTTTTCTTTTCAAAAAAAAATTTTTCAAAAATATTTCAAAATTTTCTCGCCTGTTTTCGAAAAAAAAATTTTAGATTCAAAATTTTTTAAGAATGAATTCTAGTGTTTCATGAAGCATGTGAAGCCTGGCTGGCTGTAAAGCCATGTCTAAATTCTTTTGGACTGAGGCTTCCAACCATCAGCTGTTATACGACTGTAGGGTATGTCAGGCATGTCATGTCTGAATTACATGCTGAAGCTTGGCTGGCTAGTGAGCCATGTCTAATTCCTGGACTGAAGCTTTAGACTAACATGGCAAGATTCCTGGAATTCATATTAAAAATTTTGGAATCCTTATTCTTCTTTCTTTCTAAATAATTTTCGAAAAATATAAAATAATCCAAAAAAAATTAGAAAATCATAAAAATCAAAAATATTTTTTGTGTTTCTTGTTTGAGCCTTGAGTCATATCATAAGTTTGGTGTCAATTGCATGTGCATCTTGCATTTTTCGAAAATTCATGCATTCATAGTGTTCTTCATGATCTTCAAGTTGTTCTTGGTAAGTCTTCTTGCTTGATCTTTGTATTTGCATGTTTTGTGTCTTTTCTTGTTTTTCATATGCATTCTTGAATTCTTAGTGTCTAAGCATTAAAGAATTCTAAGTTTGGTGTCTTGCATGTTTTCTTTGCATTAAAAATTTTTCAAAATTGTGTCTATGATGTTCATCTTGACATTCATAGTGTTCTTGGTGTTCATCTTGACATTCATAGCATTCTTGCATGCATCACATGTTTTGATCTAAAAATTTCATGCATTGCATCTCTTTAGTGTTTTTCTCCCTCATCATAAAAATTTGATAAAAATAAAAAAAAATATCTTTCCCATTTTCTCTCATCAAATTCGAAAATTTGGATTGACTTTTTCAAAAATTTTTAAAATCAAGTTGTTTCTTATGAGTCAAATCAAATTTTCAATTTGAAAATCCTATCTTTTTCAAAATATTTTTCAAAAATCAAATCTTTTTCAAACTTCTTAGTTATTTTCGAAAATTCAAAAAAATATTTTTCAAAAATCTTTTTCTTAATTTTATATCATAATTTTCGAAAATAACAATAACAATTAATGTTTTGATTCAAAAATTTCAAGTTTGTTACTTACTTGTTAAGAAAGATTCAAACTTTAAGTTCTAGAATCATATCTTGTGATTTCTTATGAATCAAGTCATTAATTGAGATTTTAAAAATCAAATCTTTTTCAAAACTAATTTCTAAAATATCTTCTTATCTTACCTTTTTCAAAAAGTTGGTTTCAAAATATCTTTTCTAACCTCCTAACTTCTTATCTTTTCAAAATTTGTTTCAACTAACTAACTAACTTTTTGTTTGTTTCTTAACTTTTTCAAAACTACCTAACTAACTCTCTCTCTCTAATTTTCGAAAATATCTTCCCTCTTTTTCAAAAATTTCTTTTTAATTAACTAATTATTCTTATTTTTATTTTTGATTTCAAAATTTTTCGAAAATTACTAACCCTTTTCAAAAACTATTTTCGAAAATCACTAACCCTTTTTCAAAAATTATTTTTGAAAATTCTCCCTCTCTCATCTTATTCTATTTATTTATTCATCTACTAACATCTCATCTCACATCTCAACCCTCCTCACAGTTGTGTTTCTTCCATTATATTACATTCTTTGTCTCCCCTTCTTCTTCTACTCACACAGGGATCCCTATACTGTGGTATAAAGGATCCATATTATTATTATTATTTTTTCTGTGCCCTCTTCTTTGTCATATGAGCAGGAGCAAGGACAAGAATATTCTTGTTGAAGCAGATCCAGAACCTGAAAGGACTCTGAAGAGAAAATTAAGTGAAGCTAAATTACAACAATCCAGAGATAACTTTTCAGAAATTTTCGAACAGGAAGAGGAGATGGCAGCCGAAAATAATAATAATGTAAGGAAGATGCTTGGTGACTTTACTGCACCTAATTCCAATTTACATGGAAGAAGCATCTCCATCCCTGCCATTGGAGCAAACAACTTTGAGCTAAAACCTCAATTAGTTTCTCTGATGCAGCAAAACTGCAAGTTTCATGGACTTCCATCTGAAGATCCATTTCAGTTCTTAACTGAATTCTTGCAGATATGTGATACTGTTAAGACTAATGGAGTAGATCCTGAAGTCTACAGGCTCATGCTTTTCCCTTTTGCTGTAAGAGACAGAGCTAGATTATGGTTGGATTCTCAACCCAAAGACAGCCTGAACTCTTGGGATAAGCTGGTCACGACTTTCTTAGCCAAGTACTTTCCTCCTCAAAAGCTGAGCAAGCTTAGAGCTGATGTTCAAACCTTCAAACAGAAAGAAGGTGAATCCCTCTATGAAGCTTGGGAAAGATACAAACAGTTGACCAAAAAGTGTCCTTCTGACATGCTTTCAGAATGGACCATCCTGGATATATTCTATGATGGTTTATCTGAGCTATCAAAGATGTCACTGGACACTTCTGCAGGTGGATCCATTCACCTAAAGAAAACGCCTGCAGAAGCTCAAGAACTCATTGACATGGTTGCTAATAACCAGTTCATGTACACTTCTGAAAGGAATCCTGTGAGTAATGGGACGCCTATGAAGAAGGGAGTTCTTGAAGTTGATACTCTGAATGCCATATTGGCTCAGAATAAAATATTGACTCAGCAAGTCAATATGATCTCTCAGAGTTTGCATGGAATGCAAGCTGCATCCAACAGTACTCAAGAGGCTTCTTATGCAGAAGAAGCTTATGATCCTGAGAACCCTGCAATAGCAGAGGTAAATTACTTAGGTGAACCTTATGGAAACACCTATAACTCATCATGGAGAAATCACCCCAATTTCTCATGGAAGGATCAAAAGCCTCAACAAGGCTTTAATAATGGTGGAAGAAACAGGTTTAACAATAATAAACCTTTTGCATCATCCACTCAGCAACAGACAGAGAACTCTGAACAAAATGCTTCTAATTTAGCAAATCTAGTCTCTGATCTATCTAAGGCCACTGTGAGTTTCATGAATGAAACCAGGTCTTCCATTAGAAATTTGGAAGCACAAGTGGGCCAGCTGAGTAAAAGGATCACTGAAATCCCTCCAAGTACTCTCCCAAGCAATACAGAAGAGAATCCAAAAGGAGAGTGCAAGGCCATTGACATAAGCACCATGGCCGAACCCAAAGAGGGAGAGGAAGACGCAAATCCCAAGGAGGAAGACCTCCTGGGACGTCCAGTGATCAATAAGGAGCTTCCCTCTGAGGAACCAAAGGACTCTGAGGCTCATCTAGAGACCATAGAGATTCCATTGAACCTCCTTATGCCCTTCATGAGCTCTGATGAGTATTCCTCTTCTGAAGAGAATGAGGATGTTACTAAAGAGCAAACTGCCAAGTTTCTTGGTGCAATCATGAAGCTGAATGCCAAATTATTTGGCATTGATACTTGGGAAGTTGAACCTCCCTTGTTCATCAATGAACTAAGTGATCTGGATCAACTGACATTGCCTCAGAAGAGACAGGATCCTGGAAAGTTCATAATACCCTGTACCATAGGCACCATGATCTTTAAGGCTCTATGTGACCTTGGTTCAGGAATAAACCTTATGCCCCTCTCTGTAATAGAGAAACTGGGAATCTATGGGGTACAAGCTGCTAAAATCTCATTAGAGATGGCAGACAATTCAAGGAAACAGGCATATGGACAAGTAGAGGACGTGTTAGTGAAGGTTGAAGGCCTTTACATCCCTGCTGATTTCATAGTCCTAGATACTAGAAAGGAAGAGGATGAATCCATCATCCTAGGAAGACCTTTCCTGGCCACAGCAAGAGCTGTGATTGATGTTGACAGAGGTGAAATAGTCCTTCAATGGAATAAGGACTCCCTTGTGTTTAAAACTCAAGGATCTCCCTCTGCAACCATGGAGAGGAAGCAGAAAAAGCTTCTCTCAAAGCAGAGTCAACCAGAGCCCCCACAGTCAAACTCTACGTTTGGTGTTGGGAGGCCACAACCAAACTCTAAGTTTGGTGTTGAACTCCCATATCCAAACTCTAAGTTTGGTGTTGGAGAGTCTCAACAAAGCTCTGCACATCTGTGAGGCTCCATGAGAGCCCACTGTCAAGCTATTGACATTAAAGAAGCGCTTGTTGGGAGGCAACCCAATTTTTATTTATCTAACTATATTTTTCTTAGTTATATGTCTTTGTAGGTTCATGATCATGTGGAGTCACAAAATAAATAGAAAAATTGAAAACAGAATCAAAAATAGCAGAAGAAAAATCACACCCTGGAGGAGCATCTGTCTGGCGTTCAGCGCCAGAACAGAGCATGGTTCTGGCGCTGAACGCCCAAAATGGGCAGCTTCTGGGCGCTGAACGCCAGAACAAGCATGGTTCTGGCGTTCAACGCCAGAAATGCCACACAAATGGGCGTTGAACGCCCAAAATGGCCACCAACCTGGCGCTGAACGCCCAGAGTTGTGTGCAAAGGCATTTTTACATGTCTAATGGGTGCAGGGATGTAAATCCTTGAACACCTCAGGATCTGTGGACCCCACAGGATCCACTCAGGATATGTGGACCCCACAGGATCCACTTAGGATTTGTGGACCCTACAGGATCCACTCAGGATCTGTAGACCCCACAGGATCCCCACCTACCTCCACTCACTTCTTCTCACCACTTTCTTTCACATAACCCCATAAACACTCTTCCCCAAAAACCCTTCACCAATCATCTCAAACTCTCTTCCCCATCACCTCTTCACCACTCACATCCATCCACTCTTCCCCATAAACCTACCTCATAAACTCCACCTACCTTCAAAAATTCAAAACCAATTTCCCACCCAAACCCACCCATATGGCCGAAACCTTTCCCCCCCTCCCTTCCCTATATAAAGCCCTCCATTCTTCATCAAATTCACACAACACACCCCTCTACACCCTTCTTGGCCAAAACACTCCCCACTCTCCCTCTCCTCCATTTCTTCTTCTTCTTCATCTATTCTTTCTTTTATTGCTCGAGGGCGAGCAAAATTCTAAGTTTGGTGTGGTAAAAGCATATGCTTTTTGTTTTTCCATTACCGTTGATGGCACCTAAGACCGGAGAATCCTCTAGAAAGGGGAAAGGGAAGACAAAAGCTTCCACATCCGAGTCATGGGAGATGGAAAGGTTCATCTCCAAAGCCCATCAAGACCACTTCTATGATGTTGTGGCCAAGAAGAAGGTGATCCCCGAGGTCCCTTTCAAACTCAAAGGAAATGAGTATCCGGAGATCCGACATGAAATTCAAAGAAGAGGTTGCGAAGTTCTAACAAATCCCATCCAACAAGTCGGCATCCTAATGGTTCAAGAGTTCTATGCCAATGCATGGATCACCAAGAACCATGATCAAAGTAAGAACCCAGATCCAAAGAACTATGTTACAATGGTTCGGGGGAAATACTTAGATTTTAGTCCGGAGAATGTGAGGTTGGCGTTTAACTTGCCCATGATGCAAAGAGATGAACGCCCCTACACTAGAAGGGTCAACTTTAATCAAAGGTTGGACCAAGTCCTTATGGACATATGTGTAGAAGGAGCTCAATGGAAGATTGACTCCAAAGGCAAGCCGATTCAACTAAGAAGATTGGACCTCAAGCCTGTAGCTAGAGGGTGGTTGGAGTTCATTCAATGCTCAATCATTCCCACTAGCAACCGGTCTGAAGTTACTATAGACCGGGCCATCATGATCCATAGCATCATGATTGGAGAAGAGGTGGAAGTTCATGAGATTATACCTCAAGAACTCTACAAGGTGGCTGACAAGTCCTCCACCATGGCAAGGTTAGCCTTTCCTCACCTCATTTGCCACCTATGCAATTCGGCTGGGATTGACATAGAGGGAGATATCCTCATCAAAGAGGACAAGCCCATCACTAAGAAAAAGATGGAGCAAGCAAGAGAGCCCTCCCATGGAGCTCAAGAGGCGTATGAAGCTCATCACCATGAGATCCCGGAGATGTCTCAAATGTACTTTCCTCCACAAAACTATTGGGAGCAAATTAACACCTCCCTAGGAGAATTGAGTTCCAATATGGGACAACTAAGGGTGGAACATCAAGAGCACTCCATCATGCTTCATGAAATTAGAGAAGATCAAAAAGCAATGAGGGAGGAGCAACAAAGACAAGGAAGAGACATAGAAGAGCTCAAGGACATCATTGGTTCCTCAAGAAGGAAACGCCACCATCACTAAGGTGGATTCATTCCTTGTTCTTATTTCTTCTATTTTTTGTTTTCTATGTTATGTGCTTATCTATGTTTGTGTCTTCATTACATGATCATTAGTAGTTAGTAACTTTGTCTTAAAGTTATAAATGTCCTATGAATCCATCACCTCTCTTAAATGAAAAATGTTTTAATTCAAAAGAACAAGAAGTACATGAGTTTCGAATTTATCCTTGAACTTAGCTTAATTATATTGATGTGGTAACAATGCTTCTTGTTTTCTGAATGAATGCTTGAACAGTGCATATGTCTTTTGAAATTGTTGTTTAAGAATGTTAAATATGTTGTCTCTTGAAAGAATGATGACTAGGAGACATGTTATTTGATAATCTGAAAAATCATAAAAATGATTCTTGAAGCAAGAAAAAGCAGCAAAGAACAAAGCTTGCAGAAAAAAAAATTATAGGCGAAAAAAAAAATATAGAAAGAAAAAAAAAGAAAAAGCAAGCAGAAAAAGCCAAAGCTCTTAAAACCAAGAGGCAAGAGCAAAAAGCCAATAACCCTTAAAACCAAAAGGCAAGGGCAAATAAAAAGGATCCCAAGGCTTTGAGCATCAGTGGATAGGAGGGCCTAAAGGAATAAAATCCTGGTCTAAGCGGCTAAACCAAGCTGTCCCTATCCATGTGCTTGTGGCGTGTAGGTGTCAAGTGAAAACTTGAGACTGAGCGGTTAAAGTCAAGGTCCAAAGCAAAAAAAAAGAGTGTGCTTAAGAACCCTGGACACCTCTAATTGGGGACTTTAGGAAAGCTGAGTCACAATCTGAAAAGGTTCACCCAATTATGTGTCTGTGGCATTTATGTATCCGGTGGTAATACTGGAAAACAAAGTGCATAGGGCCACGGCCAAGACTCATGAAATAGCTGTGTTCAAGAATCATCATACTGAACTAGGAGAATCAATAACACTATCTGAACTCTGAGTTCCTATAGATGCCAATCATTCTGAACCTCAATGGATAAAGTGAGATGCCAAAACTATTCAAGAGGCAAAAAGCTATAAGTCCCGCTCATTTGATTGAAGCTATGTTTCATTGATAGTTTGGAATTTATAGTATATTCTCTTCTTTTTATCCTATTTGATTTTCAGTTGCTTGGGGACAAGCAACAATTTAAGTTTGGTGTTGTGATGAGCGGATAATTTATACGCTTTTTGACATGGTTTTTAGTATGTTTTTAGTAGGATCTAGTTACTTTTAGGGATATTTTCATTAGTTTTTATGTTAAATTCACATTTCTGGACTTTACTATGAGTTTGTGTGTTTTTCTATGATTTCAGGTATTTTCTGGCTGAAATTGAAGGACTTGAGCAGAAATCAGATTCAGAGGTTGAAGAAGGACTGTTGATGCTGTTGGATTCTGACCTCCCTGCACTCAAAGTAGATTTTCTGGAGCTAAAGAACTCGAAATGGCGCGCTTCTAATTGCGTTAAAAAGTAGACATCCAGGGCTTTCCAGAAATATATAATAGTCCATACTTTGGCCAAGAATAGATGATGTAAACTGGCGTTCAACGCCAGCTTTCTGCCCAAATCTGGCGTCCAGCGCCAGAAAAGGAGCCAAAACCAGAGTTGAACGCCCAAACTGGCACAAAAGCTGGCGTTCAACTCCAAGAAGGACCTCTACACGTGCAACACTCAAAGCTCAGCCCAAGCACACACCAAGTGGGCCCCGGAAGTGGATTTATGCATCAATTACTTACTCATGTAAACCCTAGTAGCTAGTTTATTATAAATAGGACATTTTACAAGTCTTTTTGACCATCTTTGGATCTTTGGACGCCTGGTTCTTAGATCACGTTTTGGGGGCTGGCCATCTCGGCCATGCCTGGACCTTTCACTTATGTATTTTCACGGTAGAGTTTCTACACTCCATAGATTAAGGTGTGGAGCTCTGCTGTTCCTCAAAGATTAATGCAAAGTACTACTGTTTTCTATTCAATTCAACTTATTTCGCTTCTAAGATATTCATTCGTACTTCAATCTGAATGTGATGAACGTGACAATCATCATCATTCCCTATGAATGCGTGCCTGACAACCACTTCCGTTCTACCTTCGACTGAATGAGTATCTCTTAGATCTCTTAATCAGAATCTTCGTGGCGTAAGCTAGAATGATGGCGGCATTCAAGAGAATCCGGAAAGTCTAAACCTTGTCTGTGGTATTCCGCGTAGGATTCAATGAATGAATGACTGTGACGAGCTCCAAACTCGCGATTGCAGGGCGTTAGTGACAGACGCAAAAGGATAGTAAATCCTATTCCAGCATGATCGAGAACCGACAGATGAATAGCCGTGCCGTGACAGGGTGCGTTGACCATTTTCACTGAGAGGATAAGATGAAGCCATTGACAAGGGTGATGCCTCCAGACGATTAGCCGTGCCGTGACAGGGCATTGGATCATTTTCCCGAGAGATGACCGAAAGTAGCCATTGACAGTGGTGATGTATCACATAAAGCCAGCCATGGAAAGGAGTAAGACTGATTGGATGAAGATAGCAGGAAAGCAGAGGTTCAGAGGAACGAAAGCATCTCCATTCGCTTATCTGAAATTCCTACCAATGAATTACATAAGTATTTCTATCCCTATTTTATTATATTAAATTCGAAAACACCATTATCAATTTATATCCGCCTAACTGAGATTTGCAAGGTAACCATAGCTTGCTTCATACCAACAATCTCCGTGGGATTCGACCCTTACTCACGTAAGGTATTACTTGGACGACCCAGTGCACTTGCTGGTCAGTTACACGGAGTTGTGAACCGTGGTTTTGGCATCATGTTTTTGGCGCCATTTCCAGGGAAAGAAAGAGCAATGAACTTTACATAATTAAAGTGTAATCACGATTCCGCGTACCAACCACCCTCACCGGAGCCACCCCCTTCTCTCCTTCTTTCCCTTTCCCTCCTCCCTCCACGACCCCACCCCCACTGCCACCGCCTCATTCCGAGCTGCCCAGCGCTGCCACCACCTCCCAGACCTCTAGCCAACTACCCACCAGCCACCACAACACAACCCTCACCCCCTCACCTCTTCTTCTCCTTCCCTTACACCCACACCCCACCACACAGCTCACTGCCCTGCCACCAAACCACCGCCATGCCGCCACCCATCGCCGCCGTGTCACCAACACTACCACCACACCCCAACCATCTCTCTGATCCATACATTTGTTCCTCTACATACCAGGTTCTGCTGAACACCGATTCTTCTATCAGTTAGTTAGTTAATTGCATATTTTTCAGTTTCTATTCAAATTAGGATAGTTAGAGATGCATGATCATAGTGGATTTTAGGTGGTTAGGTAGCGAGGATGTGGTTAGTGGATTTAGGCCTGATAATTACACAGTTCTTGCTACCTATTTTTATCTGATTCGTAATTCTGAATTTGTTGTGATGATGTGCTGTTCATATGTTATTCTTTCATGTTTGATGCTGTTGTACACTGTTCTCCCATGTTCTTGCTATTTGTTAATCTTTTCAGCACTATTTACTATCATATGAACTTATTTGCTTGCTATTTTTACCCGGAACATCCAATTTTAGCCGAAATGCTGCCCAAATTTTTTCATTGTTTCACTCAACTCCCCTTCATGAACTGGTTTTAGCAACTTCAAGTTTTGCGCTGTTTGGTTTCAAGCTAGCCAATTCATGGATGAATGGGCTTGCATTCTCACTCTTTCTGGTTCCCGAATTACTAAACTGCATTATTGATGATTTCCTTTTCCTCTTGTAAATTTTATAAGTTATCCTCAATAAACTGCAAATTTTTGCTTGAATATGAGTTGATTGTTCTTCAAGTTTGTGAATTTATTGTTAACTAGGAAACCCATTATCATGCCACTCACTTTTTACTTACTAACCGCCTTAACTTTCTAACTTTTCTTTTTACCTAAATATTTTAACTTTCTGACCTTTCTTTTTACCTAACTACTTTAACTTTCTAACTCAAAGGCATGATTACTGTTTTTCCTAAACTAACATGAATTCCACTTATCATATATTTTGGATTGTGATTTTTACTTTCAGACTTTTCACTTGCATACAATCCAAAAATTTACCTATATTCAGCTCATATCTTGCTTCTATTGCTCTTTTGCCTTTATGTTTATATTGATAAATCCTATTTGCTTACTTGCTTTCCTACTTTAGTTCTTAAACTGTATCCTGTAATTTCTGCTTTTCAGGATGTCTGATCCTAAAAGTAAGGAAAAAGTCAACGCAACAACAGGCAAAAGAAAAAGAGGAGAAGCCTCTACATCTATTTTGGATATCCTCCACGACGATTCCTGGCGGGAAAAAAATTTTACCCCACAGGAAAAGGCTAATCATTTGGTGCCTGCCACTGACCCAGAAAAATTTGCAAACAAATACTATGAGCTGAAGTACCCAGTTTTTGCCACTTCCAGGAACCTATACCTAGAAAGAACTCAAAATTCCAGAAGAACTCAAACAATACACTTCAGAACAAATTAAACAGCGAGGCTGGTTCTTCTTGGAGAGAAACTTGACTGAGATTAACTCATCCTGGGTCAGGAAATTCTATTGTAACTACTTCAAAACGTCCCTGGATGCAGTTCAGCTTAGAGGCAAGCAGATTCTGGTTACTGAGGAAGCAATCGAAGAAATCCTCCATCTCCTGCCTAAATCAGATCATCCAGATGGTTACCAAAAGGCTGAGGAGGATATGAGATTCATGAGATTTGACTGGGACGCAGTCAAGAAGACTATAGCTCTTGATCCTACTCTTCCCTGGGTCATGGGTAAGTCTACAGTGGCCCCCAAAGGAATTAAAATTATTTATCTGAATGATGAGGCCCGGCTCTGACAGCAGATCCTGAGTAACTATGTGATGCCGAGCACTCATGAGACAGAGGTGCCCACTGCCATGATTATCCTCTTCTGGTGTGTGATGGAGGGAAAAGACTTATATCTGCCCCGATTCATCCGATATTACATGGCCATAGTCCATGTCAGAGGCACCCTCCCATTCCCATACCTGATTACTCAGCTAGGCCGCCGAGCTGAGGTGCCCTGGGAGCCGACAGATGCAAAGCCAACTGCTGCAGACTGCAAGAAGATTATCCCTCACAGCAGGAAGTTTCAGGCTTTAGGGTACAGACCTCCTTTTCTCATTGACTCTGCTGAGGCTGCCACATCTTCTGCTACTCCTTCTGTATCCATTGTCGCACCCGCCACCACTACTGCACCCTCACCTGCTTCACAACCCATCTTCCACCTCATGCATTGCCTATTTGACCGGTTAGACCAGATGGAGCACCGCAACCAGCGGTGATATGAGAGATCTGAGCATCGCAACAAGCGACGCTATGAGCACTTAAAGTTGATGATTCGATCTGGCCACCACGACATCCCCTCCGAGCCTGACACCCCTTCTGAGCCATCTGAGGAGGAGGCGGATGATCATGAGGAGAAGGCACATGCAGAGGCTGAGCAGGCAGGAGCTGAGCAGGCTGCACCACAGCATGAGGAGCCCCACCAGATACAGCCAACTGATCCAGAGATCCCCCTTCAGGCAGAGCCTCCACTACAGCAGGCAGACCCTCCGACACTCATCCAGACTGCAGATCCTCAGCTCACCACAGAGACACCTACTGCACGCCCTTCCGGAGATGCCACTTCTCACACCCAGCTTGACTGAGCATCGAGGACGATGCTATTATTTAAGTGTGGGGAGGTCGCCATCTTTGGCGTACTTTATTTTGGTGAACCACTTTTCAGACTCTCTTTTTATCCTATTTTGTTTATTTTCTGTATTTTATTTTTATTTTTATTTTTATTTTACCTTATCTTATTTATCTTCTAGTACTTGCACATTTTTCTGTATTTTTTTCAGTATTTCTACATCTTGCACTTAGATTTATATATTTATCTTAGATATTTAGTTTAGTCTAGTTTGCACTTTTAGCTTATTAAGTTGTGATATAGAAAATATGGATTATTTAGTTTAGTTTACCCTTTTTAGCACATGATAATTTGGATTAATTGAAAATAAAAAGAGTAAACTAGAAACTTTAGTATAACAGAATCACAACAATCTACATACTGTATATATATATAGCAATAAATGTGAGTTAGTTAACAACATTTCTTCAAGGAAGAACACTAAGATTTTAAGAGCCATCCTAAGATTCACATTGAGCATAATGGGAACTATTGATTTCTACTTGCATGACATACATAACTGATATATGGTTTTTGAGCCAAAGAACACACAGCCTGTGAGTTTTTGAGCTTATTTGTCTGGTTACATTATTTAACCATAATTATTTCATTCTTGTGTGTTCGCCCTTCTTTTTTATTCTGGTAATCTTTACTTTGTTTCAGTCTATATGTCCAATATAGAATGTAGATACATACCAATATATGATTGAGGCCATTATTTAAATTTTTGCTCACTTATCCCAAATAAGCTTACCTTTACATCACCCTTGTTAGCCCCCTTGAGCCTTTTAATCCCTTATTGTTCTATAACCACATCACTAGCCTTAAGCAGAAAAACAAATTAAAAATCCCAAGTTGAATCCTTGGTTAGCTTAAGATAGAGATTGTGTATCAACCAAGTGTGGGGAGAACATGGGAACATGGGTTGATAGGAAAGGATTAAAGTAATAAAATAATCAGGAATTTGGGAGCATGCTCATGTGAAATCAAATTAAACCAAAATACCATGTGCATTGATATATGCTTATGTTTCAAAAAAAAATCCTTTTAGTTAAATAAGTAAATAAGGGGACAAAATTACCCCAATAATACGTGTACGCGTGACTGACGCATACGCGTGATTTGGAGCTTTCCAGGGCGACGCGTGCACTTGACTGACGCGTACGCAGGACAAGCGCCACGTGCAGAAAACGTAGAAAAATACTGGGGGCAATTTCGACTACTGTTTTGACCCAGTTTCCATCCCAGAAAACACAGATTAGAAGCTGCAGAAATGATGAAACAAGTGGTCCCCATCCATCAACTGAAGACTTGCTGATTATCTAATCAATTCTGATTTAAATTCAAATCCTATTTTCAGGAAAAGATATTATTTTAATTTTAGAAATTAGATTTATAAATTTATTAGGATTAGATATAAAAGGAAGAAAATTTTCTTCCCTGAGAGGAGATTCCAGACTACCAAAAATACATTTTATCAGAATCCTTATTTTACTCTCTAAACCATAAGCAACTAATCCTCCATTGTTAAGGTTAGGAGCTCTATCTATTTGTATGGATTGATTCTATTACTTTTTCTATTTTAATTCATGTCTTGATTTATATTTAAGAATTTTTTCATTAATTATCTTATGAATTTGGGTGGAACGGAAGTATGACCCTCTTTCTAATTGAGTTCTTGTATAACTTGGAAAAGCTCTTTACTTGAACAATAGCTTGAAAACAATTTCTCTTAAACTTCTAACTATCTGGACTTAATGGGATACGTGACATATAATCCTTTTATATTTGGGTAATTAGAGTTTTTGTGGCATATAACTAGAATTGAACTTCACCCCCTAATTGGAATTAATTGACCAAGGAATTGGCTATTGATGAATTTTAGAGGAGACTAGAAAGGTCTAAGGAATTAGGGTCTAGTCACATATAGCTGCCATAAATTAAATCCTGCATGATTAAAATAGTTAGTAAGAAAAGTTAATCCAGAAAAATAGATAACTCTGAAACCTTAACTGCCTTCTCCATATTTTATTCCCAACTCATTTACTTTACTATTTTAATTTCTGAACAATTGTTTAATGCTCTTAGAACACTCAAACATTATTTCCTGTTTGCCTGACTAAGCCAATTACCCAATTATTGTTGCTTGATTCATCAATCCTCGTGGGATCGACCCTCACTCACCTGAGGTATTACTTGGTACGACCCAATGCACTTGTCGGCTAGTTTGTGGTTAGAAAATCCGCACCAAGTTTTTGGCGCCGTTGCCGGGGATTGACTGTGATTAACAACTATCAATTATTTGATTGCTTTGATTAGGCGTTTTAGTTTTAATTTTATTTAAATTTTACCTTATTATTTTCGAAATTTTCTTTAATAATAGTAGAAATATTTTTCCTTAATTTCTGAAATTAAGTTTGGTGTTACCTAGTTAAATTTATTTTAATTTTCCTGTTAATTTTCGAAATTTTTTTTTTTATTTTAGTTATTATTTTCTTTTTTTATTTATTTATTTAGTAATTTTATTTTATTATTACATTGGTTACCTCACTGGGAGTTCTCTGCACTCTGACGTAGAGAATCCCATCTTTTCTTGTCTTCTGCCTGTTTATGAGCAGGAACAGGGACAAGGAACCTCTGTTAGACTTTGATCCTGAACCTAAAAGGACTTGTAGGTGACGTTTACAACAAGCAAGACTTTACAAGGGTACAGAGTCCACTGTGGGTAATAATAATACTGTTAACGCCAATGTGGCAAATCCGAATGGGGAGGAGCAATAAAGGAGAGTGCTTGGCTCTTATTTTGCCCCTACTGCAGATCTTTATAGAAAAATCATTGTGGTGCCTCCTATAGCTGCAAACAACTTTGAGTTTAAGCCACGATTGGTCACCCTAGTGCAACAAAACTGCCAATATCATGGACTTCCTCATGAAGATCCAAATCAGTTTATATCTGATTTTCTGAAGATTTGTGATACTGTGAAGACAAATGGAGTGAACCTAGAGGTGTACAGACTCATGCTCTTCCCATTTGCTCTCAGGGATAAAGCAAAGCTTGATGAGCGGATATTTTATAAGCTTTTTGGGGTTAATTTCATGTAGTTTTTAGTATGTTTTAGTTAGTTTTTAGTATATTTTTATTAGTTTCTAGGCAAAATTCATATTTATAGACTTTACTATGAGTTTGTGTATTTTTCTGTAATTTCAGGTATTTTCTGGCTGAAATTGAGGGAGCAGAGCAAAAATCTGATTCAGGCTAAAAAAGGACTACTGATGCTGTTGGATTCTGACTTCTCTACACTCGGAATGGATTCTCTGGAGCTACAGAAGTCCCATTGGCGCGCTCCCAATTATGTTGGAAAGTAGACATCCAGGGCTTTCTAGCAATATATAATAGTCCATACTTTGCTTAAGGATAGATGACGTAAACTGGCGTTCAACGCCAGTTCAATGTTGCAGTCTGGCATTAAACGCCAGAAACAGGTTACAAGTTGGAGTTAAACGCCCAAAACAGGTTACAACCTGGCGTTTAACTCCAGAAACAGCCTAAGCACGTGTAAAGCTTAAGTCTTAGCCCCAGCACACACCAAGTGGGCCCCAGAAGTGGATTTCTGTACTATCTATCATAGTTTACTCATTCTCTGCAAACCTAGATTACTAGCTTACTATTTAAACAACTTTTAGAGGATTATTTTGTATCTCATGACATTTTAGATCTGAACTTTGTACTCTTTGACGGCATGAGTCTCTAAACTCCATTGTTGGGGGTGAGGAGCTCTGCTGTGTCTCGATGAAATAATACAATTACTTCTGTTTTCTATTCAAACACGCTTGTTTCTATCTAAGATATTTATTCGCACTTCAATATGATGAATGTGATGATCCGTGACACTCATCACCATTCTCAACCTATGAACGTGTGCCTGACAACCACCTCTGTTCTACATTAGATTGAATAAGTATCTCTTGGATTCCTTAATCAGAATCTTCGTGGTATAAGCTAGAATCCATTGGCAGCATTCTTGAGAATCCGGAAAGTCTAAACCTTGTCTGTGGTATTCCGAGTAGGATTCAGGGATTGAATGACTGTGACGAGCTTCAAACTCACAAAGGTTGGGCGTAGTGATAGACGCAAAAGGACCAACAGATCCTATTCCAGCATGAGTGAGAACCGTCAGATGATTAGCCGGGCGGTGACAGCGCACCTGGACCATTTTCACTGAGAGAACGGATGGTAGCCATTGACAACGGTGATCCACCAACATACAGCTTGCCATAGGAGGAAACTTGCGTGCGTGAAGAAGATGACAGTAGGAAAGCAAAGATTCAGAAGACAAAGCATCTCCAAAACTGCAACATATTCTCCATTACTGCATAACAAGTATTTATTTCTTGCTCTTTTATTCTTCGTAATTCAACTTGATAATTATAATTGATATCCTGACTAAGAGTTACAAGATAACCATAGATTGCTTCAAGCCAACAATCTCTGTGGAATTCGACCCTTACTCACGTAAGGTATTACTTGGACGACACAGTGCACTTGCTGGTTAGTGGTACGAGTTGTGAAAAGTGTGATTCACAATTTGTGCACCAAAGCTATGGCTTGATTCCCAACCAAAGGAGAGTTTGAATACTTGGGACAGGGTTGTTACTGAGTTTCTTACTAAATTTTTCCCACCAAAGAAGCTGACTAAGCTTAGGTTGGAGGTTCAGACTTTCAGGCAGAAGAAGGGTGAAACTCTTTATGTAGCTTGGGAGAGATACAAGCTACTGACTAGGCAATGCCCTCCAGACATGTTTTCCAAATGGACCCAACTAGATATCTTTTATGAAGGCTTGGGTGAGATGTCCAAAATGAGCTTAGATACTTCTGCAGGCGGTTCATTGCACAAGAAGAAGACACCAGAGGAGACTATTGAGCTTATTGAATTGGTTGCTAGCAACCAATATTTATATTCATCTAACAGGAATCCTGTGAACTCTGAGGCTCCTCAGAAGAAGGGTGTTATGGAAGTAGAAGCTCTTAATGCTCTTCTTACTCAGAACAGGCTTATGTATCAGCAAATAAATCTACTTACTCAATAGATGGGTGACATGCAAGTCTCGGCTATCAACACCCAAAATCCACCTCAAGAGGCCTCCTATGACATGGCAGGTAACTTTGTGTAAAATGATAATTATGAGCATGCTCAATCTTCTTCTGAACAGGTCAATTACATGAGGAGTGGTCTGATAAACTCCATTTTTAGGGTTTATCTTATGCCTCATTTAAGGGATTTTATAACCTTTTACCCACATTTATTCAATGAAATAGCATGGTTTTATAAATTCTCCTTTAATTGTGCTTAAGAGTGAAAACATGCTTTTGAGGTCTTGAAATAGCTAAAATTAATTCACCTTGATTCCATTAGATGCCTTGATATGTTTTTTAAGTGATTTCAGATTTAGGAGGCAAAGATTGGATCAAGGAAATGAAGGAAAAGCATGTAAAAATGGAGAACTCATGAAGAAATGAAGGAATCGCAAAAGCTGTCAAGCCGACCTCTTTGCACTTAATCAACCATAACTTGATCTACAAAAGTCCAAATGATGCGGTTCCAGTTGCGTTGGAAAGCTAACATCCGGGGCTTCGAAATGATATAATATTTTCCATATTTGGATCACGTTTAGGGGGACACGCACGCGCCGATTTGCACGTGAATTATTAAAAGCAAATTAGTGGCTAGCAAATTCTAAAGCCTTGTGGGCCCAATCCAACTCATTTCTAATGCTATTTAAGCCAAGGATTGAAGGGGAATTAGGGGGACTTTTCACACATCTAGTCATTAGTTTAGTTTTATGAGGCTTTAGTTAGTTTCTAGAGAGAGAAGTTCTCTCTTCTCTCTAGAATTAGGAGTATGTTAGATCTAGATTAGAAATTCTTAGATCTAGGTTAATTTCATGCTTTAATTTACTTTTCCTTTTGCAATTCTTCTTCTTCTACATCTCTTCTCTCTAGTTTAGCATTTAATTCTTATAATTCTTTACTTTTATGTTCATGCACTTTTGTTCTTCCATTTTCTTTCAATGCAATTTATGATTCATGTTCCTTTATTGTTGATTTGATTTGTTATTGTTTAATTCCTTGCAATTGAGTAGTGTAGATTTACTTTCCTTGCAATTTACTATGCTTTCCTTTTATGCCTTCCAAGTGTTTGATAAAATGCTTGGTTGGATTTTAGTGTAGATTTTGTTCCTCTTGGCCTAGGTGGAGTAATTAGTGACGCTTGAGTTATCTAATTCCTTTGTTGATTGATAATTAGAAGTTGCTAATTGATTTGGATACCACTAAAGCTAATCTTTTCCTTGGGAGTTGGCTAGGACTTGTGGAATCAAGTTAATTCATCCACTTGACTTTCCTCCATGGTTAGAGGTTAACTAAGTGGTAGCAATGGATAATTTGTGGTCACAATTGAGGAGGATAACTAGGATAGGACTTCTAGTTCTCATATCTAGCCAAGAGCTTTGTTAGTTGTTAGTTTATTTTCTTTGCCATTTATATTTCTTGTCCAAAATCTTAAAAACCCCAAACATATTTCACAACCAATAACAAGACACTTTGTTGCAATTCCTAGGGAAAACGACCTGAGGTTCAATACTTTGGTTTATAAATTTAGGGTTTTGTACTAGTGACAAACAATCTTTTGTATGAAAGGACTATTGTTGGTTTAGAAACTATACTTACAACGAGATTTCAATTGTGAATTTCTAAACCATCAAAAGTCCAATCATCATGGTCCTAGAAATCCCAACAATGATCCATATTCTAGGACATACAATCAGGGATGGAGAAATCACCCAAATTTTGGGTGGAGAGACCAACCTTAGAGACCTCAGAACTTCAACAATAATTCTCAGGGTGGCTTCCAACAGAACAATTACAATAACCACCAATTTCAGTCTCAGCAGCAACAACCACTTCAGCAGGCAAAATCCAAATCCCAAGAAGATTCTAATTGGGAGATGATGAGGAGTTTTATGCAGGAAACTAGAGCCTCCATTAGAAACTTAGAGGTGAAAATGGGCCAACTGAGCAAGCAGATACCTGAGAGGTCTGCAAGTACATTTCCAGGTGATACAGTGGTGAACCCAAGAGAAGATTGCAAGGCTATCCAATTGAGAAGTGGTAAAGTAGCTGGCTCTAAGACCAAGGCCAATGAAGAGCTAGTTGAAAGGAAGCTCCAGAGGAGAAGAAGGGAGAAGTGGAGCACGCCTCTCCAAAACATGCAGACAACCCGTTCCCTGACTCTCTTGACATTTATCCCACCTTGCCAAAGGCTCCAGAATACAAGCCAAAAATGCCATATCCTCAAAAGAAAAGCAAAGAAAAGCAATTCTCTAAATTTTTAGAAGTCTTCAAGAAGCTGCAAAATAACATTCCTTTTGCAGAGGCTCTTGAGCAAATGCCTCTCTATGCTAAATTTATGAAAGAATTATTGACTAACAAGAGGAATTGGAAGGAGCAAGAAACTGTGGTGTTAACCAAGGAATGCAGTGCTATTATTCAACATAAACTTCCTGAGAAAATGCAAGATCCGGGGAGGTTTGTGATTCCTTGCACCATTGGAGATGTCACCATTCAAAAAGCTTTATGTGATCTTAGAGCTAGCATCAATCTCATGCCACTTTCAGTGATGAAAAAACTTCAAATTGAGGAGGTAGAACCCACTCGTATTTCTCTTCAACTTGCTGACCTTTCTATTAAATTACCTGTGGGTGTGGTTGAAGATTTACTTGTGAAAGTAGGACCATTTATTTTTCCTACTGATTTTGTTATTTTAGACATGGAAGAGGATGCAAAATCCTCTATTATTCTTGGTAGACCCTTTTTAGCTACAGGTAGAGCTCTGATTGATGTGTAAAAGGGTGAATTAACCCTGAGGGTCAATGAAGAACAGGTGGTCCTTAATGTTTTTGAAGCTCTCAAGCACCCTAATGATTCTGAAGGGTGTATGAGGATTGATGTAGTTGAACCACTTGTTCAAGAGGTATTGGAAGCTGAGGTACTTGATGACATCCTAGATCCTATTTCTGAGTATGAATTAATGGAAGTTGATGATTCACCACCCCAGAAGGCTGTGGTTTACATGCCTAAAGCAGAGGAGGAAGCCCCCAAGCTTGAGCTAAAACCTTTACCTTTTTCTCTGAAATATGTGTTCTTGGATGAAAATGATTTCTATCCGGTGATTATCAGCTCTTCTCTGAAATCTGAAGAGGAAGAGGCACTTATTTCAGTGCTCAGGAGCCATAAAACAGCTCTTGGGTGGACCATTAATGACTTGAAGGGGATTAGCCCAACTAAGCGTATGCACAAGATCCTCTTTGAAGATGATGCTAAACCAGTTGTGCAACTACAAAGGAGACTCAATCCAACCATGAAAGAGGTGGTCCAAAAAGAGGTAATAAAATTCTGGGAAGCAGGTATTATTTACCTTATTTCTGACAGTCCTTGGGTAAGTCCTGTGCAGGTAGTTCCCAAGAAAAGAGGGATAACAGTGATCAAGAATGAAAAGAATGAGCTTATTCCTACAAGAATAGTCACAGGATGGAGAATGTGCATAGACTACAGGAGGCTCAGATCATTTCCCCTGCCTTTCATTGACCAGATGCTTGAGAGGTTAGCTGGTCATGCTTTTTACTGTTTTCTAGATGGATATTCTGGATATAATCAGATTGCAGTGGACCCTCAAGATCAAGAGAAGATAGCATTCACATACCCCTTTGGAGTATTTGCCTACAGGAGAATGCCATTTTGACTTTGCAATGCTCCAGCAACTTTTCAGAGGTGTATGCTTTCAATTTTTTCTGACATGGTTGAAAAGTTCATTGAGGTATTTATGGATGATTTTTCTGTTTTTGGTAATTCTTTTGAATCCTGCCTTAAGCATTTATCTCTTGTCTTGAAACTGTGTTAAGAATCAAACCTTGTTTTGAATTGGGAAAAATGCCATTTTATGGTCACAGAAGGCATTGTTCTTGGACACCGGATTTCAAGTAAGGGGATTGAGGTTGACAGAGCAAAGGTGAAGTTAATTGAAAAATTACCACCACCAACTAATGTTAAGGCAGTTAGGAGTTTCTTGGGTCATGCAGGATTTTATAGGAGATTTATAAAGGACTTTTCTAAAATTGCTAAACCATTGAGCACCACTTTCTGGGAGTAACTGAAAAAAAAACGAGCACACGACGTGCAAGCGTCGCTGACACATACGCATCATAGGTGTGTGCGTGAAAAATAAAAGTGAAAGAAGAGTTGAGCCGGAGTGGCGCTGGAACTATGCCTTTTGCACAATCTAGCCCACGCGTACGCGTACCCCACGCGTACGCGTCGTTTGCCATTTTAGCCAGCCACACGTGCGCGTCACTGACGCGGACTCGTGACCTTGAAAATCGGCGTAAATCAGTGTTTGGGTAGAGAGTGGTGCTGGCTTGGGGCTGGAAGTGTGCTAGAAGTACAAAATTTGGTGACGCGTATGCGTCCCTGACGCGTACGCGTCATTTGCACAAATCGCCATCCACGCGTACGCGTGCATTACGCGCACGTGTCGTATGGAATTATTGGTTCCCAGGCCACGCGAACAGAGAGTTGTGCGTGCGCGTGGATGGCTTTGCGCGATTCGCATAAACCAAGGGCACTCAGACGCATGCCTGACGCTCACGCGTCATTAAGGAAATTTTGCGACCCACGCGTACGCGTGCTGTAGCGTACGCGTCACCTGCGCCGCACAGCCACATTAGTTTGTCTTCCAGTTTCTCTTTTCTTTCTCAATCCTAATTCTCTCTTATTCTTTTATCCTTTTATTCTTCTTTCATCCTAATATTTGTTTCTTTAATGTTTTCAGTTCTTCTTTGCTTGAGGACAAGCAAACCTTTAAGTTTGGTGTTGACGCTTCGCTTATGGGTTTTCTGTTTATTTTTATGGCACAAATGGGGAGCGAATCATCTTCACGGAGGAGCACAACCTGAAGAATAAAACGACCGCTAGGATAACTAAGGTGGTTAAGTTTCTTTCATTCTATATTCCTTCTTGCTTTTACTATGTCATGTTCCGATTTTCTGCTATTTTGCCTTGTCTGTTGCATGATCCTTTATTAGTTAGATTCCTAGATTCTAATTTAGTTTTCTGTTAATTTGTTTTAATTCTGAAAGATACCTCATGTATTGCCCACTGAGCTTAAAATCAAAGAGAAAGAAGAAGAGATGTAGTGCATGAGAAATTGAGTTAATTTTAAGAGTAGTCTTATTTACTTAAATGTGGTGGTATTAATTGTAATTCTGAATGCATGATATGAACAGTGCATAGTTGAATTTGAATTAAAAGATATTGATGTATAAGGAATAGGAATTTAGAGAAGTATTATGATTTCTTTGAACTTAATGAAAGTTTAATCCTTGAAGCAAAAGAAACAGCAAAAGAAAAATAAAAGCAAGGTTCAAGGCTCTGAGCATCAATGACTAGGGAGGTTAGACATGATTAAAAGCTCAAAGAGTTGTTTCCCTAGTCACATGCTTGTGGTGTTCTTGTGTCAAGTAATCCTTGAGACAAAACATTTAGAGTCGAGATCAATTGCAGAGTATGCCAAAGGCTTTGAGCACCACTGTCTGGGAGTAACTGAAAAAAATAAAAAAATAAAAAATAAAAAATTTTAATTATATTAGAACTTAAAGAGAGTTCCCCAGTTAAGTGCTTGTGGTGTTTTTGTATCAAGTAAAGCTTGAGACAAAACATTTAAAGTCACATCTAGGCTCAAGGTGAAAAGCACCAAGGAAAAGAAAATCAAAGAGAAATTGCTGTGTTCAAAGGTTAAATTGAGTTACAAAAGATTAGAGAATTCATAATACTATCTGGATTCTAATTCCGAATGACAGTGACATCCTTCTGATTCAAAGGAGAGTGAGATGGCAAACCTATTCAGGAATATAGGTGTAAACCCCACTATAAGAAGAAACATGAGCTTAATCGAAGTCTCATTTTCATGCAAATTCATATCCTAAGCCTATATTAGTTTTGGTTGCTTGAGGACAAGCAACAATTCAAGTTTGGTGTTGTGATGCGTGAGCATCTTTCCTATCTATTCCTAGTGAATTTGAATTTAAATTGTTGAGTTTAATCAAGAATTAATTATATTTTATCCACTATGGATGCTACTTTGAGTCTTGTGCAAATTTTGTTTATTTTAGGTAGCATTCGGCTGGATTTGATGGAGTTTCTGTAGCACAAGAATTAAAGGAGATACCAGCAAGGAGCGATGCATACGCGTGACTGACGCGTACACGTGATTTAGAGCTTTCCAGGGTGACGCGTGCGCTTGACTAACGCGTATGCGTAATTTGAAGATTTGCACGGCGACACGTGCGTGTGACTGACGCGTACACGTGACAAGTGCCACGTGCAAAAAATGCAGAAAAATGATGGGGGCGATTTCGACTGCTATTTTGACCCAGTTTCCAGCACAGAAAACACAGATTAGAAGCTGTAGAAAGGACGAAACAAGTGGTCCCCATCCATCAACTGAAGACTTGCTGATTATCTAATTAATTCTGATTTAAATTCAAATCCTATTTTTAGGAAAAGATATTATTTTAATTTTAGAAATTAGATTTTTAAATTTATTAGGATTAGATATAAAAGGAAGAAACTTTTCTTCCCTGAGAGGAGATTCCAGACTACCAAAAATACATTTTATCAGAATCTTTATTTTTCTCTTTGAACCATGAGCAACTAATCCTCCATTGTTAAGGTTAGGAGCTCTGTCTATTTGTATGGATTGATTCTATTACTTTTTCTATTTTAATTCATGTCTTGATTTATATTTAAGAATTGTTTTCGTTAATTATCTTATGAATTTGGATGGAACGGAAGTATGACCCTCTTTCTAATTGAGTTCTTGTATAACTTGGAAAAGCTCTTTACTTGAACAATAGCTTGAAAACAATTTCTCTTAAACTTATAATTATCTAGACTTAACGGGATACGTGACATATAATCCTTTTATATTTGGGTAATTAGAGTTTTTATGGCATATAACTAGAATTGAACTTCATCCCCTAATTGGAATTAATTGACCAAGGAATTAGTTGTTGATGAATTTTAGAGGAGACTAGAAAGGTCTAAGGAATTAGAGTCTAGTCACATATAGTTGCCATAAATTGAATCCTGCATGATTAAAATAGTTAGTAAGAAAAGTTAATCCGGAAAAATAGATAACTCTGAAACCTTAACTGCCTTCTCCATATTTTATTCCCAACTCATTTACTTTACTATTTTAATTTCTGAACAATTGTTTAATGCTCTTAGAACACTCAAACATTATTTCCTGTTTTCCTGACTAAGCCAATCACCCAATTATTGTTGCTTGATCCATCAATCCTTGAGGGATCGACCCTCACTCACCTGAGGTATTACTTGGTACGATCCGGTGCACTTGCCGGCTAGTTTGTGGTTAGAAAATCCGCACCACCTATAGCTAGAGGATGGTTGGGATTCATCCAGCATTCCATAATCCCCACTAGCAATTGGTCAGAAGTGACTATTGACAGAGCCATCATGATCCATTGCATCATGATTGGAAGTGAGGTGGAAGTACATGAGGTGATTCCTCAAGAATTGTACAAAGTAGCTAAGAAACCTCACACCAATGCAAGGTTGGCATTCCCACACGTCATCTGTCATCTATGCAATTTAGCTGGAATTGTCATAAATGGAGATATCTCCATTAGGGAGGACAAGCCCATCACCAAGAAGAGGATGGAGCAAACTAGAGAGCATGCACAAGAGCCTGTGCATCCGCCTCAGCATGAGACCCCCTGACATACCTCAAAGGATGTATTTTCCTCCTCAAAGCTATTGGGATCAATGGCAGAATTCTCTTGGAGAACTGAGCACTAACATAGAGCAATTGAGGGTGGAGCATCAAGAGCACTCCATCACCCTCAATAAAATAAGAGAATATCAAAGAGCCATTAGAGAAGAACAAAGGGCTATAGGGGAAGAGCAACAAGGAAAAGGAGTGACATAGAAGAAATCTAGCATCACATTGGATCCTCAAGGAGAAGCACTAGTTGCCACCATTAAAGGTGGATTCGTTCTCTTTTACTTCCTTTCCCTTTTATTATTTTTCTGTTTTCTATTATGTTTTGTCTTTTCTCTTGTTCTTGTTGCATGATCATTTACATTGATGTGTTAAAGCTGTAAAATATTCCATATATCTCTCACCTTTCTTAAAAAAAATTATTTGAAAGAATTGAGAGATACATGAATTTCAAGTTTAAAATAACAATAGTTCGATTATTTTTAATGTGGTGGCATTGCTTTTGTTTTCTGAATGCATGAATAAACAGTGCATATTTGAAGTTGGAATTTTAGAATGTTGGCTCTTGAAAGAATAAGGAAAAAAGGAAAAATATATTGGTAATTTGAAAAATCCAAAAAATGATTCTTGAAGCAAGAAAAAGTAGCAAAAAGAAAAAGAAAAAGCTTGCATGCGGAAAAAAAAAAGAAAAAAAAAGTGGCAAAAATAAATAAATAAATAAATAAAATTAAATAAAGAGAAAGCATGTAGAAAAAGCCAAAAGCTCTTTAAACCAAAAGGCAAGAGTAAAAAGTCAGTAACCCTATAAACCAAAAGGCAAGGGTAAAAGGATTTAAGGCTTTGAGCATCAATGGATAGGAAGGCCTAAAGGAATAAAATCCTGGCCTAAGCGGCTCAACCAAGATGTCCCTAACCATGTGCTTGTGGCGTGAAGGTGTCAAGTGAAAAACTTGATATTGAGCGATTAAAGTCGTGATCCAAAGCAAAAGGAGTGTGCTTAAGAACTCTGGACACCTCTATCTGGGGATTCTAGTAAAGCTGAATCACAATCTAAAAGGGTTCACCCAGTTAAAGTGTCTGTGGCATTTATGTATCCGGTGATAATACTGGAAAACAAAGTGCTTAGGGTCACGACCAAGACTCTAAAAGCTATGTTCAAGAATAAAAAAGAATTGAACTATGAGACTCAATAATATCATCTGGATTTTAAGTTCCTAAAGAGACCAGCACTTCTAAGTTTCAATGGATAGTGAGATGCCAAAACTATTCAGAAGCAAAAAGCTACTAAGTCCCGCTCATCTAATTGTAACTGAGCTTCATTTGAAACTCTGAAATTTATTGTATCTTAATGTTCTTTCTATCCTACTGTGTTTTTAGTTGCTTGGGGACAAGCAACAGTTTAAGTTTGGTGTTATGATGAGCGGATATTTTATACGCTTTTTGGCATCATTTTCATATAGTTCTTAGCATGTTTTGTTTAGTTTTTATTAAGTTTTTATCAGTTTTAGTGTTAAATTCACATTTTTCAATTCTACTATGAGTTTTTCAATTTTTGTGCAATTTCAAGTATTTTCTGTCTGAAATTGAGGAGTTGGAACAAAAAGTCTGATTCAGAGACAGAGAAAGCACTGCAGATGCTGTCTGGATCTAACCTCCTTGCACTCGGAAGAGCTATCTTTGAGTTATAGAAGTCCAAATGGCACGTTCTCAACGACCATGGAAAGTTGACTTCGAGAGCTTTCCAGCAATATATAATAGTTTATACTTTGCTTCAGATTAGAGGGCCCAAAACTGGCGTCCAAACGCCAGCTTCCTGCCCCCTTCCAGGTGTCCAGCGCCCACAGAGTAGAGCCCAGCATCCAAACGCCCAGAGAGGACCTCCTAGCCAGCGTTCCATGCCCTAGAGATCTCATAGCACGGGAATCTCATCAAAGCTCAGCCCAAACACTCACCAAGTATGCTCCAGAAGTGGATTTTAGCACTAAAAAGACTGCTTTACCCTTACTAGTCATTTGTTTAGTACTTAAGGGATTAGATTTATGTTATCTAGACCTTTAATCAGCTTTTTACAGACTTTACACGTTTTTACCATTCTATTTCCTTTCAGTATGAGTTTCTAAACCTCCTAGGTTGAGGGGAGGAGCCCTGCTGAGTCCTATGAATTAATAAAAGTATTACTGTTTCTCTTCAATCTGTGTTTGATCAATTCTAAGATGTATATTCGTTCTTCATCAATATGAATGCGTCTTTCATCAGACAATGATGAACCCCCAGCTTGATTATACATCTCTCAGACGGCTAATCTACGACTTCGTTGGGGACTTCTCGAGACATCAGTTTAGCTGATTTACGGGGAGATTAGGGTCTTTGTGGTAGAGGCTAGAACCAAAGGCGCAGCATCCTCCGATCTGGAACATTCAACCTTGTCTGTGGTGTTTTTAGTAGGATCAGCAAGGAGAATAAACTGCAGGAGTTTCACCCTCAATCAGAATGGATCCGCACTAACCTTGGGGTTTAGATCTGGAGGAGTATTGGCGGCAGCTCAAACCAGCGTCAATCACATACAGCCTGCCATTGAAGAAATCATTCACAAGCAAAGAAGACAGTAATACCATAGTTAATTCAGAAAGACAAACCAACTCCAATCCTCAACTATATTCCTATTACTAATTGCCCTTGTATCAATCCAACCAACAACCTTCTGATTCGCCTGACTAAGACCTGCAAGATAACCATAGCTTGCTTTAAACCACAATCCTTGTGAGATCGACCCTGACTCGCTCAGGTATTACTTGGATGACCCAGTGCACTTGCTGGTACAGTTGTACGAAAGTGTGGGGATTCGTGCACCATGTTTTTGGCGCCGTTGCTGGGGATTATTCGAGTTTGGACAAACTGACAGATTATCTTGTTCCCTAGATCAGGTAATTTTTATTTTTGTTTGAGTCTTTTATTTTTATTTTCTTCTTCTATTTTTCAAAAAAATAAAAAAAAAACTTTTTCAAAAATATTTTTCTTTTCTTTGTTTAATTTATGTTCTTGGTTTGAGTCTTTTTGTTTTAGTCCTTGGTAATTTTCGAAAATCTTGAGTCTTTTTCTGAAAATTTTTCAAAATTAGTGTCTTTTTGTTTGAGTCTTGTTCTAATCTTTAAGTTTGGTGTCTTCTTTTTGTTTTTCTTTTAATTTTCAAAATTTTGTGTTTGATTTTCTAAAAATTTTAAGTTTGGTGTCCTTTATATGTTCTTATGTTCTTTGAGTTTCTTGAGTCTTGTTCTTAGTGTTCTTTTTAATCTTCAAAGTGTTCTTGTGTTTTCTTTGTGTTTTGATCTTAAAATTTTTAAGTTTGGTGTCCCATTGTGTTTTTCCTTCAAATTTTCGAAAACTTAGGGTGCTCGATCTAAAAATTTTATGTTTTGTGTCTTTTACTTGTTTTTCTCTTTCATCATTAAATTCAAAAATAAAAAAATATATATTTTATATTTTTATTTTAACTTAATTTTCGAAAATCAACATTAAAAATTCAGATTTCAATTTTAAATTTTTATCCTATCTTATCTTAGCCTTCAAGTTTTCAAAAATCAAATCTTTTCAAAATTAATAATCTTATCTTTTTCAAAAATCTTATCTTTCTCAAAAATCTTATCTTATCTTTTTCAAATTTCAAATTTTAAAATTTAATCTTTTTCAAAATCAAAATTCAAAATCTTATCTTTTTCATATCTTTTTCAAATCTTTTTTGTTTCTTATCTTATCTTTTCTAATTTCAATTTTTAAAATCAAATCTTTTTTAAATCTTTTTAATTTTTCATCTTATCTTTTCTTATCTTTTTTAATTTCAAATTTTTAAATTCAAATCTTTTCTTATCTTATCTCTTATCTTAATTTAAATTCAAATCTTTTCATAATTAATCACTTCTTTCTATCTCTTCTTTTTCAAAACTTCCTAACTAACTCTTCTCTTTCCTAATTTTTGAAAACTCTTTCTTCTTCTCTCTCTTCTATTTTCGAAAATTCACTAACTAATTTTTAATTCTTTTTAATTTATTAACTTAATTTTTGAAAACAAATAAAATAAAAACAAAAATATTTTAATTCTTATTTATCTTTTTTATTTATACTTCTTCTCATATTTACTTTCATTTATTCGAATCCTACTTCTGTCTCTTCTGCTATCTTCACTTTTCTATCTTTCTCTTCTTTCTTCACATCTCACTGGGAGTCTTCTATACTCAAATCAGACATAGAAGCTTTCTTTCTTTCTTTTTTACTCAAATTATGACTAGGAACAGGGATAAAGAACCCCTCTTTGATCTTGATCCTGAGCCTGAAAAGACTCTGAAGAAAAGCTTACAACAAGCTAGAGCACAACACTCTAGAAGAAGCCTTTCAGAAAACTTTGAACAAGAAAAGGGAGCCATGGCCGAACCTGAAGGTGATGGCAGAAAGGTTCTTGGTTACTTCACCATGCCTACTTCAGACTTTTATTGCAGGAGTATCTCTGTACGTCATTGGAGCTAACAATTTTGAGCTTATGCCTCAGTTAGTCTCTCTTCTACAACAGAACTGCAAGTTCTATAGACTTCTACTAGAAGATCCACATCAATTCTTGGCTAAATTACAAATCTGTGATACTGTAAAGACTAATGGAGTAAATCCTGAAGTCTACAAGCTTATGCTCTTTCCCTTTGCTGTAAGAGACAGAACTAAGTTATGGTTGGATTCTCAACCTAAAGAGAGTCATGACTCTTGGAAAAAGATGGTTAATACTTTTCTGGCTAAATTCTTTTCCCCTCAAAGGATGAGCAAGATTAGAGGGAAAGTTCAAACCTTCAGACAAAGAGAAGGTGAATCCCTCTATGAAGCTTGGAAAAGATACAAGCAATCGATCAGGAGATGTCTTCCTGGAATGCTCTCGGAATGGTCTATCATAGGCGTGTTCTATAATGGTCTGTCTGAGATGACCAAAATTTCATTGGACAGCTCTGCAGGTGGATCACTCCACTTGAAGAAAATGCCCGCAAAAGCAAGAGAATTTATTGAGATGGTTGCAAACAACCAATTCATGTACACTTCTGAAAGAAACCTTGTAAACCATGGGACTTCTCAGAAGAAAGGAGTTCTTGAAGTTGATACTCTTAATGCCATATTGGCTCAGAACAAGATCTTGACTCAGCAAGTCAATATGATCTTCCAGCATCTGACTGAAATGCAAACTACATCTGGCAGTATTCAGGAGGCTTCTGCTGAAACAGAAGCTTATGATCCTGATCAACCCACAATGGAGGAGGTGAATTACATGGGATAACCCTATGGAAACACTTGGAATCCTTCATGGAGGAACCATCATAACCTCTCATGGAAGGATCAACAGAAACATCAGCAAGGTTTCAACAACAATCAAGGTGGAAGGAACAAGAATAGGTTCAACAACAGACTACCATTCCCACCTTCTCAAGGGAATATGGATACCTCTAAGTAGAGCCTCTCTAACTTAGCCACTCTAGTCTCTAGCCTCACGAAGACCACTCATAGTTTTATGAATGAAACAAGGTCCTCCATTAGAAACTTGGAGGTACAAGTTGGTCAACTGAGCAAGAGGATCGCCGAGACTCCTCCTAAAACTCTTCCCAGTAATACTGAGGTGAATCCAAGAGAAGTGTGCAAAGCTATAACCATGGAGGTAGAGGCCGAATCCGGAGAGAATGGGGTGGCTTTGAACGCCAGTGAGGAAGCCCTCACTGGGCGTTCAAGGCCCAATTTGGTAGCAAGCCTGGTGCTGAACGCAAGTGAGAAACCCCTCACTGGGTGTTCAACGCCCATCCTGGCAGCGGAGTTGGCGTTGAACGCCAGCCAGGGAGCACTGGCTGCGTATTCAACGCACAAAAAAGTAGGCATTCTGGCACTGAACGCCAGTGAGGAACCCCTCACTGGGCGTTCAACACCCACACACCCAGTGAAGCTGGCATTGAACGCCAGCAAGGACATCCCTGCTGGGCGTTCAACGCCCAAAACACTAGAGGAACTGGCGTTTAACGCCAGTAAGTGTGCAAAGCAAGGGCGTTCAACGCCCAAAGAGCTAACAGAGCTGGCATTGAATGCCAATAAAAGCACACCCTTTGAGTGCTTAAGTCCCACTCAAGAAACCTCTATCCCAGAGTTTCCTTTGTATGAACTTCTGCAGTACATAAGTTCTGATGAATACTCATCCTCTGATAAGGATGAAGACACTAGGGAAGAGCGAGTTGCTCGGTACCTAGGAACCCTCATGAAGCTGAATGCCAAGTTATTTGGTTCAAAGCCTTCGGAAGAAGAACCTCCACCGTTTACCAAAGAACTCCATGTTTTGATTCAGCAGAAGTTACCTCAAAAGCATCCAGATCCTAGATGCTTCCTGATTCCTTGTACCATAGGCACCATGACCTTTGAAAAGGCCTTATGTGACCTAGGGTCAAGCATTAACCTCATGCCACTCTCTCTAATGGAGAAGCTGGGAATTCTTGAGGTACAAGCTGCAAACATCTCATTAGACATGGCAGACAAGACAATGAAGAACCCATATGGCTTAGTAGAGGATGTCTTAGAAAAAGTTAAAAACCACTACATCCCTGCAAACTTTATAGTCTTGGATATTGGAGAGGATGAGGATGACTCTGTCATCCTTGGAAGACCTTTCCTAGCCACTGCTAATGCTATCATTAATGTGGCTAAGGGAGAACTAACTCTACAACTAAGGTAATACCACATCTTGTTCAAGATGCCTCATCCTAATTCTCCCTCAAATAAAAGAGAGATAACTGTGCAACACCTAGTGTTCCAACCCTCTCTTTTTGTGCAGAGCTTTGTAAAACCCCCTGACATCAATTCTGAGTTTGGTGTTGGGCAGCCATCAACAAGCTCTAAGCACAAAGGTATTAAAAAGAAAGTACCTAAAGGCTAGAAGGACAAGAAGGTCCCAACTGAAGTCCTCTCACCTGCCATGAAAGTTGTCTTCACTAAGAAGCCAGTCTTACCATATACAGTAAGTCGTATCCTATCTTTAGAGCATGTGGAGCTCATTCATGAGAAGATAGGAAGAAAGTTCACTGTGAGCGGTGAAAATCTGAGCCCATACTCACCTCCGTAAGGAGCTAATCATCAAGCTAATGATGTTAAAGAAGCGCTTGTTGGGAGGCAACCCAACCTTAATTAATTAATTTTATTTTCTTTTATTTCATTTTTCTTTGATTTATATTTTAGGTTCATAATCATATGCAGCACTCATAACAGAGACAAAATTATTAAGCAGTGAAAATAGAACATTCTTGATGGAGTGTTAAAGTTGAACGCCAGCCAGGGTATCCCTGCTTGGCCTTCAACGCCCCAAATGGGCAGCACTGCTGGCGTTGAGTGGGTAAGGAAGAAATAAAAAAATTAAATGCATGCAACGCACTATGAAGGAAAGCTTTTGAAGGCATTGCACGCCTTCTTCCTTGGCTAGCATGGCGTTACATGCCCTATCCATGGCATTACATGCCATCTTGGTGCTTCATTTGAAGGCGTTCCATGCCTTCCTTCTTTGCGTGGCATGCCACTTTGATACTAGCTCGAAGGCATTGCATGCCTTCTTGCTTGGTGTGGCACGCCACTCCTTGTAGGACTTGAAGGCATTACACGCTACTTTGCTTGCTCTTCTAAGACGTTGCATGCCAACTTATGCTATTTCTTTCAGATGAAATTAACTAAGAAAAGAAAAAAAAGATATGAAACAGCTAAAAAAACAATTAGACTTAAATAAAAAGATACTATGATTGGGTTACCTCCCAATAAGCACTCTTTTAACGTCATTAGCTTGACTTATAGCACATTCTTTATGATAGAAGTTGAACCAATTTTTGTCAGTCTACTTCTCTGAGATAGTGCTTTATTTGCTGCCCATTGACTGTGAATCTTCTTCTAGTGTCCCCAGGAGGTTTGCCAAGAAGCAACCACCCTTGAAAGAATGAGTAATATCTCATTGATCGAGCACTCTTGTGCCAAAGAATCATGAATGGGGCTAAGCGATCTACCGAAGCTGTGGGATATAAAAATAAATCGATAGGAGAGCATTCCGCCTTAGACGAAAGGACCTGCGCGAGCAGTGGTGGACAAAGTAGAAGCGAGAATGTCGGCCTGAGTAACGCAAACGTTGGTGAGAATCTAATGCCTAAAAAATCTAAGGATTTGATGTGTAAAACCACACAAAATACTAAATAATTAAATGACAACTAATAAATAAGTTAAATGAGAGGAAAAAAGGATTAGAGATTTAATATTTATAATTTGGAGAAATAAAAATATTTAGGGTACAAATTAATACGCTTATCTTAAAGGTTTTGGCCATAAATTGGGCCAACAGACTAAAACAAGTGAACCAGAGGAAGCAACGTTAGTGGCCTAAGTTGGCTCACTAACGTTGCTTAATAACGTTGCAAGAAAGGGGAAGGTAACGTTAGTGGTTAAAGTTGGCTCACTAACGTTACAACAAGGAGGAGAAGGCAACGTTAGTGGCCTAAGTTGGCTCACTAACGTTGCCCACTAACGTTGCCAAGGATGACAAGCAACGTTGGTGGCCCAAAGTAGATCACCAACGTTACTACCAAAGGGAGAGGTGCCAACATTAGTGTGTTAACGTTACCTAAAGTTAGCACACTAACGTCTTCGATAATTTCAAGAGAAATGCATGGAAAATTTGTCAGCAACGCATACGTGTGGACAATGCGTACGCGTGCCTGAAAGAGCGTTAATGGCAACGCTCCAATGAATTATGCATTCAACGTTAGTGGCACCGTTAGTGCACTAACGGTGGTGCTAATGCCAATGTTGATTCTTGTCTCAATGGCACCCATGCAAGTATGTGAATGTTTGTGAGTTAACGCCAGTGTCAACGTCAGAAAGAGCCACTCCTAACTTGCTTCAACTAAGGCCAAAGCCCACATCCAAAGACTTGAAGATTTTTTTAGAAAGTGTGTAAATAGCATAGCTTTTGAAATTAGAAATGGGCTGGGAAGTAGGGGATCCTAATTGGGAAACCCTGAGTCATTTTCTTTTTGTGCTTAGTTACATTCATGTACTTTTCTTTTCTTTAGTGATTTGCTGAGCAATGATGAACAAAACCCCACATCATTAGGGGGAGGAGCTCTATTGGAATTCTAATGAATGAATGGAATTCTTCTTCTTCTCAATCCACTTGTTGTAGCAAAGAGATAACTTCTGTGTTTATTTGATCTACTCACTCCAGAAGGGGCTTTAGATCCATTGAATTTCTATGTGAGCCTCGGAAAGGGAATCAAGGAAATTAGTTTGGAGCCCTATCTCTCACAACTCTGTTGATTAATACATTCGGGATGAATTGAGATCTTGAGAACTTGTGTGGCTAATGGATAAGAGAGATGCACTTAACCTCTTCTCATGACAATTAGATCACGGAATTGGCAAATTGATTGTGTTAAGAAAAATTAGATTGCAAAGGAATTGGGACTCAATTAATTACAATCCGTCATAGATCTACTTCATATGATTAAGAATGAAGTTGAGACCTATTAATCCATGGTGGATTATGATATCTCCAATCCCTAATGAATCTTTCTCTTTGTTATTCTTCAATTTGATTGCCTTGAGTTTACTTTAAATTTCCTTGATTTTACTACTTTCTTTGATTTCCCAGCACCCAAAGCCCTTTTACATTTCATGCAATTTACTTTTCATCATCATTTACATTCTTGCCTTTACTTTCTTGCGGTTTAAGCTTCAGCTCATTTAAGTTTCTTGCTATTTGAGTTTTCGTTGTTTAGTTTCTTGTCATTTAAGTTTCTGCAATTCACATTTTGCTATTTACTTTCAGCACTTTAATTTCTTGCAATTTACATTCTGCTAGTTCAATTTCACCAAAACCATCAACTGTTGGCATGACTAAATATATCACCTCACTAAAATTACTTAATCCATCAATCCCTGTGGGATCGACCTTACTCTCAGTGAGTTATTACTTGACGATTCGGTATACTTGCCGAAGGGGTTTGCGTCGTGCAAATTCCTGCACATCAAGTTTTTGGCGCCGTTGTCGGGGATTGATTTAAATTGACAATGATTAAGTAGGTGATAGTCTCGATTAAGCATTTTTCTTTTGTTTGCTTTAAAGCATACTAACTATTTGACACATTGTGTCTGCTAACTCTAACATTCATTCTAGCAATAAAGTGTTCTGCTTTGCTTTTGGTTTGTTGTTGTGTTGTGTATGCCAGGGAGAAGAAGAGGTGTTTCTACTTCCTTTGGTTTTGAACCCCAAAGAACCTTCCTGAGGCTTAGAATAGAGGCAAGAGGGAAGGGAGTAATTGGAGAAGAAGATTAAGAAGAAGGAGACCAAGTTATGGAGGATAACCTACATAATCCACCTGAGGAGGTCGCCAACAACAATGGCCAACCTGTAAGGAGGGTGCTAGCCTCCTATACTATCCCTAATCCAAGGAATTGTGGGAGTAACATTCTTACTCCTAATGTTCATGCCCACAACTTTAAGCTTAAACCACAGCTCATTACTTTGGTTCAAAACAATTACCAATATGAAGGAAGTGCTTCGGAGGACCCAAATCAACATCTCTCTGTTTTCTTAAGGATATGTGACACTGTCAAGACTAATGGAGTGCACCCAGACATCTACAAGCTACTTTTGTTTCCCTTCTCTTTAAGGGACAAAGCCACTCAATGGTTAGAAACCTTCCCAAAAGAAAGCATCACAAACTGGGATGACTTGGTTAACAAGTTCTTAGCCAAGTTCTACCCCCTCAGAGAATCATCAAGCTTAAAACTGAAGTGTAAACTTTCAGGCAACTAGAAGGAGAGTCCTTATATGAGGCTTGGGAGAGATACAAGGCATTAATCAGAAAGTGCCCTTTTGATATGTTTAGTGAATGGGTGAAGCTCCAAAACTTCTATGAAGGTCTATCCCTAAAAGCAAGAAAGGCTTTGGACTACTCTTCAGAAGGGTCACTGCAAATGATGAAGACTCCAGAGGAGGCCCATGATCTCATAGACATGGTGGCCAACAATCAATACTTTTACTCCTCGGAGAGGCAAGCAACTCCAAAGAGAGGTGTTTATAAGCTTGAGGGTATGGATGCTATCCTAGCCCAGAACAAGCTGATGCATCAACAACTACAGCAGCAGATGGAAATGATGACCATAAGGATAGATGCATTGCAATTGGCTGCAGTTAGCACAACCAGCCAACCCCCAAATGTTAGGGGACAAAATAAAGAGAGCTATGAGGGATATAATACTGAGCAGCAGCCTGAACAAGTCCAGTACATGCACAACCCAAGTTCCCCCCAAAATGACTTCCATGGAGACACATACAACCCCTCATGGAGGAACCATCCCATCCTGAGATAGGGAGAAAACCAGAACCAATAGCAGAGGAACTCTAGCCCCAACAACTTTCACAACTCAAGCAACCAAAACCAACACCCTACTAACAATAATCCATACAGAAAATCACAAAACAATGTTCCTTCACCAATATTTTACCCACAAAACAACCCCATAAATAACCAAAACAACTTCCACCTACACTCAACATCCCACACTCAACCACAGCAACATTAAGAATCTCAAAAAATCTCTAATCTAGAGATGATGATGGAGAAACTCATGAAGAATGAGGAGATGGCAAGTAAGAATTATGAAGCATCATTGAGGAACCTTAAAAGGTAAATTGGGCAACTGTCTAAATAACCTGCTGAGAGGCCAACCAAGGCCTTTCCAAGTGACACCATTCCTAACCCAAAGGAGGAATACAAGGCCATACAACTTAGGAGTGGCAAGACATTGGAAAATGACACCAAGGCTGACACCAAAAAAGAAGCACAGGTTGAAGAGCATGACATGGTGGATCCCAAGAAGGATAATGAACTACAAGCTCCAAGGAAAGGCAAGCAAGCCTCTGAGACAGAAGTACAAGAGCAGAAAGAGGAGGTGAAGCCCTATGTTCCTCCTCTACCATACCCTTAGAGATTGCATAAGGAGATGAAGGACTAACAATTCCCTAAGTTCCTAGAGATTTTCAAGACATTGGAGATCAACCTTCCACTTGCCGAAGCCTTAGAACAAATGCCACTCTATGCAAAATTTCTCAAAGAACACATCACCAAGAAAAAGAGCTAGAAAGAGAAGAAAACTGTGATTCTCACCCAGAAATGCAGTGCTGTAATTCAAAGGGGCATTCCACCAAAACTCAAGGACCCAAGGAGTTTCCTCATATCATGTACCATAGGCAACATGACATTGGAAAGAGCTCTCTGTGACTTGGGTGCAAGCATCAATTTGATGCCATTCTCCATGATGAAAAAGCTGTTAATAGAGGAAGTTAAACCTACCAGAATGTCACTTCAAATGGCTGATAGATCACTCAAGATACCTAATGGAGTTGTGAAAAACTTATTAGTAAAGGTTGGAGAGTTCATCTTCCCTGCTGACTTTGTAATCCTAGACATGGAAGAAGAGGGACACAACTCGATTATCTTGGAGCGACCTTTCTTAGCCACAACAAGAGCCATCATTGATGTAGAAAAAGGTAAAATGATTCCTGGGGTACATAATGAGCAAATAATCATCAATATCTTTAAGGCAATGCAGTACCCCCTGAGAAAGAGAACTATAAAAGGGTGGAGATGATAGAAACCTTAGTAGAAGAAGCACTTGAGACAAGTTATCATGAAGGACAAGAAGAAGAAATTCAAGAAGTTCAAGATGAAGATGCCAGAGAGGAGCAAGCAACCGAAATTTCACTTGAAGGAAAGAAAGAGGAGGCACCAAAGTTAGAACTGAAACATCTGCCACCTCATCTCAAATATGCATTCCTTGGTAGGAAAAAACATTTCCAGGAATCAACAACTCATCCTTGAGTGCACAAGATGAAGCAAAGCTGCTTGAGGTGCTAAAAACTCATAAAACTGTTCTAGGGTGGACAATTGATGACATCAATGGTATAAGCCCTACTATTTGCATGTATAAAATCCTGCTAGAGGAGGACTCAATGCCAGTGGTGCAACCTCAAAGGAGGCTTAATCTAACAATGAAAGAGGTGGTTCAAAAGGAGGTAATGAAGTTATGGAATGCTGGAATCATATACCCCATTTTCGATAGCCCTTGGGTGAGTCCAGTCCAGGTGGTACCAAAGAAGGGAGGCATGACTGTCATCTTTAATGAAAGGAATGAGCTCATCCCTACAAGGACAGTGACTAGGTGGAGAATGTGCATTGACTACAGAAGATTAAATGATGCCACAAGGAAGGATCACTTTCCTCTCCCCTTCATTGATCTGATGCTAGAAAGCTTGGCTGGCCATGCCTACTATTGCTTTTTAGATGGATACTCCAGGTATAATCAGATAGTGGTGGATCCCAAGGACCAAGAGAAGACCTCTTTTACCTGCCCTTTCAGAGTCTTTGCCTACAGAAGGATGCCATTTGGGCTGTGCAACGCTCCAGTAACCTTTCAAAGGTGTATGCTTTCCATATTTTTTGATATGGTAAAAAAATTTTTAGAGGTTTTTATGGATGATTTTTCTGTCTTTGATAACTCTTTTGACACTTGCTTGCATCATCTAACCATTGTCTTGAAAAGATGCCAAGAAACAAACTTAGTCTTGAATTGGGAAAAATGTCATTTCATGGTACTAGAGGGTATTATTCTTGGGCATAAAATTTCAAGTAAGGGTATAGAAGTTGATAAAGAAAAAATAGAGATCATAGAAAAGCTTCCTACACCAATCAATGTGAAAGCAGTACGAAGTTTTCTTGGGCATGCTAGGTTTTATAAGCGATTCATCAAAGATTTCTCAAAGATAGCTAAACCACTAAGCAACTTTCTAGTGGTTGACAATCCTTTTATCTTTGATGATAACTACAAGCATGCTTTCAAAACTTTGAAAACTAAACTCACTACAGCACCAATTATCACACCCCCAGCATGGGGACTTCCCTTTGAACTTATGTCTGATGCAAGTGACTTTGCAATTGGTGTTGTATTGGGACAAAGGAAGGATAAATTGCATCATATCATATACTATGCAAGTAAAGTGTTAAATGAGACACAGAAAAATTACACCACCACAGAAAAAGAACTATTGGCAGTTGTATATGCATTTGATAAATTTAGATAATACTTGATTGGTTCAAAAGTTATAGTGTATATTGACCATGCTGCTCTCAAGTATCTCATGTCTAAACAGGATGCCAAGCCAAGGCTTATTAGGTGGGTGCTGTTGCTACAAGAGTTTGACATTGAAGTAAGGGACAGGAAAGGAAGTGATAATCAAGTTGCAGATCATTTGTCAAGATTACCACCAGAGATAAACCAAGAAGCACCACAACCAGTGAATGAGAAATTCCTAGATGAGCATCTATTCCAACTCCAATAAGCACCTTGGTTTGCTAATATTGCAAACTACAAGGTGGGAAGAAGGATTCCTCAAGATTTCACCAGGCAACAAGTGAAGAAGTTACTCACTGAAGCCAAAAAATTCTTGTGGGATGAACCCTTCTTATTCAAGAGATGCCCAGATGGAATGATTAGAAGGTGTGTGCCAGAAAGCGAGATGAGAGACATCCTATGGCACTGCCACAGTTCAAGCTATGGTGGACATTTTGGGGCAGAAAGAACAGCTGCCAAAGTTCTTCAGAGAGGTTTCTATTGGCAATCTATATTCAAAGATGCTAGGGACTTTGTAAATCAGTGTGATGAATGCCAAAGAGCAGGAGGCCTAACAAAGAGAAATGAAATGCCCCAGAATTTCATCTTGGAAGTAGAATTGTTTGACTTGTGGGGAATAGATTTCTTGGGACCCTTTCCCTCATCACATTCATTCAAGTACATATTGGTAGCAGTGGAATATATCTCCAAATGGGTGAAAGCCATAGCAACAACTACATGTGATGCATAAATTGTTCTCCAATTTCTCAAGAAGCACATTTTTACTAGATATGGAGTGCCTAAAGACCTCATTAGTGATGGTGGTAGTCACTTTTACAACAAGCAGATGAACACCTTGCTCCATAAATATGGAGTAACTCACAAAGTGGCCACACCATACCATCCTCAAATGAATGGCCAGGCTGAATTAGCAAACAGAGAGCTAAAAAGAATCCTAGAAAAGACGGTTGGAGTTACAAGAAAAGACTGCACAAGAAAGTTGGATGATGACCTGTGGGCATATAGAATAGCATTCAAAATCCCAATCGGGAGATCACCATTTTAGCTAATATATGGCAAATTCTACCACCTCCCTGTGTAGCTAGAGCACAAGGCTTTCTGGGCCACTAAACTCCTCAATCTTGATTCTCAAGTAGCAGGAGAGAAAAGGTTGATGCAACTTAATGAATTGGATGAATTTAGACTGGAAGCTTATGAGAGTGCTAAGATATACAAGGAGAGGGCCAAGAGATGGCATGACAAGAAAATTTCAAGAAGAGACTTTGAGCTAGGACAGCAAGTGTATAATTCCAGGCTCAAGATTTTCCCTGACAAACTCAAGTCCAAGTGGACCGGCCCTTATCTGGTGACCAAGGTTTCCCCACATGGAAATCTTGAACTCCTGAATGAAGCTACAAAGGATACATTCACAGTAAATGGTCACATGGTGAAACACTACCTGGGAGGACCATGGAATAAGGAGGAGAGCATTCATGAACTGACCTAAACAAGAATGAAGGATGTCAAGCTAGTGACGATAAAAGAGTGCTTGTTGGGAGGTAACCCAACCAAAGGTAACTTTCTTTTCTTAGTTGTTTCAATAAGAGGGTTGAATAGATTTTCCTGCATTGCAAGGAGTTAAGTTTGGTGTTACACACCAAAGCTAGGTCATGAGTAAACAATTCAAGGGTGAATGTGTGATGCTAAGTTTGGTGTTCCACTACAGATTTCATTGAAACACACTACAACCCTCCAAATGGCATGACTAGTCATCAACTCCAAACAATCAGGGAAACTACTTAACAGTTGTTTACTTTCTAGTTCATAGTTTGCTTTCTTAATAAAAGCACATAATGATTCATGCATGTAATCAATTTACTGCATAGTAGAAGTTGGTAAGGAACTAAGTTTGGTGTTCACACACCAAAGTAAATTCAAAAGCCTACAAATATACATGCATGCTAACCATTTCTCAAGTGCTTGGGGAACAAGCAACTTTCAATATCTTACAGGAAGTTATTCAATCTCCTGGAAGAAACATACACCATCATCTAAGGAGATAAAGAAGGACACAAAATCCAAAGATAGTGATGACAAAGAGGAAACAAGTGGGCACCAAGAGGTTGTATTGTTACTTGACTGTCCCTAGCTTAAATATGTCAATTGAAAGTGCAATTGTACCACTGTTGATTAGTATCCTTTTAGTCATGGTTCCTTTACATTCTGTTTGTCTTTCTTTATTGTCATTTTAGTTTGCTAGTCTAAGTGCTTATGTCATTTCATCTTGCTTGAGTTGTATGCCTTGTTCCCAATGCTTGAATAAAAGAAAATGTTGTGAAATAGAGAAAGAGTAAATGTCCATTTTGGTAGAAGATAGAATAAGGTTATGTGGTGGTGCATGCTTGAAAACTTAGTAAGTTCACTAATAAAGTTGAAGGGTAGAGTGTTCCCTTAAGTATGAGCTTAATGTGCATTATATGAAACCTTGGTAAACAAAATATCCTTGCAAAAAGAAAAGAGAAGAATAAAAGGGAAGCCAACGTTAGTGGCCAAGTTAGGCCACTAACGGCAGCATTAATGTTGGTTAATGAAAAAAGAAAAATTTGAATAAGCTAGGCACCAATAGCTTGACCCTTAGGATATATGCCTGTGGTGCTTTTGTACTTGGATCTGCTTGGATGATTAGGTTCTAAGGAGTGTTTTAACACTTGGTAACCTGGGTGAACTAACCCGGGATTATCAACCAAAAGTCCATTGTCAAGAGCAACCTTACTACAAAGCATTTAGTAACCCAAAGAGGTGTTGGGCATCAATTTCTCAAGGATTAGATTGCAAGCCAAGTGTCTGTGGTATGTATGTGTTGAGGAGAAGCTTGAGTTAGTAAGTCTGAGGGGTGCTTTAACACCCAACACCTTGAGCCAACTGGGTCGGGAATGTTGATTGAAAGCATACCATAAAGAGCTGCCTTAACACAGAACACTAAGCTTCAATAAAGAATAAGCCTCAAAGAAAAAGAAAAGCAATAAGTTAACACCAAGGATCAAAGAATAAAAAGGGTTCATAGAAGCAATAGAGTTAGTGCTTAAGGGGATGTTGTAACCTAGAAACTAATAAGTTCATGAGCTTCAAAGATATCATGCATGAAACCCCATGAACCAGGATTAAATATCTTCCAATAAGGGCTTGTATCTATCTCTGTTTTCATTCATTTCTCTTATGTTTTACTACTTGCTTGGGGACAAGCAAGATTTAAGTTTGGTGTTGTGATGCCTAGGCATCTTTGGCTAGTTTCACAAGTCATTTTCATTAGTTTTTACTTACTTTCATGCACTTTCTTAGGCAATAAGCAAGAATTAGGATGAGTAATATATGCATAACTTGATTCAATCAAACATTCTTAATTAAAAATATTTTCATGAGATTTATGCAAGAATTACTTGATGCAATGAATGATGTATTATCTTGTGATTATGGCAAAGCTTTGATGCATTTGTTTGATTGATGATAGGAAAGAAGAAGCAAAGGAGAGGAAGAAAGGAAGCAGAAGTCATAGCATTAGTAGCCAAAGTTATCCCACTAACGCTATGGTTAACGTTGGCTCAAGGAGAAAGCAATGTTAGTGGCCTAAATTGGCTCACTAACATTGCCTAATAACGTTGCAATAAAGGGGAAGATAACGTCAGTGGTTAAATTTGGCTCACTAACGTTATAACAAGGAGGAGAAGGCAACGTTAGTGGCCTAAGTTGGCTCACTAATGTTGCCCACTAACGTTGCCAAGGATGACAAGCAACGTTGGTGGCCCAAAGTAGCTCACCAACGTTACTACCAAAGGGGGAGGTGCCAACGTTAGTGTGCTAATGTTACCTAAAGTTAGCATACTAACGTCTTCGATAATTTCAAGAGGAATGCATGAAAAATTTGTCAGCGACGCATACGCCTGACTGAAAGAGAGTTAGTGGCACCGTTGGTGCAATAACACCAGTGGCAACGCTCAATGAATTATGCATGCAACGTTAGTGGCACCCTTAGTGCACTAACGGTGGTGCTAACGCCAGTGTTGGTTCCAGTCTCAATGGCACCCATGCAAGTATGTGAACGTTAGTGAGTTAACGCCAGTGTCAATATCAGAAAGAGCCACTCCTAACTTGCTTCAACTAAGGCCAAAGCCCACATCCAAAGACTTGAAGATTGATCTAGAAAGTGTATAAATAGCATAGCTTTTGAAATTAAAAAGGGGCTAGTAAGCAGGGGATCCTAATTGGGAAACCCTGAGTCATTTTCTTTTTGTGCTTAGTTACATTCATGTACTTTTCTTTTATTTGAAGATTTGTCGAGCAATGATGAACTAAACCCCACATCATTAGGGTAAGGAGCTCTATTGTAATTCTAATGAATGAATGAAATTCTTCGTCTTCTCAATCCGCTTATTATAGCTAAGAGATAACTTCTGTGTTTATTTGATCTACTCACTCTGGAAGGGTTTAGATCCGTTGAATTTCTATGTGAGCCTCGAAAGGGGAATCATGAAAATTAGTTTGGAGCCCTATCTCTCACAACTCTCTTGATCAATACATTCGGGATGAATTGAGATCTTGAGAACTTGTGTGGCTAATGGATAAGAGAGATGCACTTAACCTCTTCTCATGACAATTAGATCAAGGAATTGGCAAATTGATTGTGTTAAGAGAAATTGGGTGATGCCAGGGCATCTTGGCCAGTTTCACTGACCTTTTCTTTACTGTTTTTAGGTTAGTTTCATGCATTTCTGTAGGAAATAAGCTAGTTTTGGGTAGATATTCACTTATGCCTTGATTCAAGCATACATTGTGCATTTTACATAATTTCATGAGGATTTTGCATAAGTTTAGTGACAAATATTGTGTTGCATTACTCATGACTTGGACTAGAGTTTGATGCACTTTATTGCTTGATTTCAGGACCAAAAGGAAGCAAGAAAAGGGGAGGTAACTTGCAAGGTTAATGAGAAAAGTGATTGCCAATAACACTCTCAAAAAGCCATCAATGCCCACGTTAGAGAGTCACGTTAACTAATTTAATGTGAACTCTAACGTGGATAAGAGAAGTTGAGCCAACGTTAGTGACACTTAACATTGTCACTAACGTTGGCAATTACTCATAAGTGGCCACGTTAGAAGCCACGTTAACCTAGTTAACGTGGCCTCTAACGTTAAGGGGGGAAGAGAAGCCAACGTTAGTGACACTCAACATTGTCACTAACGTTGGCCTATGATGCAAAGTACCACGTTAACTCCCACGTTAACTTGGTTAACGTGGGAACTAACGTAAGGGATGAAGAGTTGTCGACAACGTTAGTGACACTTAACATTGTCACTAATGTTGAAGCAACCACACAACCCCCAAGAGTCACGTTAACTTCCACGTTAACTTGGTTAACGTGAAAGCTAACGATGAGGAATGAAGGATGAGCCAACGTTAGTGACACTCAACATTGTCACTAACATTGGGATGGCTAAGGATGGCCACGTTAGAAGCCACGTTAACCTAGTTAACGTGGACTCTAACGTGAGACCTAGGGGCACATTGGAACGTTAGTGACAATGTTGAATGTCACTAACGTTCTCGAAGGATGGCAAAGGCCACGTTAGAAGCCACGTTAACCTAGTTAACGTGGGCTTTAACGCGAAGCAAGAAGGGGCACACTGGCACGTTAGTGATAATGTTGAGTGTCACTAACGTTCTCGAAGGTTAACAAGGCAACGTTAAAAGCCACGTTAACCTAGTTAACGTGGGTTTTAACGTGAGGCAAAGGGGTGCATTGGAACGTTAGTGACAATGCTAAGTGTCACTAACGTTCTCGAACTTATATTCTAACTAAATATTAATACCCCTAACGTCCTGAACTAAAGTCTCCGCCCACTTCGCACTTTCTCTCTGCAAGTAAAGCCAAGCCCAAATAAAGAAAGGAACTGCTTCAAACTCAAGATCCAAAGGCCCAAGACTTGAAGAATCACACTAGAAGCTGAGAAGAGTAGTATATATAGGAGTAGCTTTGAATTGAGAAGAAGTTCTGGAGGTTGGGAAAAAGAGAACTACTCTCTGTATTTTACTTTCTTTGCAATTTCTAGTTTTATGATGTATTCTCCATCTTTGTTTTCATTTTCAAGAGCTATGAACAACTAAACCCCTTTCATTGGGTTAGGGAGCTCTGTTGTAATTTGATGGATCAATACTAATTTTCATTATTCTTCTTCTATCTTTCCTCTTGGTTTTACTTGAAAGCTTTCAATCTTCATCCAATTGAGTAGTTATCTTGAAAGAGAAGCTATTCAAACTTGGATCTCTTTTGAACCTTGAAAGAGGAATGAAGAGATCAAGCTAGAAATGCTTTCTCATGCTGGACCAAATTGGGTTTGGATGGGTATGTGACTATAACCCTCTCAATACTTGATTTGGGAAATGCATGTGGTATAATCAGTGACCATACTTCATCTCTTCTCATGAGCAATTGACCAAGGAATTGGCTATTGATCAAGATTTGAGAGATTGAATTGCAAGAAATTGTAATTCAATTACTTAAGATTGCCAGGAGATCAATGAGTGCATTGATTGAGGAAGAGATGAAAATGAACTTGATCCGGAGAATTGCAACATCTCCTAAGCCCAATGAACTCCCCATCTCTGATCTTACCCATTCTCTTTAATTTTTGCCATTTACTTTTATGAGCAAATCCCCCATTCCCATTTACAATTCTGCAATTTATTTTCAGTCATTTACTTCCAGTCCTTTAATTCTAGCATTTACTTTTCTGTTATTTACATTCCCGCCATTTTATTTCCTGTAACTCTCAACCCAAATTCTGGATTCGCTCAACTAGAACATTCTTTTAATTAAAGTTGCTTGATCAATCAATCCCTGTGGGATTCGACCTCACTCTATTGTGAGTTTTTACTTGACGACAAATTCGGTACACTTGCCGACGGGAGATTTGTTGAGAGACAAGTTTTCCGTGCATCATTGGGTTACCAAGGAATTGGGACTCAATTAATTACAATCCACCATAGATCTACTTCATATGATTGAGAATGAAGTTGTGACCCATTAATTCATGATGGATTATGATATCTCCAATCCTTAATGAATCTTTCTCTTTGTTATTCTTCACTTTGATTGCCTTGAGTTTACTTTAAATTGCCTTGATTTTACTGCTTTCTTGGATTTCCCAGCACCCAAAGCCCTTTTACATTTCATGCAATTTACTTTTCATCCTCATTTACATTCTTGCCTTTACTTTCTTGCTATTTAAGCTTCAGCTCATTTAAGTTTCTTGCCATTTAAGTTTCCGTTCTTTAGTTTCTTGTCATTTAAGTTTCCGCAATTTACATTTTGCTATTTACTTACAGCACTTTAATTTCTTGCAATTTACATTCTGCTAGTTCAATTTCACCAAAACCATCAACTGTTGTCTTGACTAGATATATCACCTCACTAAAATTGCTTAATCCATCAATCCCTGTGGGATTGACCTCACTCTCAGTGAGTTATTACTTAACGATTTGGTATACTTTCCGAAGGGGTTTGCGTCGTGCAAATTCCCGTGCATCAGTACGCATAAATGTAAAAGCTGCAGTTATGTGTACGCATGAATGCTTGTACGTACGCATGGCTGTAAAATACTCCAAACTTCATTTCTTCATAAATTACTCACTTTTACACACTTTTTCTCACTCCTTCAATCCTACCACTACATTTTAGACGTTTCGTAACATTTATCTCTTAATATTTATTAAAATGTTAGCAATATAGATAAAATTGTATTTTAGATAACATTTACAATAAAACGTTAGTAAATATGCTTAATTTTCTTAAGAAGTTTAAAAAATCGTTACCAATTCCTATTTTTAAACACACTCAATATGCTACTCTCCAAAAAACCCTCTCACGAACCATCGTATGTTGTCTCACTCAGCGCTTCCAATCGGTGCTCACAATCGCTGTTCTCTTTGAAATTGACAATAAAAAAATTATTCTCCATCACAATCTCTTCTTCTCTATTTCCCTGGACTGTGATTTATTCTCCTTCGAACCTTTCTCAATCTTAATCTAATTCTAGGGTTTGGTTATTTTTAATTCTGATTATTTCTTTTCCATTTCATGCTTGTTCCGATTTCCTTTTAATTTTGTTCCAAAAAATTTCTTGCAAAAAAACAGTAGGATTATTCTAATCTGATCATAGTGTGCGTGAGTGAATTAATCAGAACCGTGATGAGAAGGGGAAGATTCAAGAGTAAGCCCACCGTTCGCCATCAATTCTCCATGCCGGAAGATCTTTATAAGCACAAATTTCAAATCCTCTCCTTCTTTTGCATCTGATTCCCGTTATTGCTATTATTTCTGTTTATTCATAAATCATTGAAATCCTTTCATCTGGTTGCAAATTGTAATTTTTAGTTAAGTTTTTGTTCAGTTGATTTATTGATTCAATTGATTTATTAATTCAGTAAAATGGATGTATATGTGTTTGAAAAAGGAGATAGACAACTAGAAAACAAAAATTGAACTCTATATTTGGTTAGTTATAATTATAATTTAACTCTACATAGGTGTTTTAAGTATTTTGACAGAAAAACAGAAGAGTGAAAATGTGTATTAGTAGAAATTGTCAGCTATGTTCTGCTTTTCATGTCACTATTATTATTATTATTATTATTATTATTATTATTATTATTATTATTATTATTATTATTCAAAAAGCTTAAAATGATAGATCAAGTTTTTGACCGTAATCTTCATTGCTACTTCAGGAAAGATTATATGACATATCTAGCTTGTCCCAAGATGAAAGTGGTCTTTTCCTTTCAACATCCTGCATGGATAATTGGTAACTTCATCCATTAACACTTTGTATCCATGAAGAATTTCAATAGGGCTAAGAGGACAAGTAAAATATAAAAATATAATAACCTTTTTTATCCAGCATTTATCTCTATAACATCTTTCAACTTGACAAGGGGCCTTTCAGATCTTTTTCTAGCTGTCCCACAAAATCATTTTTTGTCCAGGTAGATTAAACAAAACAAGTATTCACAGATATTTTGCATCCTATTCTCCTAATCTCAAATAGTCAGTGATTCTAGTAATGGAAATGTCTATGTATGGCAGGTAACAATTTCATATGTTTTATGATTTATTTTACTAAGATAGGTTGCAATTGTAATGTGACTTTATTGAAAACTTCCAAAAATTAGGTTAACAAGCCCCAAGTAATGCCTGTTATTTTGAAAAGTCATGATGTGGAGGATACAACAATTGACTGGTAAATAGGAATTCTAGTGTGGTTTAGAATTTTAGTTCTCTTCATTTTAATTTGAACTTTTAACAATAGTTACATTATAGGAAACACTCTGAGATTGGTAAATTAGCAACGACATCAAATGATTGCACAGTAAGAAAATTTATTTATTTATTAATTTTAGTTCATTTTATTTGAGACCAAGTTGGGTTCCAAAACCAAATTATCATTTCCAAATTGCAATGTTAATTTCTTTATTGTCTATAACCTAATAAAATATTCCAAGTTTACTTGTACATGAATCTGTCACTCACTACTCACTTATTTCAATGTTTTAGACGTGTTTATAATAATAAAGAACAAGAAATTCGTTTTGTATAACTAAAATTTTCACACTTATGTGTTTGAAAGGTTTAGGGTCCTAGAGAGAAAGTGGCAATAGCACCTAGTGCTTCACCTACGACAACCCCCCAACTTGCCCAGTGAGTATTACAACTTATGATTATGCCATAATTGCAATTTATATATGGTGTTTTTTTAATGCAGAGCACCAAAAAAATCCAAGAAGTAACAATTAGCATTATATATGATTATTATTGCTAGAAATTTCTCATCACCTTCACTGTAACTTCAAGGTGAGTTCCTTATATTAATAATAATAATAATAACCGCCGACACCGACACTGACACCGACAGCACTATTTCATTCCTCTTCTAACGGTAAGTTAATTTTCCTTTTCAGTTTTCATTTTTCTTACTCAACTTTCTTGAATACCATCTATTTATCTAACTAATACAATACCTACTCAAGAATAATTTCCTTTCTTCCCAATGTTTTTTCCTATAAAAACCACTATTTCCTGTCCTCAGACTTTGAAGCAATTGCAGAAGTTTTGGTTTTGGAAAATGGGTGGATTTCCTTTCCCCAATATGATGTAAATTTCTTGTTGCTCACCATATGTTCGTTAAAATGTGCACATGACTGAAAAGTTACAATATTTTTCTATACACTCCTGACTCCTCCTTAAAGTCAGAGATTAATCAAATAATATGGAATTCTTAAACTTTAAGCTAACAATATTAAGCATAACCTTAGGATGAAGAGTCTTTGTTGTGTTCATTACTTTCTAATCATTTGGTTCATGGCCATGTCACTTGTTCTAATGTGGTTTGTTACTTGCAGGTGTTTTCACTGGCATGGAGTTTATTAGGACTAAGCTATCAGCTTTAAATTGATATTCTCTTGGTCTCAAGGTGTTACATGCTTATAGTTTTTAACTGAGATATTTATGACTTCGTTTTGGTATGGCTTAATTTTCTGATATGTGACCTACAAGCATGTCTGGGAGATTAACAACTTCTCAAAATTAGAATTAGAATGCTGTGACTCTAAAACATTCAATGCTAGAAACTGAGTGGTACAACAATCACCCTGCTTTGTTTCTAATATATGCTTCCAAAATGTCTGAAATTTTGCTTTGCAATTTACTTACATTGGTCATAATGCTATTTATTGTAGGAAGATAAAACTATATTCCAAAGAAAATGGCCCTGGATTTGGTAGTCATCTTTCTTTATACTTAGCCTTATCTAACCCATCAACACTTTCTCCCGTTTCAAAAATATATGCACAGATAACATTACGCATACTTGACCAAAAGCAAGCCAAGCATCACCAGTCAATACTAGGGTATTCTGGTGAAGGATAGTTGCTTGGTGGAAGCTGAAGTCCAAATTCGGGGTGGTTGAAGCATTGTCCTGAGTTTGTCTATAAAGCAGTCACAATAAGCACCAACACTATTTCAATGTAATGGCTTAATTTTCTGATATAAGTTATATTAATTAAGTGCTTAGGCAGCTAGGCTTTAGAATGTGTTATGTGTAGTATATTATGTATTTAATTCTGTAAGAATATTGAAGAATTAGAAAAATTGACTTATTGGACCAATTTTAATGTTTAAATATGTTGAATGGGTTAGGGTTTATAGCGAAGAGTGAAAGTAAGAGAGAGAAGAAGGTGGCGTAGGTGGAGATTCTATGGGACCCACAGGTGCTGAGGGGTTAGGGAATTCAAGTTCCCTGCCCCATTGTGGGCATTGAACGCCAAGCTCTTGCTCCTGGATGGCGTTCAACGCCAGTTTGATGCTTCTCATGGGGCGTTGAACGCCTAGGTTCTACCCCCTTACTGGCGTTCAACACCAGCTTCAGGCTCCCTGGCAGGCGTTTAATGGCAGTAGTGTGCTCCCTGGCTGGTGTTCAACGCCAACAAGGTCTCTGCTCCAGGGTATTCTGTTTCCAGCTCTGACTGTTTCTGTTTCTATTCTAACAACTGCACACGATCAGAAACTTAAACAAATATGAAAATTAAACTGAAATAACTTAAATAAATGATGACATGTCATCATGTCATGTTTTTCTATGCTTTTTCAGACAAGAAATTGATGATTAGTGCTTAAATATTGCATTCTTTTGTGCTTAAATTGTATATTTCCTTGATCTTTTGATTTTATAAATTTTGTAAGAAATGAGTGGAAAAAGAAGCAAAAAAACACAAATTAAGCTCAAAAAGAGAAAAAAAGAATGTTGGGGCACACTTTGAAGTTTGAGCACACTTTGAAACCTTAGGCCACACTTTTAAAAGCGTGACTCATGACCATGAAGCCATGGCATGCATTTATGCCTTATGCATGCATGAATTAAAAACTAAAGCATGCATTTAATGGATGAAATGCATGAGCTTCACGTTAATTGGCATTACAAAGCCAATTAATGCATGCATAAAGCATTAAATCATTTATGCCAAATAAAGGAATGCTACGGCATTACTAAAGGAACCAATGAAAGCATGCATGTAACTTAATTACTAATGCCAATAAATGAATGAATGAAATGCATGCATTATTAATTAAAGCCAATGGAAGAATGCATGTAAATTAAAAAAACGCTAATGCATTGGCTTTATTAATAAAAGTAAAGCATGCATTTAATTAATACCATCATTGGCATTATTTGGAAATAAATAGAATAAAGATGCTTAAAGCAATGAACACTAGAGTTCATTAATGTAACAGAGCGCTCATCCAAGGAAGAAAGGGAGCGCTACGTTAATTTCATTCACTTTTTCGTGACTTTAAGCAAGGCTAAGCAAGGAAGCAAGGATGCTACGTTGAAAGATTCAACTGAGCGCCATTGCTAGCCAAAAAGGAAGTAGCCAAGGTTCGAACTAAGCACATGGAGGAAAACAAGGTGCGCTACACCAAGTAATGAAGGAGCCAAGGTTCGAAAGTGGGAGCCTCAAATCCAAGCAAGGGGCGCTCCGTTTCCTTACCTCACTGAGCGCTACCATACACAAGGAAATTGGCTTGGCATGAGACAAAAATTGGAAGGCACTGATAAACCACTATTTTATGATTTATCTTGTGCTCAATTGAATGGTTTTTATCAACTCTTTACCCACTTATTCATACTAATCGCATGTTTTACGTTTTCCTTCCTGATTTTGTGCTATGATTGAAAACATGTTTCTTTGGCCTTTAAATTACTAACTTTAATCCTCTTTTATTATCATTCAATGCTGTGATATGTGTGTTAAACAATTTTAGAGATTACAGGGCTGGAATGGCTCAGAGGATGGAAAGAAAGCATACAAAAGTGGAAGGAATACAAGAAGTTGAAGAAATTGTTAAGCTGTCCAGCCTGACCTCTTCGCACTCAAACAGTCATAACTTGAGCTACAGAGGTTCAAATGAGATGGTTTCAGTTGCGTTGGAAAGCTAACGTCCGGGGCTTTACAACGATATATAATTTTTCATAGCTGCCCTAAAGCCAGGCGATGCGAACGCGTGGATCACGCGGATGTGTGACCTGGCAGAAACGCAATCCACGCAAACGCGTGGACGACGCTTCCGCGTCATTTTCCCACAACCTGTACGTACCAGAATACGCTGGGGGCAATTTCTGGGCTGTTTTTGACCCAGTTTTCAGCCCAGAAAACACATATTAGAGGCTATAAAGTAGGGAAATGCATCCATTCAGAGGGAGCCTTCAATTAATTACTTTTCATAATTTAGATGTAGTTTTTAGAGAGAGAGGTTCTCTCCTCTCTCTTAGGTTTTAGGATTAGGATTCCTCTTAAGGGATTTAGGATTTCAACTCTTCATCAGGTTCAATGTTTCTTTTACTTTATATTTCTCTTTTACTTTTAGATACTTTAATGCTCTCACTTAATTACTTATGTTGCTAGATTGGCTTATGAACTCTTTATGTTTAGATTGATTTTCTCTTATTAATGCAATTGAAGTATTTCAGATCTAAGATTCTTATTTAGCTTTTTATATCATTGGCTTTAATTAATTAACTGGAAGCTCTTGAGTAATCAACTATCCGTGATTGGTTGTTATGTCGGCTAAATTGATTGGTATTCCACTAACTCTAGTCTTTCCTTAGGAGTTGGCTAGGACTTGGGAATCTAACTAATTAGTTCACTTGACTTTCCCTTGCTTGTATAAAGGTTAACTAAGTGGGATTAACTTCCATTCTCATAGGAGTAACTAGGATAGGACTTCCGAATTTTCATACCTTGCCAAGAGTTTATTTTATAGTTATTTATTTATTTTATTTGTCATTTTAAATTACTTGTTCCTTACCTTCAAAACCCCCAATTTACAAAACTCATAACCATTAATAAGAACATACCTCCTTGCAGTTCCTTGAGAAGACAACTCGAGGTTTAAATACTTCAGTTATCAATTTTAAAGGGGTTTGTTACTTGTCACAACCAAAACGTTTGTATGAAAGGATTTTTTTTTGGTTTAGAAGATATACTTACAACGCGATCATATTTTTATATTTCTTTACTGATAGAAAAACCTGATCGTCAAAATGGCGCCGTTGCCGGGGAATTGCAAACGTGTGCCTTATTATTGGTTATTGTAAATATTTGCTTTTTGCCTGTTTATTTGTTTTTATTTTTGTTTTTATTTTTGCTTTTTCATAAATTAAGAGGTTATTGGTTTTTTATTTAGTTATTAAAAATTTTTTCAAAAATTTGTTCTTCGTGTTCATCTTGACCTTCAAGTTGTTCTTAGTTGTTTTCTTAGTTTTGATCTAAAAAATTTTAAGTTTGGTGTCATTTTATTATTTTTCTCTTTCCTCATTAAATTTAAAAATATATTTTCTCTTTATTTTAATTGGATTTTCGAATTTTCCTTTAAAAAAAATTCATATTTTTATTTTAAAATTTTTATCTTATCTTATCTTAGTTTTAAATTTCAAAATTCAAATATTTTTCAAAATTTATATCTGTTTCAAAATCTTATCTTATCTTATTTCAAAATCAAATTTCAAATTTCAATATTTAAATTCCAAAATTCAAATTTCAAAATTTAAATTTGAAATTTTAAAAATCAAACCTTTTCAAAATTTAAATCTTTTTCAAAACTTTTTCTTATATTGTTGACTTTTACAAAATTCAAATTTCAAAATTTAAAATTCAAATTTCAAAATTTAAAATTCAAATTTCAAATTTCAAAATTCAAAATTCAATTTAAAAATTTAAAATTTAATTTTCAAATTCAAAATTTAAATTTCAATAACCTTTTAATTTAAATTTATTTTTATTTTCATTTTTAATTTTTATTTGCTATTATGAGTTCTCACCCCCATCGCTTTGAGTTTGGTCTCAATGTTGTTGCAAGGAATGAAAATTATAACAGGAACATGCATCAAGGTCAAAACAATCAGAGATGGAAGGAGCCACGAGGATCTGATCGACTCTTTCGGCAACATCACCTTCCAAGATACCATGGACAACGACCATCCTACAATGCATGCCAAGACAATAGATATAGTGGATCCCTTTGTCGTTACCAACAAGCCCCGCCATATGCTTGTGAACCATCTCCTCAACACAACTTTGAACCACCATACTCACAAGCCCCTTACCACCAAACACCACCATATGACCCTAACCTATATCCACCACACCAACCACCATATGAACCACACCCAGAACCACCACCTCAATATTCACCATCTCCATATCCTTATCAAGAAGAACCACCTTCCTATTATGAATCCTTTCTCCAAAATAATGAACCCTCATATCCACCCCAATCTCCAATGGATGACAAACTTCGTGGTCTTCTTCAAGGGGAAGCGAAGATGCAAAGGAGTATACTGGAACTCACTACTGCCTTAACCGAAGTAGTAAATATAATAGCTTCCTGACATCTGAGCACTCAAAGTACTCCCATGGCTGCATGTGGAGAATCAAAAGAAGAGCGTAGCATGAAGGAGACACTAGAAACTTCGGTGGACAATGAGGAACATGGCTTTATATTGGAACAAGTGGAGGAAGCCATAATAGTTGCAGAGGAAGAAGTGGTTACAGACTTGGGAGATGCTGAACCTCCATGGGAAAATCAAGACATAGAGCCTCCTTCCAAGACGGTTGCATTTGATGTTAAGGAGGGTGTACAACCTCCAAGGCATATCATAGTTGAAGACTTGGAAGAGGTTGGTCAAGAGATGGAGATTAAAGAAGAAGAAGCACAGCCTCTCATGCCCTTGGTGAGCAATGAAGAAGAGATTGAATTGGAAGAAAGCTACCAAGAGGAAGAGGTTGATATTGAAGAAACTTGCAAAGAGGTGGAAGTTGTCAGAGAAGAGCACAAGGGAGTGGAGCTTGCAAATTCGTTAGAAATACCTCCCCTATGTTGCCATCATCCTTCACAACATTCAAGTGGGTAAAATTCATATCCCTTAGCTTTCTAATTCCACTTGAATATGGGCTACTGGAGACGGATGGTCAACTTAGAGCTCTTTGTGGCATTAAGAGTAAGAGAAAGATGGTTAGTGGTTGGAGTTGTCAATGCAAGGGTTGGTGTAAAGCTCAACTGAATGGGTCTAGGAAGTTGTTTGGTCACTTTAGTGAGAATTCAGATTGCTTGCTACCCGAATGGAATCATAATGATCAACAAGAAGACGGGTGCAAAAGTAAGGTCTGGGACCCCGGAATTCAGTCTAGAAATCAACACTCTTGGGGCCTTGTCACTTGCTTTAACTTGCTTGAAGGCTTTCTGCACCTAGTTTGGGATCCCGGAGGCCATTGGAATTACAAACATTGGTGGGGATTCCTGGATGAGTTCAAGCACAAGCCACCATAACAGGGAGCTCACCAAATGTCCAACTTAAGGACTTTAACTAAAAGTGCTAGGTGGGAGACAACCCACCGTAGTATGATAGTTCCTTTTTCAATTTTAATTTTATTTCGTTTTGTTTGTTTTTGAGTTTATTTTATTTCATTGAACCTGGAATTACTCATAACATCCATATCATTTTTCATTCTGTATAATGCATAAAAAAAATCGCACACGACGCGACAGCATCGCCGACGCGTCCGCGTCACAGGTGCATTAGGAAGAAAAGAAAAGTGAACAGAGAGTCACGTGAAAGCGTGGCTGGAGGCGTGTGACGTTGTGATTTTTGCCAGTAAAGAATTTCATAAAAACAGTTGCGTTATAGATATAGTCTCTAAACCAACAAAAATCCCTTCGTACAAACATTTGGTTGTCACAAGTAACAAACCCCTTTAAAATTGATAACCGAGTATTTAAACCTCGGGTCATCTTCTCAAGGAATTGCAGGGAAGTATGTTCTTATTATTGATTATGCAAAGGTATGTTTTGGGGTTTTTGGATCAAGGTAAAAAGTTAGAAAAGCAATGGCAGAGGGAATAAAATAATAACAATAAACATAAACTCTTGGCAAGGTATTAGAAATTGGAAGTCCAGACCAAGTTATCCTTATCAATGATAATGAAAATTGAATCTTAATTCTACTTAGTCAACCTTTACTAAAGTAAAGGAAAGTCAAGGGATTAATTAGTTTGATCTTCGAATCCTATTTATTTCCTAAGAAAAGATTGGGATTATTGGAGTTCAATTCAATTGGCAAGATAACAATTATCAATTATGCTGTTGAATTGGATAACTCCTGAGTTACTGATTTCTTAACTAAAACCAAGAATGTAAAATGCTAAATATAAATCACAAATCTGAAAATACCTCAATTGCATTAATAAAGAAAATCATAACATGAAAGCCATAAGCCAATTATTCAAAAGATAAATATCAATTAAAGTACTAAGGTGAATAAAAACGGAAACGAAATTAAACAGAAAAGAACATTAAACCTGGGATCGAGAGTCACTCCTAAAACTAAGAGAAGTCCTAAATCATAATCCTAAGAGAGAGGAGAGAACCTCTCTCTCTAAAAACTACATCTAAAACTAAAATTGTGAATTATGAGAGCCTCCTCATGAATGGATGCAATCCCTCACTTTATAGCCTCTAATCTGTGTTTTCTGGGCCGCGAACTGGGTCGAAAACAGCCCGAAAATCGCTGGAGAAGAATTCAAACACGCTAATTTTCGTCACTGCGACGCGGCCGCATGGTCACGCGGTCGCGTCACCTAGCGTTAGAGCAACTATGGCATATTATATATCAAATCGAAGCCCCGGATGTTAGCTTTCCAACGCAATTAAAACCGCGTCGTTTGGATCTCTGTAGCTAAAGTTATAGCCGTTTGAGTACGAAGAGGTCAGGCTCGATAGCTTAGCAACTTCTTCATCTTCTTGTATTCCTTCCACTTTTGCATACTTCCTTTCCATCCTCCAAGTCATTCCTGCCCTATAATATCTGAAAACACTTAACACACATATCAAGACATCTAATGGTGATAAGAGAGTATTAATAATAAGCAAATATAAGATCAAAGAAGCATGTTTTTAGTCAAAGCACATAATTTGGAAGGCAAATGTAAAACCATGCAAATAGTATGAATAAGTGGGTAAAGAGTAGATAAAAACCACTCAATTGAGCACAAGATAAACCATAAAATAGTGGTTTATCAGCGTGCCTTTGGCAGAAATTGATCCACGCGACCGCATCGCTGACGCGTTCGCGTCATTTGCGAAAAATGCCTCCCACGCGTCCGCGTCACCCACGCGAATGCGTGGTTCTGTAAAATCGACGTAAAGGGGTGTATGGCATCAAGTTAGGCTGGAATGGGGATGGACTCGTGCTGGAAGCCCAAGCCCTCCCACGCGAACGCGTTCTCCACGCGGCCGCGTCGTTCTCCAAAAATGGCCATCCACGCAATCGCGTCAACCACGCAACTGCGTCACCCAAAAATTTGGCTAAAAGAGTTTCGAACAGAGAGTTGCGAACGCGGGGCTGCACTCGCGCCAATCGCACAAATCAGGCCACGTCACCTAACCTTATCGCGCACCACGCGACCGCGTCACTCACGCGTCCGCGTCGCCTGCGCCACACAGCTTATCCAGATCAGTGCCAAAAATCTTGTCTTTTCTTCCCTAATCCTAATTTTTTTCTTTTCCCTTCTTATTTCTTTCTTCTTCCTTTCTTACTTTCTTCTTCTTCATCTTTTTAACTTCTCATCCTTTTTCACCTCCATTCTATTTTATTTAATTTATTCGCATACTTTCATTCATTACATTTTAATTTTGTGCATATTTTTATTTTCTTTTCTAAATTCATTATTTTTCCTTTGGTGTTGAATTTTCTTATTTCACTGTTGCATCTTCTCTTGAATTATTTTAGGTGCTTAGAGACTTGTTTTATTCTGGTTAGGTAATATTATTTAAATCAATGCCAATCTTTTATACCTGTATTAATTTTGCATTGACATGAATTTACATTACCTCTCCTTACCCACACTCTCCCTCATTGTTGCAAAATTTTGCACCACTGGTATGCCATGTGCTTCTATTGTTTTCTCACTTGCATGTTGTAGCTACCATGTAATTGAGACCCTCATTATTTGGCATTAACCAACCCATGTTTTATTTGTTTTTTATCTTTGTTTTGGGTTACTTTTCTTCCCTTTTTCTTTTAGGATGGCCACCAGGAAGAGAACCGGAAGACGTTTACATGGGAGAGACAAACAAGTTCCTACGCACATTCCTTGATGAGAAAAGCGTTAGTTGAAGTAACCCGTCCACTTGCACATCTTAGCATGCACCGAAGACGGTGCAATCTTTAAGTGTGGGGAAGTCGATACCGATCTCCATGGGTTAGTTATTTTCTTCTCAACACCAATATTTTATTTTCTTTGTTAATTGCTGTATTTGCATATTTAATTGCATGTTTGTTTGATTTTATGCATTTAGTTACTACTTGGTTGAAGTAATATTTTGTTTTTTAAGAAATTTTTATAGTATTCACTAATTTAAATTGAAAAATTTTTTATGTTAAAACTTGTTTAAAGTTGTATTTGGAACATAGTTTAAATAGCTAAGAACACACAACCTGTGAGATTTTGAGCTTATTTATATGGTTACATTATTTAACCATAAATTTTTATTCTTGTGTGTTTTCTTCTCTATGATTGCAATCCTTGCTTTGTTCCATTCTATATGTCCAATATTTAGTGTATTTACATACTTGCATATGATTAAGGCCATTACTTATTTAGCTCACTTATCCCAAATAAGCCTACCCTTTAAATCATCCTTGTTAGCCACCTGAGCCTTTTTATCCCCATTTATTCTGTTCTATAACCACATTTCTAGCCTTAAGCAGAAAAATAAAATAAAAATCCCAAGTTGAATCCTTGGTTAGCTTAAGATAGATATTGTGTATAATTTAAGTGTGGGGAATTTTATGGATATATGGGATGATAAAAAAAAGGGAATTAAATTGAATAAGTTATTTGAAAATTTGGGAAGCATGCTCATGTGAAATCAAAATAATTAAATTACCATGTGCATTGAAAAAATATTCAAAAAAATTAAGTAATTAAATAAGGGGATACCAAAAAAAAAATATTATTACCCCAAATGCAAAAATAAAAAGAATCAATGCACATGGGACAAAATTCAAAAATAAGTTTGATACATGAGCATGTAATACAAAAGTGGAAAAAATTTGGGTAGCTAGGTAAAGCATTTTTAAATTATATAAAGTATGTATATGTTAGGTGAAATCTTAGACTAATCAAGGATTCACTTTGTTAGCTCACTTAGCCTTATATATATATATATATATATATATATATATATATATATATATATATATATCCTTACCTTTACCTCAGCCCCATTATAACCCTGAAAAGACCTCATGATGTTTGCATTGGTATGTTGAATATTTGTTGATTGGTTAGATGAAGAGCAAGGTTGAGAAAGCATGACTAGGGAAGAGTAGAGTGATTGACCCTATACACTTGAGAGACTAGAGTAATATACACTACCAGTGAGGGTTCAATGCTTAATTCCATGTTCCCTGCTTTCATGAGCTATCTTCTTACAAGTTTACTTGTCTTTTATTATATGATTTGAATTAGTGGAATTTGAATTACTTTTGTCTGGAAGAACTTCTTTACTCTTAACCAAGTAGATAGAAACATCTTAGCATGTAGTTGCATTCATATAGAAAGGTTACATTTCATACATTCTATCATTCCTCTTCACTTTTATAGCTTCTCTTGAGCTTAGCATGAGGACATGCTAATGTTTAAGTGTGGGGAGGTTGATAAACCACTATTTTATGGTTTATCTTCGGCTCAATTGAGTAGTTTTTATCAACTATTTACCCACTTATTCATACTAATTGCATGTTTTACGTTTTCCTTCCTGATTTTGTGCTATGATTGAAAACATGTTTCTTTGGCCTTTAAATTACTAACTTTAATCCTCTCTTATTATCATTCGATGTTGTGATATGTGTGTTAAGTAATTTCAGAGATTACAGGGCAGGAATGGCTCAAAGGATGGAAAGAAAGCATTCAAAAGTGGAAGGAATACAAGAAGTTGAAGAAATTGCTAAGCTGTCCAGCCTGACCTCTTTGCACTCAAACGGTCATAACTTGAGCTACAGAGATCCAAATGAGATGGTTCCAGTTGCGTTGGAAAGCTAACGTCCGGGACTTCACAAAAATATATAATTTGCCATAGCTGCTCTAAAGCCAGATGACGCGAACGTGTGGATCACACGGACGCGTGACCTGACAGAAACACAATCCACGAAACGCGTGGACGACGCTTCCGCGTCACTTTCCCGCGACCTGTACGTACCAGAATACGCCGGGGGCAATTTTTTGGGCTGTTTTTGACCCAGTTTTCAGCCCGAAAAACACAGATTAGAGGCTATAAAGTGGGGAAATGCATCCATTCAGAGGGAGCCTTCAATTAATTACTTTTCATAATTTAGATGTAGTTTTTAGAGAGAGAGGTTCTCTCCTCTCTCTTAGGTTTTAGGATTAGGATTCCTCTTAAGGGATTTAGGATTTCAACTCTTCATCAGGTTCAATATTTCTTTTACTTTATATTTCTCTTTTACTTTCAGATACTTTAATGCTCTCACTTAATTACTTATGTTGCCAGATTGGCTTATGAACTCTTTATGTTTAGATTGTTTTTCTCTTATTAATGCAATTGAGGTATTTCAGATCTAAGATTCTTATTTAGCTTTTTATATCATTGGCTTTAATTGATTAACTGGAAGCTCTTGAGTAATCAACTATCCGTGATTGGTTGTTATGTCGGCTAAATTGATTGGTTTTGCACTAACTCTAGTCTTTCCTTAGGAGTTGGCTAGGACTTGGGAATCTAACTAATTAGTTCACTTGACTTTTCCTTGCTTTCGTAAAGGTTAACTAAGTGGGATTAACTTCCATTCTCATAGGAGTAACTAGGATAGGACTTCCAAATTTTCATACCTTGCCAAGAGTTTATTTTATAGTTATTTATTTATTTTATTTGTCATTTTAAATTACTTGTTCCTTACCTTCAAAACCCCCAATTTACAAAACTCATAACCATTAATAAGAACATACCTCCCTACAGTTCCTTGAGAAGACGACCCGAGGTTTAAATACTTCGATTATCAATTTTAAAGGGGTTTGTTACTTGTGACAACCAAAATGTTTGTACGAAAGGATTTTCTGTTGGTTTAGAAGCTATACTTACAACGTGATCATATTTTTATATTTCTTTACCGATAGAAAAACCCGATCGTCAGGCACACAAAGCCATTGAGCGCTGCGTTCAAATCACCAACGGAGCGCTATGAACAAGGCTTGGTTCGACGAGCCTGGGACAAGGCAAAAGAGCGCTACGCTCTACTGGAGCATGCCTCCAACCAAAATTGAACCAAGCAACCCTGACCCATGCCACTTGAACCAAGCCTTCCGGATCCACTCCTCTTCAAATCCGAAGCAACAAAAGCCCATTATCATCACTCAAAGGCACAAGAGATAGTTAGAATAGGAATTTCATTTAATTGTAATTTGTTTTTAATTTCAATTTCATTTTAATTTTGTAAAAGCCTATAAAAAGGCATCTATTCCATTTTAGAAAGAGGGCTGTGATGCGCATAATCTAGTTATGCTACGATTTAGGAAATTGCACGATCGGCAAAATTCCTTCCGGCAAGTGCACCGGTTATCGTCAAGTAAAAACTCACAATAGAGTGAGGTCGAATCCCACAAGGATTGGTTGAGTGAGCAATTCGGATTAGAAGTGTGTTCTAGTTGAGCGGAATCAAGATTGAGATGAGAATTTGCGGAATGTAAAGTTGGCGGGAAAAGTAAATGACAAGAAATTAAAATGGCGGAATCTTAAATTGCATAAATTAAAGAGTAGAAACTAAATTGCTGAAATTAAAAGGGAATGGGGGTGATTGCATGAATTGAGTTGCAGAATGTAAAGAGAAAGTGGAAATCAGAATTTGGGGGATTCATTGGGTTAAAGGAGATATTGAGATCTCCGAATCAAAACATGTTTATCTCTTCCTCAAGCAATGCATTCATTGAATTTTGCTTGGCAATCTTATATGATTGGATCCCAATCCCTTGGCTCACCAATTCTCTCTAAAAATGAACAAATTCCCAATCCCTTGGTTTAAATGTTCATAAGAAGAGATGATGCTCTATCACTGATTATACCACACAATTTCATGAACCACAATTTGGTAGGATTACATGTCACAATATCCATCCAAACCCCAATCCAATTCATTGTGAGAAAGCTTCTCTAGCATGAATCCTCCATTCCTTTCCCAAGGTTCCGAAGGATTCCAATTATGGGTAGTTTCTTTCCCAAGACAACTACCCAATGGAATTAGATCGAGAAGCTTTCTAACAAAATTCAAGAGAAAAGATTGAAGAAGAAGATAAACTATTATTGATTCATTGAATTACAATAGAGCTCCCTAACCCAATGAAAAGGGGGTTTAGTGAATCATAGCTCTGAATTCAATTACAAAGAAAAGGAAAACTAGCTAAAAGTGAAAGTAAAAGTCCCCTCTAACTTAACTTCTATCCTATTTATACACTTTCTATATTGAGCTTCAGTTGTGCTTCTTGGGCTTTGAGGCCTCTCCTTGCTTTCCTTTTGCCTTGGGTTTATGATCCATAATCTTGATGAGGTTGTTGATCCAAATCCTGTAACATTTATTGAGCCAACTTAGTGATAATCAAATAATGACACATGACTCAATAAATTGAGATTTCAAACTCATCAATCCTTCAGGCCCAATCCCATAAACCATGATATTCAATTGGGTTTCATACCAAAGTAAGTTTAAGTTAATCTTTGTGCTCAAAGACTAACTTAAATCACAATATTTTTGGCCCAGAAACCTTTTCCAAGAGTGGCGTTTAAGTTGTAGTTTAAGCTTAAACTGCAGCTTAAACGCCAGACACTTCCAGTGAGGCCTTTTGTAGAAGCACGTTTAAGCTTCAGTTTAAGGTTAAACTGAAGCTTAAACGTGGAAATGGAAGAAGGTATCCCTGGAGAGTCATGTAGTCGAACACGTTTAAGCTTCAGTTTAAGGTTAAACTGAAGCTTAAACGTGGAGATAGGAAGGGCAGCCCTGGAGGTCGAACACGTTTAACCTCCAGTTTGAGGTCAAACTGGAGGTTAAACGTGGAAAAGGGTGGAGGCATACTGGAGGTCGAACACGTTTAACCTCCAGTTTGAGGTCAAACTGGAGGTTAAACGTGGAAGCTTAGAATGGTAGCCCTGGAGGTGTCGAACACGTTTAACCTCCAGTTTGAGGTCAAACTAGAGGTTAAACGTGGAAATGGAGAGAGCAACCCTGGAGTAGAAAAGCTGTCGAACATGTTTAAGCTCCAGTTTAAGGTCAAACTGGAGCTTAAACGTGGAATGGCTCCCTGGTACTCTTCCTGGTTCTGGCGTTTAACCTCCAGTTTGAGGTCAAACTGGAGGTTAAACGTGGAACTCCTCCCTGGGTGGCATACTCATTCTGGCGTTTAACCTCCAGTTTGAGGTCAAACTGGAGGTTAAACGTGGAATGCTTCTTTAGTGAGGCTTTTCATTCTGGCGTTTAACCTCCAGTTTGAGGTCAAACTGGAGGTTAAACTTCAATTCCAGCATTTCTTATCCTTCATGATTTTTGGCGTTTAAGCTCTAGTTTAGGCTTAAACTGGAACTTAAACTCCACATGTGATATTCAAGCTTCCTTTATTGATTTTGTTGCTTCCTTGCCTAGCCTCTTCTTCCCTGAAATCATCCAAACAATTGCATCAAAGTCTTGCAAAATTTCATGAGAAATCTTCCATTCATAGCATTTAAGTATTATAACTAAAACTCATGGAATATGCATCAAAATCATGTTGTTTGGATGGTTCATTGCTTTGTTCTTCATTTAACCATTTTTGGTTACTTTAAGCTCAAGAAAATGCATAAAACAACTAAAACAAACAGAAAAATGCTAGTGAAACTAGCCTATGATGCCTTGGCATCACAACACCAAACTTAATACTTGCTTGTCCCTAAGCAAGTCCTGAGTTATTTGAGAAGAAAGTATGAAACAGAAAGCAATTACATTGGCTATATTAGCAAGCATTTGAAGTTCATCAGAAGGGTTTTATGCAGAAAGTTGCAGCATCACTTTTTCATACTTATCAGGTAGGATTATCACTTTTTCATTGCATCCATCAAACATTGCTATGGCCTCTTGTTATTCTTATGTCTTTGGCACTTTTCTCTTCTTTGTTTTTTCTTTTCTTTTTCTTAGAGCTTCTTTTGCTCCTTGTTTGCTTAGTGTCATGTGTTGCACAAGCCTTTGGCATTTTCTTTTTCTTATCAGTGCACTACACATATCCACTTTAGGCATTTTAGTTCACATTTCTTCTTGAGACATTGGTGCCCAGCACCTCTTTGTGTGACTAAATGTTTTGTATTTAGGTTGCTCTTGATAATGGACTTTTGGTTGATAATCCCGGGTTAGTTAACCCAAGTTACCAAGTGTTGAAACACTCCTCAGAACCTATTCATCCAAGCATATCCTTAATACATAAACACCACAGGCATTTGTCTCAGAAGTTCAAACCATTGGTACCTAGCTTATTTTCTCAATTTTTTTGCTTTTTGGTTGCCTTTTTCCGTGGCTTTTTCTTTTTCTTTTTCTTTCTTTTTTTTTCATGGCCAAAGACATTTATTCATCAAGATCCATAGACAATTTTCACTTTCTACATAAAAATGATAATTCTACATTCTAATTTTAGTGATCTGACTAAACAATCAAGCATGCATACCACCACTTAATTCTACTTGATTTGTCACTAATTTAGCCAAGTTACTTTTGTTCAAACTTTTCTTTTATTTTTGGAAACAAAACAAGCATGGCACGCACTTGTTTAAGAAGGTGAAGTTATATCCAAACATCTAGGCATTCACTTTATTCAAAGCAATTAACAAACACACATACTAAAAAATGACTCATAAAAAAAAAAGACTCCACATAACACTTAAATGACTTATGATGAAAACACGTTCATAAAGACAATTCACCAATTATCATTTGATTATTAAGGAACGAGACCACCTCTTATTTATTGCTTGGTTCTTCTTAATTCTTGGGATCCTGCTTCTTCTTGCTTCCTGCCTCTTTTTGACCACTTGTGCTTCCTTTGTCTTTTCTTATGAGCTTTTTCCAGAATCCAGCCTTTTTCATCGTTTCTTCCACTCCTTTTTCAAGGATCATTGCCTTGTTTATTTCTCCTTCTTTCCTCCCTTTGAAATACTCATCATAAGCTGGGAATGCTGGGTCCATCTTGTGTAGATGTTCCCCTATGTAGTTAAGCTTGATTTGCGAACTGATGTTGTAATCAGCTTGGACTGAGTATCTTGCATTCTGTAAAGTGGTGGCTTCCTTGATTGCCAAGACATTGGCATCTTGGTGTTGGCATATGTGGCTGAAGGATTCCTGTAAGTGTAAATTTTGTTCCCTTTGCAGATCGAAGAATCTTGATTCAAAGTTCCTTTGCATATCCATCATTTTTAGATGAAAGTCCTCTTGTCTCTCCTGATGACATGAAATCCATATTGGTTGTCCTTAATGAGTGTGCATAATTCTAATAAATCATAGTCACCTTGGCTCTTTGATTCTAAACAAAGTTACTACCCTAAGTAATTGAAACCAAAGTATTAAAACATGTGAATGGTATACTTGTCATGAATTTTGAAATCCAGAGGAACTTCTTGCTTTTCATAAACTGTGTTCAAAAAGAACACCAAACTTAATGTTTGGTTGTGCACCTTGAATGAAAGATGGAATTCAATTTGAGTAAGATTTGGGAGTGCCATCAGGCACACCAAACTTAGAGACCCATTGTAATTTACATGCAAGGTTTAGTGAACTTAATCAATAGTTGTCCTGAGGATTCAAGTTCATGCATAAGAAACCATGCTTTATTAGATGTAAAGCAAAGCACTAAAGATTAAGGATACTAAAAACATGGGTTGCCTCCCATGAAGCGCTTCTTTAACGTCACTAGCTTGACGGTTGTCCCTTGTTAGGGTGGATTGTAGTGCTTGACGTCTTCTCCTCTCACTATGAAAACGTCCCCACTTGATTCATTCATGATCTCTAAATGTTCCATAGAAAGAACTTTCCTGATTGTGAACACTTGAGGGAGCTGGGAAGGAATGGTTTTGAGGCCATGTGGGATTGGCAGATAATGACTTGATATCACGTTATCTCCCTGAGAAAAACCTTCAGTGGGAATTTTCTTATTTCTCCATCCTCTTGGCAATCTCCCTATCACTCTTCCCTTTCTCTTGAGGATTTCTTCATTGACCCTTATGTCAGGAGGATCCTTCTGATCTGTTTCCACTGATTCTTGTGGCTCTAACTCTTGCAACTCTTGGTTGCCTTCCAAGGACTGTTTTAGAGTTTCAGCTGCTGGATTCCTTTCCTCCAAACATAGATAGCTACTATCATCTTTAGGCTTTTCAGGTTCTGGTTCAGGCTCAGATGCAGGTTTGAAAACTTTGAAAATGAGCTGTTCATCATGTATTCTCAGAATTAGCTCTCCTTGTTCTACATCTATGAGCGCTCTAGTAGTGGCTAGAAATGGTCTGCCCAGAATGATAGGGTGTAAGTAGCTTTCCTCCATGTCCATAATGACAAAGTCTGTGGGAAAGTAATAATCCCCCACTTTCACCAGCACATTTTCAACTACCCCTTCAGCTTGCTTCTGAGTTTTGTCAGCCAGTTGTATGATTACATCAGTGGATCTCACCTCATTCAGTTGTAGCCTCTTCATAAGAGTTAGAGGCATCACATTTATGCTAGCTCCTAGATCACAGAATCCTCTGTCAATTTTTGTTTCCCCTATGATGCAAGGGATATGAAAACTTCCTGGGTCCGTTTTCTTAGAGAGTGTGTCCTTCTTGATGAGAGCACTGCATTCTTTGTTCATTGTTACCGTTTGTCCTCCCTTCAAAACTCTTTTCTTGCTTAACAATTCCTTTAAATACTTGATGTGTGTGGGCATTTGATGAAGAATCTCAAGAAAGGGAATATTGACATGAAGAGAGTTAAATGTCTCTAGAAACCTTGAATAGGTTTTCCTTTTTTCACCTCCTCCCAACCTCTCAGGAAATGGTGCTTTTGGTTGGTATATTTCCATCATGCCTTTTTGCAGTTCCTTGGCTTGCTCAGTTCCACCTTCCTGCTTAACTTCTTCCACACCTTCCTTCAAGATTTCTGGTTCCTGCTCTGAGGACCTGATTCCTTCTTCTTCTGAGATTTCCTTCAATATGGTGATGGCCTTGCATTCTTCCCATCTTACTCTCTTTTGTTCCCCTTTAGGATTCTTTTCTGTGTCACTAGGGAACACTGCAGTTGATTTGGGTGCCTGTTGAGATAGCTCTCCTACTTGAGATTCCATCCTCTTGAGTTTTTCACCATGGTTTCTTAAGGTAGTTCTCACATCATCCCTGAAGCTCTTCAGTTCAATGATGTCTTGACTCATGGTTGCCATCATTCCTTCTATCCGGTTTAATTGATCTTGAAATTGTTGGTTCGGATTAGGTTGCGTATGTTGATTATTTTGGCCATGATATGATGGTTGGGGGTAAGTGTTTTGTGTGGCTTGGTATGATCTTTGGTTGGAATTTTGGTATGTGGAATTGTTTTGTTGGTTGTGGTTGTAAGGTTTGTGGTTTTGTGGTTGGGTTTGTTGGTTTCCCCACCCAAAGTTTGGGTGGTTTCTCCAGCCTGGGTTGTAAGTGTTGGAGTGTGGATCATATGATTGCCTTTGTTGGTTTCCCACATAGTTGGCCTCATCCCAATCACCTCCTTCAATGCTTACTTCCTCTTGATCTTGTGTGTGTATTGCAGCCACTTGCTTTGTTTCTAATTGCCTGGTAAGCTCTGCTAGTTGCTTGGCAAACACCTTGTTTTGGGCTAGAATTGTATCAACATGGTTCAGCTCCATGACTCCCTTAGTGTTGTGCCTTTCTGATGCATAGTAGTACTCATTCTCAGCCATTGTCTCGATCACTTCAATGGCTTCTTCCACAGTCTTTTTCCTGTTCAATGAACCTCCTGATGAATGGTCTACAGCCTTCCTTGATTCATAAGAGAGCCCATCATAGAAGATGTGCAGTTGCACCCAATCATGGAACATGTTTGGTGGGCATTTCCTTGTCAAGTCCTTGAATCTCTCCCATGCCTCGTAGAGAGTTTCACCATCTTGTTGTCTAAAAGTCTGAACCTCAGATCGAAGCCTATTGACCTTTTGTGGAGGGTAGAAACGTGCCAGAAACTTGCTTTCCACCTCATCCCATGTTGTTAGACTCCCCCTTGGGAATGATTCCAGCCACTTAGCTGCTTTGTCCCTAAGTGAAAATGGGAACAAAAGCAGTTTATAGGCATCTTCCTGGACTCCATTGGACTTCACAGTGTCACAAATTCTCAGGAATTTTGTGAGATGTTGGTTTGGGTCTTCATTAGCACTTCCTCCAAAGGAACAATGATTCTCCACTAGTGATATTAGCTGTGGCTTGAGCTCAAAATTGTTGGCCTGAATGGGTGGTTTCTGGATGCTACTACCACAATTCCCAGAGGTTGGGTTTATGTATGAACTAAGAACCCTCCTCTCAGGGATGGCATCGTTTCCATCAGCTCTCTCATGGTTGTGAACTTCTCTATCCATGTTGAGATCTAAAGCTTCCTCAAAATTGTCCTCAGATTCTCCTTCAGAGTCCTCTTCTCCCACTACTCTCTTCCCTCTTGCTTCCCTTCTAAGTCTATGAAGGGTCCTCTCTGGTTCGGTATATGGAGGAGTTGATGTCTCTCCTCTCCTACCTGTCATACAAGAACACAGCTCAAACACAAACAAGTGAAATACTCTTGGTTAATGGAAGAGTATGGTTAGCTCAATTGAGGAATTAATTCAAACAGTTAGTGAGTCAGTGAGTTAGTTGCATGAATTTAAAGGCATAAAGAAGGAAAGCATGTAACCAAGTGCAGAAATTAAAATTCAACAAGTATCTTGGACAGAATTAACAAAGCAAGAGAAAATTGCTCAATCTAGTTAGCTTCCAATTTGAGAATTGTCAATCGAAAACCAATCCCCGGCAACGGCGCCATAAACTTGATGCGCATAATCTAGTTATGCTACGATTTAGGAAATTGCACGATTGGCAAAATTCCTTCCGGCAAGTGCACCGGTTATCGTCAAGTAAAAACTCACAATAGAGTGAGGTCGAATCCCACAAGGATTGGTTGAGTGAGCAATTCGGATTAGAAGTGTGTTCTAGTTGAGCGGAATCAAGATTGAGATGAGAATTTGCGGAATGTAAAGTTGGCGGGAAAAGTAAATGACAAGAAATTAAAATGGCGGAATCTTAAATTGCATGAATTAAAGAGTAGAAACTAAATTGCTGAAATTAAAAGGGAATGGGGGTGATTGCATGAATTGAGTTGCAGAATGTAAAGAGAAAGTGGAAATCAGAATTTGGGGGATTCATTGGGTTAAAGGAGATATTGAGATCTCCGAATCAAAACATGTTTATCTCTTCCTCAAGCAATGCATTCATTGAATTTTGCTTGGCAATCTTATATGATTGGATCCCAATCCCTTGGCTCACCAATTCTCTCTAAAAATGAACAAATTCCCAATCCCTTGGTTTAAATGTTCATAAGAAGAGATGATGCTCTATCACTGATTATACCACACAATTTCATGAACCACAATTTGGTAGGATTACATGTCACAATATCCATCCAAACCCCAATCCAATTCATTGTGAGAAAGCTTCTCTAGCATGAATCCTCCATTCCTTTCCCAAGGTTCCGAAGGATTCCAATTATGGGTAGTTTCTTTCCCAAGACAACTACCCAATGGAATTAGATCGAGAAGCTTTCTAACAAAATTCAAGAGAAAAGATTGAAGAAGAAGATAAACTATTATTGATTCATTGAATTACAATAAAGCTCCCTAACCCAATGAAAAGGGGGTTTAGTGAATCATAGCTCTGAATTCAATTACAAAGAAAAGGAAAACTAGCTAAAAGTGAAAGTAAAAGTCCCCTCTAACTTAACTTCTATCCTATTTATACACTTTCTATATTGAGCTTCAGTTGTGCTTCTTGGGCTTTGAGGCCTCTCCTTGCTTTCCTTTTGCCTTGGGTTTATGATCCATAATCTTGATGAGGTTGTTGATCCAAATCCTGTAACATTTATTGAGCCAACTTAGTGATAATCAAATAATGACACATGACTCAATAAATTGAGATTTCAAACTCATCAATCCTTCAGGCCCAATCCCATAAACCATGATATTCAATTGGGTTTCATACCAAAGTAAGTTTAAGTTAATCTTTGTGCTCAAAGACTAACTTAAATCACAATATTTTTGGCCCAGAAACCTTTTCCAAGAGTGGCGTTTAAGTTGTAGTTTAAGCTTAAACTGCAGCTTAAACGCCAGACACTTCCAGTGAGGCCTTTTGTAGAAGCACGTTTAAGCTTTAGTTTAAGGTTAAACTGAAGCTTAAACGTGGAAATGGAAGAAGGTATCCCTGGAGAGTCATGTAGTCGAACACGTTTAAGCTTCAGTTTAAGGTTAAACTGAAGCTTAAACGTGGAGATAGGAAGGGCAGCCCTGGAGGTCGAACACGTTTAACCTCCAGTTTGAGGTCAAACTGGAGGCTAAACGTGGAAAAGGGTGGAGGCATACTGGAGGTCGAACACGTTTAACCTCCAGTTTGAGGTCAAACTGGAGGTTAAACGTGGAAGCTTAGAATGGTAGCCCTGGAGGTCGAACACGTTTAACCTCCAGTTTGAGGTCAAACTGGAGGTTAAACGTGGAAGCTTAGAATGGTAGCCCTGGAGGTGTCGAACACGTTTAACCTCCAGTTTGAGGTCAAACTGGAGGTTAAACGTGGAAATGGAGAGAGCAACCCTGGAGTAGAAAAGCTGTCGAACACGTTTAAGCTCCAGTTTAAGGTCAAACTGGAGCTTAAACGTGGAATGGCTCCCTGGTACTCTTCCTGGTTCTGGCGTTTAACCTCCAGTTTGAGGTCAAACTGGAGGTTAAACGTGGAACTCCTCCCTGGGTGGCATACTCATTCTGGCGTTTAACCTCCAGTTTGAGGTCAAACTGGAGGTTAAACGTGGAATGCTTCTTTAGTGAGGCTTTTCATTCTGGCGTTTAACCTCCAGTTTGAGGTCAAACTGGAGGTTAAACTTCAATTCCAGCATTTCTTATCCTTCATGATTTTTGGCGTTTAAGCTCTAGTTTAGGCTTAAACTGGAACTTAAACTCCACATGTGATATTCAAGCTTCCTTTATTGATTTTGTTGCTTCCTTGCCTAGCCTCTTCTTCCCTGAAATCATCCAAACAATTGCATCAAAGTCTTGCAAAATTTCATGAGAAATCTTCCATTCATAGCATTTAAGTATTATAACTAAAACTCATGGAATATGCATCAAAATCATGTTGTTTGGATGGTTCATTGCTTTGTTCTTCATTTAACCATTTTTGGTTACTTTAAGCTCAAGAAAATGCATAAAACAACTAAAACTAACAGAAAAATGCTAGTGAAACTAGCCTATGATGCCTTGGCATCAGGCTGGCTCTGCTAGAGAGCATTAGGAGTAGGGTAGAGATCTCTTTATTTAAATTTTCTTTTTTGAATTTGAGAATTGAAAATCAGATCTGGGCTTTCTTTTCTTTCTGTTTCATTTTTCCTTCCTCTGCAAGTTTCCCTTTCTGCAATTTCACAAATCAATTTACATTGAGCTTTATTTTAATCTTCTGTTCTCATAGCTTTCTTTTCCCATTGCTTCCAATTTACTTTCATGAAATTTAAATCTTCTTGTTTCTCTGTATTTTGCATTTAATGTTTGCTGTTAGCTTGATTTACATTTCCTACAAATTTACATTTTTTGCACTTGCTCTAAGTTACTGATCTATTGCTTTCTTTAAACTTCCAACACCCAGCCCCCTTTACATTTCATGCAATTTACCTTTCTTGTCATTTAAGATTCTGTCAATTTAATTTTCTTTCTCTTTAAGCTTCTGCCAATTTAAGCTTCTGCTCATTTACTTTCTGCAACTTTAAATTCACTGCTATTTACATTCTTTTGGTCACTTTTCACCCAATTCACCAATGTTAGCTTGACTAAACTAATCACCCACTAAAGTTGCTTGATCCATCAATCCCTGTGGGATCGACCTCACTCTAAGTGAGTTTTACTACTTGATGCGACCCGCTACACTTGCCGATGAGTTTTGATGTGGAATCCCATTTCAACCCATCAAGTTTTTGGCGCCATTGCTGGGGATTGATTTAGATCAACAATGATTAAGTGGGTGAGAAGTCTAGATTAAGCATTCTCTTTGTTTTGTTCTCTATTTTAAGTTGAAACCAAGGTGTTTGTGTTTTTGCCTCACTAAGAAATTCTTATCTCTGATTTGAGTAATTTCTGTTTTCACTGGTTGTGTGTTTTACAAAATTCAAATGGAGTTCAACTCATCTTATGATCAAACAAATTTTATAGGATATTACCCACCATCACCAATCTCTAATGGTGGCTAGGAATATCACTAAGAAAATACAAATTCTGAGAACTTCAATCCATAAAGATTTGCTTCAAAAACACAAGAACAGCAAGAAAATCATATTGGATACCAACCACCACCACAAAATGATTCATATCATTATCCTCATGGTGGTTGGGAGTATCACCAAGAATTGAAAGAGTATGAACATCTCCCAGAGCCACAAAGTGACTCATACTGTGATGACAGTTACACAACTGTGGCTGGAAAGGGAATGTCAAAAGTTCATACTCCATTCATCAAGAGACATCTTCCCTAGAGTATACTCTCAATAAAGTCATGCAGAATTGTCCACCCTCACTTCCTAGTTTCTCATTTGAAAGTTCTTCATCACTTGATTATGCCTCAACACAAAGTTTCCTTCAAGATCCATACAACTCATCTCACCAACCACAAAATTCCTTCCACAACTCACAAAATTCACTCCATAACCCTCAAAATAACTTCACTACAACACGTTCATATCCACAAAATTTCTCTCAACCTTCAGAGGATCTCCTTCAAAAGTCCAGAGAATTTTTCGAAAGACAAGAACAATCCTGGAAAAGGCAAGAAACTCTCTACAATAAAATGAATGGATATTTGGAGCAAGCAAGAAGAAACAGAGAATTGCTAAGCAAGGAAGGTGAAGATCAATTGGTGGATAAAAAGGAGGAAGTGGAAGAACAAGAAAGTGAGGAAGTCAGTCAAAAAAATTCACACTCAAGTGAGGCAGAAAAGTACATGAAGAAAGAGCTCATTGAGCCACCAATTCAAAAGACTCTAGATAAAGATAAAATTCCAATAAACACACAGCAACCAAGTCTAGAATTCAAAGGAATGAAGGCAACTAACAAGAGCACCAATCATACCCCTGATCCAGCAAGCAAGCTCAATCAAGCCATGTACAAAAGGAAGCTTGCTGAGAGGAGGCCAAGAAAGGGGACAATAGCTGAAACTTCTTCCCCCTTGAGGTCATTCCTCTTAACAAACTGGAAGAAGAGGAAGAAAGTGAAGAACATGTCAACCGTAGGTAACATTTCTTTTCTTTGCTTTGTTTTCTTTCTTTGCTTTATTTAAATTCAATAAATTGGTATATGATTACATTCTAAGTTTAGTGTTGCCATGCAACAATTTGTTTTCTATCCCTCTGGATGATTGCATCAATTCTAATTGAAAGTGTCACACTAAGATTCTAAGTTTGGTGTGCCACTTATTTTCTATGCAAGTCATCCAGCAACACCACTTGTTTGCATAATCATAATTCCTTTCCAGTATTATTTTTCTTTTAGTTTGACACTTTTTCATTCTACTTGCTTTAGTCATTTCTCTGTTTTTAAATTCTTTCATTTAGTTTGCTACTCAACTGTTTTTGTTAATACCTCACCAAGAAATTCTTATTCATGACAGATGCTTCACTTGGTGATTGTATTTAACAAATAACAGTTTCATTTTCTTCATTTTATTTCAAATAAATTGACATAGGATTGCATTCTAAGTTTGGTGTTGCTATGCAACAAATTTTGGTTCCAATCTTTACTGGATACTTGCATTAATTCCAAGTGAAAGTGTCACACTAAGTTTGGTGTGCCACTTATCTTTTATGCCATGTATCATGCACACCCTCTTATGTTTGCAATCACAGTGTCTCTGTCTCTTGTGCCTTGATTGTTATCTTCAATTTTTCTTACTTGAAACACATGTACTGCTAACCTTCCATTGTGTAAGATATTCATGATCCATCTTAGTCCCATAGCCATTATTCTAATTGTTGCTTGAGGATGAGCAAGCACTCTGAGTTTGGCAAGGGAAGAGGAAGAATGAGAGGAAAATGACAACAATAGAGAAGATGAATTACAAGGTTGTAAGGTTCTTTTTCCTCTCATTTGTTTACAGCACTTTAAATTGCATGATTGTCTTTATCTTCTCTGTATGCATGAGTGGTATAAATAAGCATAGCCTAAATTTTTATTGTAAAATGTTGCTGTACCACTATAACTACTAACTTGAGTTTTGTAAAGTTCAAAGCAGTAAAGTATCATGATTATAAACAAACAAGGAATTAAAGAAGAACTTAGCATGTGCATACAAGTATTGGAAGGCTAGTATAATTAATTGTTGCTCAATTGCATTGGATTTTATTTAATTGAAGTTTTCATCTAGGACATTTTGTGAAATCTTTTGAAATCATGAAAACCTTGAAAAAGCAAATACAGTTACAGCAAGAAAAGCAAAAGGGAAAGAATGAGAAAGCTGAAGGCTCTGAGTACCAATGATAATTCATTTGTTAAGTACTTGTGGTGTTTATGTATCAAGCAAAAAGCTTGAAAACAAAACACTTAGAGGTCAAGGCTAGGCTCAAGTACAAAAGCACTCCCTCAAAGCTCAAGGCTCTGAGCATCAATGATTAGAGAGTCAAGAAAAGAAACAAATGAGCTTAATGAAGTCCTCTAATTAAATGCTTGTGGTGCTTATGTATCAAGTGGTAATACTTGAAAACAAAGCATTTAGAAGTCGTTGCTTTGTTATCAACTCATGGGGTAAAATACCCAAAAGGAGAAGCTAAGAAGAAAATCAAAAGCTTGTTTCAAGGAAGAAACATAAGAAAAAGATTTCATAAAATGAGCTAGATAGAAGCATCAATCATTTACATTTCTTTTGTGATTGTAGAATGCATAGAAAACTAGCTAACCATGAACAATGAGTTGCTATTCTTCTTACATTGGATTGTCAATCTTTATTATATGATTCTTTTCTTGCTTAGGGACAAGCAAGGTTTAAGTTCGGTGTTGTGATGACATGTCATCATGTCATGTTTTTCTATGCTTTTTTCATACAAGAAATTGATGATTAGTGCTTAAATATTGCATTCTTTTGTGCTTAAATTGTATATTTTCTTGATCTTTTGATTTTATAAATTTTGTAGGAAATGAGTGGAAAAAGAAGCAAAAAAAGCACAAATTAAGCTCAAAAAGAGAAAAAAATAATTTTGGGGCACACTTTGAAGTTTGAGCACGCTTTGGAACCTTAGGCCACGCTTTTAAAAGCGTGACCCATGACCATGAAGCCATGGCATGCATTTATGCCTTATGCATGCATGAATTAAAAATTAAAATATGCATTTAATGGATGAAATGCATGAGCTTCACGTTAATTGGCATTACAAAGCCAATTAATGCATGCATAAAGCATTAAATCATTTATGCCAAATAAAGGAATACTACGGCATTACTAAAGGAACCAATGAAAGCATGCATGGAACTTAATTACTAATGCCAATAAATGAATGAATGAAATGCATGCATTATTAATTAAAGCCAATGGAAGAATGCATGTAAATTACAAAAACGCTAATGCATTAGCTTTATTAATAAAAGTAAAGCATGCATTTAATTAATACCATCATTGGCATTATTTGGAAATAAATGGAATAAAGATGCTTAAAGCAATGAACACTAGCGTTCATTAATGTAACGGAGCGCTCATCCAAGGAAGAAAGGGAGCGCTACATTAATTTCATTCACTTTTTCGTGACTTTAAGCAAGGCTAAGCAAGGAAGCAAGGACGCTACGTTGAAAAATTCAACTGAGCGCCATTGCTAGCCAAAAAGGAAGTAGCCGAGGTTCGAACTAAGCACATGGAGGAAAACAAGGAGTGCTACACCAAGCAATGAAGGAGCCAAGGTTCGAAAGTGGGAGCCTCAAATCCAAGCAAAGGGCGCTCCATTTCCTTACCTCACTGAGCGCTACCATGCACAAGGAAATGGGCTTGACACGAGACAAAAATTGGAAGGCACACAAAGTTATTGAGCGCTGCGTTCAAATCACCAACGGAGCGCTATGAACAAGGCTTGGTTCGACGAGCCTGGGACAAGGCAAGGGAGCGCTACGCTCCACTGGAACATGCCTCCAACCAAAATTGAACCAAGCAACCCTGACCCATGCCACTTGAACCAAACCATTCAGATCCACTCCTCTTCAAATCTAAAGCAAGCAAAGCACATTATCATCACTCAAAGGCACAAGAGATAGTTAGAATAGGAATTTCATTTAATTGTAATTTATTTTTAATTTTAATTTCATTTTAATTTTGTATAAGCCTATAAAAAGGCATATGTTCCATTTTAGAAAAAGGGCTGGCTCTGCTATAGAGCATTAGGAGTAGGGTAGAGAGCTCTTTGTTTAAATTTTCCTTTTTGAATTTGAGAATTGAAAATCAGATCTGGACTTTCTTTTCTTTCTGTTTCTTTTTTCCTTCCTCTGCAAGTTTCCCTTTCTTCAATTTCACAAATCAATTTACATTGAGCAGCTTGATTTTAATCTTCTGTTCTCATAGCTTTCTATTCCCATTGCTTCCAATTTACTTTCATGAAATTTAAATCTTCTTGTTCCTCTGCATTTTGCATTTGATGTTTGCTGTAAGCTTGATTTACATTTCCTGCAAATTTACATTTTCTGCACTTGCTCAAAGTTACTGATTTATTGCTTTCTTTAAACTTCCAGCACCCAACCCCCTTTACATTTCATGCAATTTACCTTTCTTGTCATTTAAGATTCTATCAATTTACTTTTCTTGCTCTTTAAGCTTCTGCCAATTTAAGCTTTTGCTCATTTACTTTCTGCAACTTTAAATTCACTGCTATTTTCATTCTGTTGGTCACTTTTCACCCAATTCACCAATGTTAGCTTGACTAAACTAATCACCCACTAAAGTTGCTTGATCCATCAATCCCTATGGGATCGACCTCACTCTAAGTGAGTTTTACTACTTGATGCGACCCGCTACACTTGCCGGTGAGTTTTGGTGTGGAATTCTAATTTCCACCCATCAATAAACTTAAAGAAAAATAAGAAAACATTAATTATTGATGGGTTGCCTCCTAACAAGTGCTTCTTTAACATTACTAGCTTGACGGTTAGCTCCTAACAGAGATAGATAGGGGCTCAGAATTTTGCCCCTTACAGTGAACTTCTTGCCTGTGCTCTCATGGATGAGCTCCACATGCTCTAGAGACAGGATCTTGTTCATAGTGTGTAGAATGACTGGGTTATCAGTGAAGACCACTCTCATACCAGGTAAGAGACCTTCAGTGGGGATTTTCTTATCCCTCCATCCTTTAGGTACTTTCGTCTTAGTACCTTTATTCTCAGTGCTTGCTAATGGCTGCCCAACACCAAACTTAGAGTTGGTGTCTAGGGGCTCCGTTAGGCTCTGTAATGAGAAGAGTGGTTGAAGCACTTCATGTTTATGAATGGTTTATGAATTCACATTTCATGATATATATTTGCTCTATTTAGGTGGATTTCATCAACTTTTCTTACATTTATCCATTGAAATAGCATAGTTTCATGAATTCTTCCTAAATTATGCTTGAAAGTAAAAACATGCTTTTTATGCCTTTTAATTGCTAATTTTTATTCACTTTAATCCCATTTGATTCCTTGATGTGTTTGTTGAGTAATTTCAAGATTATAAGGCAAGTATGGATTGAAGAAGTGAGGAAGGAAAGCATACAAAGTGGAAGAATTCAAGAAATGAAGGATTTGGAAAGCTGCCAATCTTGACCTCTTTGTACTAAATTGATCATAACTTACAGAGATCCAAATGAGGCAGTTCCAGTGGCATTAGAAAGCTAACATCCGGGGGCTTCAAAATGATATACAACAATTTGTATGTACGCACAAGTCAGGATTTAGCAAGTGTACGTACGCACAAATTGTGTGCGTACGCACACTTAAGCTTATGTCCACTATAGCGAATTGTATATCATTTTGAAGCTCCAAACGTTAGCTTTCCAATGCCACTAAAGCCGTCTCATTTGGACCTCTGTAACTCAAGTTATGCTCAATTTAGTACAAAGAGGTCAGGATTGGCAGCTTTCCAAATCCTTCATTTCTTGAATTCTTCCACTTTGTATGCTTTCCTTCCTCACTTCTTCAATCCATACTTACCTTATAATCTTGAAATTACTCAACAAACACATCAAGGAATCAAATGGGATTAAAGTGAATAAAATTTAGCAATTAAAAGGCCTAAAAAGCATGTTTTTACTTTCAAGCACAATTTAGGAAGAATTCATGAAACTATGCTATTTCAATGGATAAATGCAGAAAAGTTGATAAAATCCACCTAAATAGAGCAAATATATATCATGAAATATGAATTTATCACATCCCCATACTTAAACAATAGCATGTCCTCATGCTATACTAAAGGAAGATAAGAAGGGGAATCAACAATTATTCAATGTAACTGTCTATATGCAATCTATCTATATATATGTAACTATTATACCTTATACTATCTAACTATTGATATGTATTTAATTAGTCCAAGTAAATCAATTTCCAAGAAAGCATCTATATACAACCAAGGGCTAAAGCAATTATAACCAAATCCTATTAACAATTGAATTGAGTCTTATAAAAGAATTTAACCAAATTTGCAAGATAAGCAATAATCATAGGTGAAAATACGGAATTGAGTAATTGAACCCTCACTGGATATGTGTATGCACTCTAGTCACTCAAGTATTTAGGGTCAATTCACTCAATTCTCCTCTAATCATACTTTCTAAAGTTTTTTCTTCATCTAACCAACCAACAAATACTTAATGTACATATGCAAAAAATCATGAGGTCTTTTTAAGGTTGTAATGGGGCTAAGGTTAAAGGTAAGGATGTATATATGGCTAGGTGAGCTTGCATTTGAATCTTTGATTAACCTAAGTTCTCAATAACACATACATACCCTATACAATTCTAATATCAAACTTAGCTACCCAATGGTGCTTCCTTCAGCTGAGGTAGAATGAGGTTTATGAACCTTGAACACAAGATAGTCCTCATCTAATTGCAGGACTAGTTCTCTTCTGTCTACATCAATCACAGCCTTGGCTGTAGCTAGGAAGGGTCTTCTAAGGAAGATGGATTCATCCTCTAGGATTATGAATTCAGCAGGGATGTATTCAACCTTCACCAAGACATCCTCTACCAGTCCATAAGCCATTTTTATAGACTTGTCTACAATCTCTAGTGAGATTCTTGCAGCTTGTACCTCACAGATCCCCAGTCTCTCCATTACAAAGAGAGGCATGAGGTTTATGCTTGACCCTAGGTCACACAGAGCCTTATCAAAGGTCATGGTACCTATGGTGCAAGGAATTAAGAAGCGTCCGGGATCCGGCTTCTTCTGAGGTAACCTTCTGATTCCTTTGATGGCAGCCATAAGTGATTAACTCATGTCCTCTCATCAAGTTAACCTCCTCCACTGCAGTAATCCACCACGTTGAGATGACTCATGTCCTCTCATCAAGCCACCTCTAGGTTTCTCACTGTAGCAGAAGATGAAGCTCTAAGCAAACCACTCCCCTTCACGATCCTACTCAAGGTGGCACAGACAAGGCAGATCTTCTAGATCAGAAAGTATTGCTTCTCTGACTCTAACCTTAATGCCACAGAGACCTCACTTACCCACGGTCAACGGGATTATATGTCACGTATCCAAAGTTTCCCAAATACTCTATTGGAATCTGTAATGCAATCTCTAGCTTTGGTTCAACGCTATCCAGGTCAGGACTCGCACAGAACCCATGTAGAACAAGGATGATTGTCATGGGTCACCCTCAATTCATGAGATAAAGAACGAGAATGCATAAGAGAACAGAATCAGACATATTGAACTAGAACAGTAATATTATTGATCCATGAAACTCAGCAGAGCTCCTAACCTTAACCTTAGGAGGTTAGTGACTCATGCTGTTCGAAAATACAATGGAAAATGTAAAAGTGGGCAAGAGTACTCTCTAACAAGGGTGGTGCACGAAATTGTGAGCACACTTTTCACAACTCTGGTACAACTAACCAGCAAGTGCACTGGGTCGTTGATGCACGGAAACTTGTCTCTCAACAATTTTCCTTCGGCAAGTATACTGAATTGTCGTCAAGTAAAAACTCACAATAGAGTGAGGTCGAATCCCACAGGGATTGATTGGTCAAGCAACTTTAATTAGAGGAATGTTCTAGTTGAACTAAGCAAAATTCGATTTGAGATTTGCAGAAAATTAAATGGCGGAAAAGTAAATAGTAGAAAATGTAAATGCTGGAAATAAAGAGCTGAATGTAAATAGCAGAAAGTAAATTGCAGAATCTTAAATGGGAATGGGGAAGATGCTCATGAAAGTAGATTGCAGAATTTATAGAGAATGGGTAAGATCAGAAATGGGGAATTCATTGGGCTTAGGAGATGTTGCATTCTCCGGATCAAGTTCATTTTCATCTCTTCCTCAATCAATGCATTCATTGATCTCCTTGGCAATCTTAAGTGATCGAATTCCAATTTCTTGGTAATTCAATCTCTCAAATCTTGATCAATAGCCAATTCCTTGGTCAATTGCTCATGAGAAGAGATGAAGTATGGTCACTGATTATACCACATGTATTTTCAAATCAAAGTGTTGGTAGGATTATATGTCACTATATCCATCCAAACCCCAATTTGGTCCAACATGAGAAAGCATTTCTAGCATGATCTCTTCATTCCTCTTCCAAAGTTCCGAAGAGATCCAAGTATGAATAGCTTCTTTTCCAAGATAACTACCCAATTGAATGAAGATTGAAAGCTTTCTAGTAAAATCAAGAGAAAAGATAGAAGAAGAATAATGAAAACTAATATTGATCCATCAAATTACAATAGAGCTCCCTAACCCAATAAAAGGGGTTTAGTTATTCATAGCTCTGGGAATGAAAATCATAGATGGAGAGTACATTCTGAGAATTAAACTAAAAGTTACAGAGAAAGTAAAATACAGAGAGTGATTCTCTAATTTCCAACCCCCTTTTCTGATCTTCTAGTTGGTTCTTCAAATCTTGGATATGGGCCTTTGGATCTTGAGTTTGAAGTAGTTATCTTCTTCCGTGAGCTTAGCTTCACTTGCAGAGAGAAAGTGTGAAGTGGGTATGGACTTTTAGCTTAAGACGTTAGTGGCGTTAACGTTAAGTGAAAGTGTGGGTTCGAGAATGTTAGTGGCAGTCACCTTTTTCACTAACGTTCCTAACCAAAGGATAATTCACGTTAACTTCAACGTTAGTGGCACCAACGTGACCACTAACGTTGCCTCTTGGTCCTTCGCACACATTATTGGGACTTACCTTTTCCAATAACGTTGAGAATCCTCCCTTCCCCCTACGTTAGAATTCACGTTAGTGTGGCTAACGTGACCTCTAACGTAGGCTCGCCAAATCTTCGAAAATGTTAGTGACACTTACCTTTGTCACTAATGTTTCAAAACGCCCCTACTTCCCACGTTAGAGTGCACGTTAACTAGGTTAACGTGGCTTCTAACGTGGTGGTGATAGCCATCTCCAACGTTAGTGACAAAGGTGAGTGTCACTAACGTTGGCTCATCATTCTTCAATCCACATTAGCTTCCACGTTAACTAAGTTAATGTGGGAGTTAACGTTGCTCATAGTGGCTCGTTCCAACGTTAGTGACAAAGGTGAGTGTCACTAACTTTGGCGATTCTTGCTCCCTCCACGTTAGCTTCCACGTTAACTAAGTTAACGTGGCAACTAACGTGGCTCAAACTGGCTTAGTCGAACGTTAGTGACAAAGGTGAGTGTCACTAACGTTGGCCATTCTTTTTCTTCTTCCACGTTAGAGTTCACGTTAACTTAGTTAACGTGACTCTTAACGTGGGCTATGATGGCTTCGAGGACGTTATTGGCGATTACTTTTCTCATTAACATTGCAAGCTAGCTCCCATTCCACGTTAGTGGTTACGTTAGTTAGACTAACGTGGCTGCTAACGTGGTTCTTCCTTGCTTCCTTTGTCCTGAAATCAAGCAATAGAGTGCATCAAAGTTCTAATCCAAATCATGAGACATGTATCATCCAATTTGTCATTCAATTCTTGCATAATTCTCATGAAATTATGTAAAGTGCACAATGTTTGCTTGAATCAAGATGTAAGTGAAATTCTACCCAAAACTTGCTTATTTCCTAAGAAAATGCATGAAACTACCCTAAAACAGTAAAGAAAAGGTCAGTGAAACTGGCCAAAATGCCCTGGCATCACAACACCAAACTTAAAGCTTGCTTGTTCCTAGGCAAGTACTGGAACAAGAGAATGATGAGTGAAAATGCCAAGAGATATGAGTCATTATTGTGGAAGTCATCTCCTTGGTTTTATGGTGGTTTCATGCATAGCAACTTAGGTTCATTCCTTCACTAGCTTTCAGACCTTTATCATGTCCTGGAATACTCACTTGATTGCACCCTATGAGACTTTTATTCATTGATCCTTTTGTTGTTTTCAAGGTTTGATTGTGCTCTTAGGCTAAGTGCTCTGTGAGGGGGCGACTTTTTAAGATAAGCTTTCAGCCAGCACTCCGGAACCAGTTGGTTCAAGGTGCTAGGTGTTGAGACACCCCTAAGGACTTACTCCCTCAAGTCTCTTTCCCCCATACATACACACCACAGGCACATGATTTGTTTATTTTCTTTCTTGAGACCTTGGTGTCTAACACCTCTTTGGGTTACTAAGTGTTCTGTAGCAAAGGTTACTCTTGATAGTGGACTTTCAGCTGATAATCCCGGGTTAGTTAACCCAAGTTACCAAGTGATAAGGCACCCCTAAGAGCTTATTCATCCAAGTAAATCCCTTACACAGGAACACCACAGACACTTGCCTCAAGATTCAAACCCTTGGTGCCTAGCCTTATTTCTTACTCTTTGTCTTTTATTTTTCAACTTTCATTTTCTTTTCTCCTTTTTCTTATTAGGATCTTGTTATTTAGCTAGTCTTATGGGGTGTGTTTCCAGCATATGATTCAGGACAGATAGTTGTCTTCCTACCTTATTGGTGAACCAACTTAGCTAATCTATTACCACACCACAAAATTAGGCACTTACTCCACAATATGAATTCCACTCTGGTCTTTTATAACAAACATTCTCTTTTTATTTAACTTAAAATGACAAGCATACAAGTAAACAAGGTGAAGATGCAGCATTGACATTAAAACCAGCACATATCAACTTAAGTAAAGGAAAACTTAAAGGAAGAATTGAAAATCCTAAACTACCATGGAAGATGTTCTATTTCATACATGATTTTCCTTATTTAAAACTTGGAAAAGATGGATTAAAGAGGGAACTCCACCACCTTTTAATCATGGGGTTGCCCATGCTCTCCCTTTTGTTTGTCCTCTTTGTGTCTACTTGTGTTTCCTCGAATCCTTGCCAGTCTCGCTTTCTTCCAATCCTCAAGTGCCTTCCTTACTGATTCATGACTCTTTTCCACCCTTTCTCTTTCTTCTCGTGCTAATTCATCCTTCACTTCTTCATACCTTATGATTCCTGGATGCAATATAGGTAGCTGTCCGACTAAGTATCCGAGCCTGGCTTTGGTGTTTATATGATTTCTAGTCTCACTCATGTAAACCCCTTCTGAGAATGCCCTGTGCTCGTCAAATAGTTCTGCTTGTTCTAATTGTTTTCGATGCATCTCATGTATGTGTGCACCTTGATGTGCTTGGATGTTGATTAGCTTCTGGATAGATTCTTGTTGTTCATTTTGCCTTTGTTTTATCCTGTGGAAGGATTCACCGCATTATTTTTCTTGTTCCAATTGCTGCTCTATCATTTGCAGTTGAAGCTCCTTCTGTGCTCCTTGGTTTTCCAAGTATTGTCTAGATAAACCATCAATGGCTTCCTGTAGTTGGTGCATATCCAAAGTGGCTGGAGCTTGCTCCTCTAGGTTTTATCCTTCTACTACTTGATGGGCTGGCCTCTTCCTTGGCTTCCGTTGAGGTAGGGGAGATGCAACAGCATGCATCCGTCGAACTGTAATTGGAATGCCCTCTTTTATCCACTCGGGGTCTTCATCTTCAAACACCACTCCAGCTTTGTCACATAGTCGGAAAATAGTGCTGGGGTAGCCTAACTTTCCTCTAGAGTCGCTTTTCTCGGATCCCTTCCTAATGCCTTCGGCTATGAGTTCATGAACCTTGATCTCTCCTCCTTTGAGTATGTAGCGCACCATTGTGGCTCTCTTAAGATTTACCTCTGAGTTGTTTCCGGCTGGGAGGATGGATCTCCTTACGATTTTGAACCACCCCTTTGCTTCAGAAGTGAGGTCTCCTCTCTTAATGAACTTTGGTTTCCTTTCGGAATCTCATACCCAGTCAGCTCCTGGTACACAAATATCTTGCACAATCTGGTCATAATTGGGGCTGTTATTAATTCTTGAATGGTAGCTCTCTTCTGCAAATGGTATGGACCGTAGCTTTAATGCCCTCATGACACTCATGGGACTGAAATCCACAGTCTTTCCTCTTACAAAACTTGTATAGGACTCATCTGCCTTATCATATCGCACCGCATTTGCATAGAACTCTCTTACAAGATTTGTATTTACCTTAATAACCAGATCAGTGAGGAGCTCCCATCTTCTCTTTTCTACCTTCTTCGTGATTTCGGGACACTCAGTTTTTCTGACTTGAAAGGCCAGCTCATAGATGATCTCCTTATCAACCATCCATCCGTACTATAATGCATGGTGAAAGGTTCTAAATTTCTTTTCATCAAAAGGGTGTTGCTCCATAGGCTCCTTTCCCTTTCTTCTCTTAGAGCTTGATGAAGCCATGAGTGATTTTGGTTATGTGAAGGTGTTGGGCTCCGAAAATGATAAATGTGAAGATTGAGAGTGGAATGTGAAGGTGGGGTACGGAACAAGGATCATTTATATAGAGAGGTGGTGAGTGAATGAAAGGTGTGGATTGATGGAGTGGTTGATTGATGGATGGTTGGGGTTTAGCATGGAAAGAGGACAAGGATCATCAACTTTATAAAGGGGTTGGTTCGGTCTCCAAGGGTATCCTTCTTCCAATGTTGCATGGCCACATTTTCCAATGTATTCCCTTTTAAGACAAGTGTGTACTCTCCCTTCATGAAGTGGCCGAAACTTCTCCTTTCAATTGTCCCATCAATTTTCCTACAAAATAACAAAAATGTGATTATTAAATGTGTGGATAGTGGTGGCAAAGATAAACAATTTTGCTCATTCATGAGAACAAACCAACTGACTAACTGAATGTCCATGTATGCAACATTGGTGACACCATGGGTGACACCAAACTTAGTTTGTGGTTATGTGATGAAAAAGTTTTGTTCAAGGCTCTAAGAGTAACATGATATGAATTGCAGTCATGCTTTCTTAGTATGCCTTGAACACCAAACTTATTCATCACTATATGCTGCATAAAAGGATTCCTTCAAGTGTATGTCAAGGTTGGTTTTGAATTCATGAATTTTGCATTATTAACTAGTCTAAAAGCATATAAAGCATGGGTTGCCTCCCATGAAGTGCTTCTTTAGCGTCACTAGCTTGACGTTTTTCCTTTGTCAGGGTGGTTGGTAGTGCTTCAAGTCCTCCCCCTTGCAGTAAATCTATCTCCATTGGCTTCATCAAGGATCTCCACATGTTCTAAGGAGAGAACTCTGTTGATGGTAAAAACTTTAGGTAGCTGAGATGGGATGGTGGGGAGATCGAGGGGAATGGCTGGGAAGTAAGCTGAGATTACTTTATCCCCAAGAGAGAAGTCCTCTATAGGAATCTTCTTGTTCCTCCACCTCCTTGGTACCTTCTTCTTTGTTCCTTTTGATGTTGCCTTGCTCTTTGTGACCTCCTCTTCCAAGGAGATTTTATTGCTGGTCTCATATAACTCTGGTGGTTTAGGTTCCTCCTGATTTTTCTTGAGCTGTGACAGCTGCTGATTGCCTTGTTCATCAACCAAGGGGATTCCCAGATGTGCTGGTTGTGCTTCAGTGCTTGTTTCTTCCTTCAGTATCCCACTGTGATCTTTGCTTAATTCTTTGTTCTCTTGATCTGTTTCTTGTGAGGGTTTGAAAACATTGAAGGTGAGTTGTTCGTCATGGATCCTCAAAATTAGCTCCCCTCGCTCCACATCTATAAGTGCTCTGGCTGTAGCTAGGAATGGTCTTCTCAATATGATTGGGTGGAGGTGACTCTCTTCCATGTCTAATATGACAAAGTCTGTGGGCAGGAAGTATTTTTCAACCTTTACCAGCACATTTTCAACCACTCCTACTGCTTGTTTTTTAGTTTTGTCAGCTAGCCTGATAACTACATCTGTAGGTATTATCTCATTGATCTGTAGCTTCTTCATAAGGGATAAAGGCATTAAGTTGATGCTTGCTCCCAGATCGCAAAGTCCTTTATCAAACATTGTTTCTCCTATGGCACAGGGGATGTGAAAACTCCCGAGGTCCTTCCTCTTTGTCGGCAACTCTGGTTGAATGAGAGCACTGCACTCCTTATTCATCACTATTGTTTGTCCTCCTTTGAGTGAGCTTTTCCTGGTCAGAAGCTCCTTCATATACTTAATGTATGAGGGCATTTGTTGGAGGGCCTTGATGAATGGTATGTTTACATGGAGAGATGCAAATATGTCAAGAAACCTTGAGTATATTCTCTTCTCTATAGCCATTTAGTAATTGGGGAAAGGGTGTATAGAGTCTCAGCAGCTCCTTCTGTGTCAGCTCCTTCTGTGTAATTGTGGTTTCTTGATGATTCTCCCCCTGCTTTCCTGCTGAAGTATCTTCAGGTTGTTCTAATGGGTTGTTCAGCTCTTCCTCAGTCTCCTTATCACTTATAGTAACCATCTTGCAATCTTCCCATCTGACTTTCTTTGCTTCACCTCTCGGATTTTTCTCTGTGTCACTTGGGAAGCTATCAGTAGGTTTGGGAATATTCTCAGATAAGTATCCTACTTGAAATTCTAGCCTCTTGATGGTGTCTCCCTGGTTCTTGATACTGGCTCACACCTCCTCTTTGAACACCTTGTTATCTTGAATCTCTTTGCATATGCCTTCAAGTATAGTCTCAATCCTTGAGAGTCTATCTTCAGATGATGGTGAGTTGAGGTTGGAGGGATGAGAAGGGTCATTTTGGCTTTGGTATGGATGTTGAGGTGTGTTGTTAGGTGGGTGTTGATATGATCTTTGCGTGGAATGTTGGTGGGCTACATTGTTGTTGGGGTTGTGGCGTCTCTGATCTTGGTCTTGGTCTTATTGATTTCCCCACCCAAAGTTTGGGTGGTTCCTCCAACCAGGATTGTAGGTCTTGGAGTATGGATCATGTGCTTTCCTAGGGAGTTTCCAATGTAGTTGGCTTGTTCTTGCTCATCCTCTGCCTCTGCATTCACTCCCTCTTGGGTTGCTGATGAGGTGGTGATTGCTGCTACTTGGTTCCTCTCCATATTCTTGGTAAGATCAGCCAGCTACTTGGTGATAAGCTTGTTTTGGGCCAGCAATGCATCCACATTGTTTAGCTCCATCACTCCTCTAGTGTTGCCTCTTTCAGAAGCATAGAAGTAGTCATTCTCAGCTACAGTCTCAATGACATCTATGGCTTCTTCAATGGTCTTCTTCTTGTTCAGAGATCCCCCGGATGAGTGGTCTACTGCCTTCTTCGATTCATAAGAAAGACCTTCATAGAAAATGTGCAGCAGCACCCATTCATTGAACATATCTGGTGGGCACCTTCTTGTCAGGTCCTTAAACCTCTCCCATGCTTCGTAGAGAGTCTCACCATCTTGCTGCCTGAAGGTTTGTACCTCAGCTCTCAACCTGTTGATCCGTTGAGGAGGATAGAATCTTGCCAAGAATTTGTTCACCACATCTTTCCAGGTTGCTAAACTCTCCTTTGGGAAGGATTCCAGCCATTTAGATGCCTTGTCCTTGAGTAAGAAAGGGAACAGAAGTAGTCTATAGGTGTCAGGATGAACACTGTTAGACTTCACAGTATCACATATCCTTAGGAAGGTGGTTAAATGTTGGTTGGGGTCTTCTTGGACACCTCCTCCGAACGAATAGTTGTTCTGAACAAGGGTGATAAGCTGTGGCTTTAGTTCAAAGTTGTTGGCATGTATGGTTAGCTTTTGAATGCTACTCCCACAGTTTCCTGGGTTTGGGTTGATATAAGAGCCTAAAACTCTTCTCTCCTGCCCAGCATGATTTGCTAGACCTTCTCTGCCATGGTTGTGACCCTCTTCTTCATGATGGTTCTCCATATTTTCATCCATGTTTGGTTCAAAATACTCCTCTTCTTCCTCCGCACCAACTACTCATTTTCCTCTTGCTTCCCTCCTTAATCTCAAGAAGGTCCTCTCAGGTTCAGAATTAAAGGAAGTTGAAGCCCCACTTCTTCTCCCTGTCATACAACCAACAAGGCACAAGCAAGGAAATAGATGCAGAAAGTATTTCTGTTAGAATTGCTGTTAGTGTGAGTGATGCAATATATCAAACAGTTAGTGGGTTAGTGGACTGAATTGTAAACAACTAAAAAAAGAGTAGGGGAAAGGGGAGAAAATAACTAAACTGAAAGTAAATAGCTCAAACAGAATTTTAAATCAAACAAAAGAAAAATGCTCAATCTAGTTATCCTCCAATTTAATCATTGTTGATACAAAATCAATCCCCGGCAATGGCACCATAAACTTGATGCACGGAAACTTGTCTCTCAACAATTTTCCTTTGGCAAGTATACTGAATTGTCATAAAGTAAAAACTCACAATAGAGTGAGGTCGAATCCCACAGGGATTGATTGGTCAAGCAACTTTAATTAGAGGAATGTTCTAGTTAAACTAAGCAGAATTCAATTTGAGATTTGCAGAAAATTAAATGGCGGGAAAGTAAATAGCAGAAAACGTAAATGTTGGAAATAAAGAGCTGAATGTAAATAGCGGAAAGTAAATTGCAGAATCTTGAATGGGAATGGGGAAGATGCTCATAAAAGTAGATTGCAGAATTTATAGAGAATGGGTAAGATCATAAATGGGGAATTCATTGGGCTTAGGAGATGTTGCATTCTCCGGATCAAGTTCATTTTCATCTCTTCCTCAATCAATGCATTCATTGATCTCCTTGGCAATCTTAAGTGATCGAATTCCAATTTCTTAGTAATTCAATCTCTCAAATCTTGATCAATAGCAAATTCCTTGGTCAATTGCTCATGAGAAGAGATGAAGTATGGTCACTGATTATACCACATGTATTTCCAAATCAAAGTGTTGGTAGGATTATATGTCACTATATCTATCCAAACCCCAATTTGGTCCAACATAAGAAAGCATTTCTAGCATGATCTCTTCATTCCTCTTCCAAAATTTCGAAGAGATCCAAGTATGAATAGCTTCTTTTCCAAGATAACTACCCAATTGAATAAAGATTGAAAGCTTTCTAGTAAAATCAAGAGAAAAGATAGAAGAAGAATAATGAAAACTAATATTGATCCATCAAATTACAACAGAGCTCCCTAACCCAATGAAAGGGGTTTAGTTATTCATAGCTCTGGGAATGAAAATCATAGATGGAGAGTACATTCTGAGAATTAAACTAAAAGTTGCAGAGAAAGTAAAATACAGGGAGTGATTCTCCAATTTCCAACCCCCTTTTTTGATTCAAAACTACCCCTATATATACTACTCTTCTGATCTTCTAGTTGGTTCTTCAAATCTTGGATATGGGCCTTTGGATCTTGAGTTTGAAGCAGTTATCTTCTTCAGTGAGCTTAGCTTTACTTGCAGAGAGAAAGTATGAAGTGGGCAGGGACTTAGCTTAGGACGTTAGTGGCGTTAACGTTAAGTGAAAGTGTGGGTTCGAGAACGTTAGTGGCAGTCACCTTTTTCACTAACGTTCCTAACCAAAGGATAATTCACGTTAACTTCAACGTTAGTGGCACCAACGTGACCGCTAATGTTGCCTCTTGGTCCTTCGCATACGTTATTGGGACTTACCTTTTCCAATAACGTTGAGAATCCTCCCTTCCCCCTACGTTAGACTTCACGTTAGTGTGGCTAACGTGACCTCTAACGTAGGCTTGCCAAATCTTCGAAAACGTTAGTGACACTTACCTTTGTCACTAACGTTTCAAAACGCCCCTACTTCCCACGTTAGAGTTCACGTTAACTAGGTTAACGTGGCTTCTAACGTGGTGGTGATAGCCATCTCCAACGTTAGTGAAAAAGGTGAGTGTCACTAACGTTGGCTCATCATTCTTCAATCCATGTTAGCTTCCACGTTAACTAAGTTAACGTGAGAGTTAATGTTGCTCATAGTGGCTCATTCCAATGTTAGTGACAAAGGTGAGTGTCACTAACGTTGGCGATTCTTGCTCCCTCCACGTTAGCTTCCACGTTAACTAAGTTAACGTGGCAACTAACGTGGCTCAAACTGGCTTAGTCCAACGTTAGTGACAAAGGTGAGTGTCACTAACGTTGGCCATTCTTTTTCTTCTTTCACGTTAGAGTTCACGTTAACTTAGTTAACGTGACTCTTAACGTGGGCTATGATGGCTTCGAGGACGTTATTGGCGATTACTTTTCTCATTAACGTTGCAAGCTAGCTCCCATTCCATGTTAGTGGTTACATTAGTTAGACTAACGTGGCTGCTAACGTGGTTCTTCCTTGCTTCCTTTGTCCTGAAATCAAGCAATAGAGTGCATTAAAGTTCTAATCCAAATCATGAGACATGCATCATCCAATTTGTCATTCAATTCTTGTATAATTCTCATGAAATCATGTAAAGTGCACAATGTTTGCTTAAATCAAGATGTAAGTGAAATTCTACCCAAAACTTGCTTATTTCCTAAGAAAATGCATGAAACTACCCTAAAACAGTAAAGAAAAGGTCAGTGAAACTGGCCAAAATGCCCTGGCATCAGTCGTCCAAGTAATACCTTACGCGAGTAAGGGTCGATCCCACGGAGATTGCCGGCTTGAAGCAAGCTATGGTTATCTTGTAAATCTTAGTCAAGCGGATTCAATTGGTTATGAGTTTTGATAATTGAAAGATAAATAAAACATAAAATAAAATAAAGATACTTATGTAATTCATTGGTGGGAATTTCAGATAAGCATTTGGAGATGCTTTGTTGCTTCTGAACCTCTGCTTTCCTATTGTCTTCATCCAATCATGCGTGCTCCCTTCCATGGCAAGTTGTATGATCCTCTCAGTGAAAATGGTCCAAGTACGGTTTCTGCACAACTAATCAACTGTCGGATTTCTCGTCTCGGATGAAAATTACCAGGTACAGCTACCGCACGGCTAATCATCTGTCGGTTCTCACTTGTGTCGGAATAGGATCTCTCTATCCTTTTGTACACTGTCACTGCGCCCAACATTCGTGTGTTTGAAGCTCTTCACAGTCATTGACGTTGGGATTTTTGCCAGTAAAGAATGTCATAAAAACAGTCGCGTTGTAGATATAGTCTCTAAACTGACAAAAATCCCTTTGTACAAACGTTTTGGTTGTCACAAGTAACAAACCCCTTTGAAATTGATAACCGAGTATTCGAACCTCGGGTCGTCTTCTCAAGGAATTGCAGGGAATTATGTTCTTATTATTGGTTATGAAGATTGTAAATTGGGGGTTTTGGAAGTTTGGGCAATGCGCACAGGTATATTTTCGAGCAATAAAAATAAATAAATAACTGTAAAATAAACTCTTGGCAAGGTATGAGAACCGAAAATCCTGTCCTTGTTATCCTTATCAGATGTGATGAGAATTAGATTTTAATCCCACTTAGTTAAGTCAAGTGGACTAATTAGCTTGATTCTCAAGTCCTAGTCAACTCCTGTGGAGAGACTAGTGTTAGAGCAATCCTAGCTAAAGCAAAATCTGCCAATTTCAACCACTCCTGAGTTTGACAACTCAAGTGTTACCAATTATCTAACCAAAACCAAAAGGAAGAAAATATCTAAATTAAACTAAAAGCAAAGCAATCTTAAATCTGAAATACCTCAAATAATATTAATTAAGAAAATCGTAACATGAATGTAGCATAAGCCAAATAGGCAACATAACTAATATAAGCATTAAAGTATCTGAACGTAAGAGATAAATATAAAGTAAAAGAACGTTGAACCTGGGATTGAGAGTCACTCCTAAAACTAAGAGAAATCCTAAATCGTAATCCTAAGAGAGAGGAGAGAACCTCTCTCTCTAAAAACTACATCTACTCCTAAAAATGTGAATGTGAGAGCCTCCTTATGAATGGATGCAATCCCCCACTTTATAGCCTCTAATCTGTGTTTTCTGGGCCGAGAACTGGGTAAAAAACAGTCCAGAATTTGCTGGTTTCGAATTTTGCCACGCTGGATTTCCGTCACTACGACGCGGCCGCATGGATCACGCGGTCGCATCACCTAGCGTCAGGGAAACTATAACATATTATATATCAAATAGAAGCCCCAGACGTTAGCTTTCCAATGCAACTGGAACCGCATCGTTTGGACCTCTGTAGCTAAAGTTATAACCGTTTGAGTGCAGAGAGGTCAGGCTGGACAGCTTAGCAATTTCTCCAACTTCTTGCATTCCTTCCACTTTTGCATGCTTTCTTCCCATTCTCCAAGCCATTCCTGCCTTATAATATCTGAAAACACTTAACACACATATCAAGGCATCTAATGATAATAAGAGAGGATTAATAATAAGCAAATATAAGATCAAAGAAGCATGTTTTCAATTAAAGCATATAATTAGGAAGGAAATATAAAACCATGCAAATAGTATGAATAAGTGGGTAAAGAGTTAATAAAAACCACTCAATTGAGCACAAGATAAACCATGAAATAGTGGTTTATCAACCTCCCCACACTTAAACACTAGCATGTCCTCATGCTAAGCTCAAGAGAAGCTATAAAGATGAAGAGGAATGGTAGGATGTATGAAATGCAATCCTATCTATATGAATGCAACTACATGCAAAATGTTTCTACCTACTTGGTTAAAAATAAATAAGTTCTCCAAGACAAACATAAATCAGATTTCACTAATTCAAATCATAAAATAAAAATCAGGTAAACTTGTAAGAAGACAGCTCATAAAAGCAGGGAACATAGAATCAAGCATTGAACCCTCACTGGTAGTGTATATCACTCTAATCTCTCAAGTGTATAGGGTTATTCACTCTACTCTTCTCTAGTCATGCTTTCTAAACCTTGTTCTTCATCTAACCAATCAACAAATATTTAATGTACCAATGCAAACATCATGAGGTCTTTTCAAGGTTGTAATGGGGCTGAGGTAAAGGTAAGGATATATGTATGGCCAAGTGAGCTATAATATGAATCTTCAATTAACCTAAGCTCTCACCTAATATACATATACTCTATATACTTTTAAATTCATGCCTAGCTACCCATAATTCTCACTTTTGTATAATTTCCATACTCATGTACCAAATTTTTCTTTAATTTTTATCACATGTGCATTGATCTTTTATTAAACTTAATATTGGGGTAATTTTGTCCCCTTATTTACATATTTATTGAGTATTTTTGGATTTTTTCTCTTTTTTCTCTTTTTTTTTCTTCTTTTTTTTTGTAGAGAAACAAACATAACTTATCAATGCACATGGATTTTTTATTATTTTTCTATTTTGGTTTTTCATGAGTAAGTTCCCAAATTCCTGATATTCAAATAAATTAGAAATATTATACTTTTCCTTTATTAACCCATGTTCCCACAATTTCCCCATACTTAATTAACACACTATCTTAAGCTAACCAAAGATTCAATTGGGATATTTAATTGTTTTTCTGCTTTAAGGCTAGTGATGTGGTAAAATACAGAACAAGAGGGGGTTAAAAGGCTCAAAGTGGCTGACAAGGGTGATTTAAAGGGTAGGCTTATTTGGGATAAGTGAGCTAAAATCAAATAATGGTCTCAATCATATACAAACATGTAAATACACTAAATAATGGACATATAGGTTGGAACAAAATATAGATTACAATCATAGAGAAGGGAACACACAGGAATAAAATATTTATGGTTAAATAATGTAACATGTAAATAAGCTCAAAGTCTCACAGGTTGTGTGTTCTTTGACTCAAAAACCATGTTCCAAATACAACTTCAAACAAGTTTTAACATAAAATTTTTTCAATTTAAATTAGTGAAATTTTTCAAAGATAGGGTCTTAAAAGAATTTTATTACTTTAACTAAGTAGTAACTAAATGCATAAAATCAAACAAATATGCAAATGCAACACTGAACTAATAAATAAAATAAAATATTGGTGTTGAAACAGAAAGGTACTAACCCATGGAGATCGGTATCGACCTCCCCACACTTAAAGATTGCACCGTCCTCGGTGCATGCGAAGATGTGCAAGTGGACGGGTTACTTCAAATGATGCTCTTCTCATCAAAGAATGTGCGTAGGAACTTGTTTGTCTCTCCCATTAAGAAGCTTTTCCTCTCCCTTTGTGGTGGCCATCCTGAAAGAAGAGGGAAAAGAAAAAGTAACCCAAAAAAGATAGAAAATAAATAAATAAAATATGGGTGTTAATGCCAGATAATAAGGGTCTCAATTACATGGTAGCTACAACATGCAAGTGAGAAAACAATAGAAGTACATGGCAGATCAAGAGTGCAAAAATTTGCAACAATGGGAGGAGAGAGTGGGTAATGAAAGACAATGTAAGTTCGTGGCAATGCAAATGAAGTGCAAGTATTATAAAATATTGGCATTGGTAGATAATTAATATCATCCCACAGTGTAAAACAAGTTATTAAGCACCAAAGTAATTCAAGAAAAGATGTAACAGTTGAATAAGAACTTTTAAACACCAAAATTAATAAATTTAAAAAAAATAAAAATATGCAATGAAAAAAAGTATGCAAATAAATTAAATAAAATAGAATGGGAGTGAGAGAAAATAAGAGAGGAAGAAGAAAGAAAAAAAGAAAAGATAAGAGAATAAGGATTCGGAGAAGAAAAGATAAGAAAATTGGCACTAATCTGGATAGGTTGTGCGACGCTGGCGACGCGGTCGCGTGGGTGACGCGGTCGCGTGGTGCGCAATAAGGTTAGGTGACGCGGACGCGTGGGGCACGCGATCGCGTGACTTGATTTGTGCTAGTGGCGCGAGTGCAGCCTCGCGGTCGCACAACTCTCTGTTCAAAACTTAGTATTGCCAAAATCCTGGGTGACGCGATCGCGTGAGTGGCCATCATGGGGATATGACGCGGACGCGTGGGGCACACGTTCGCGTGGTGAGGCTTAGGCTTTCAGCACGATTCCAGCCCAACTCCAGCTCAACTTTCGGCCATGCACCCTTTGACGTCGAAATCTAGGTCACGCGGCCGCGTGGGGCACGCGATCGCGTGGGAGGCCAGTATTCCCCTGCGACGCGGACGCGTCAGCGATGCGGTCACATGGGACGAATTGTGCCACTGGCACGCCTCCAGCCTTGCTCCAGCGTGACTCTCTGTTCATTTTTATTTTCTCTTCTCTCCTTGCGACGCGGACGCGTCGCTGATGCGGTCGCGTCGCGTGCTCGCTTTTTTGTTTTTTATAATCTGAAAAATGCAGAATGCAGTGTTAATATGAATGTGATGCAAAACTCCAGGTTCAATATAACAAAATAGAATAAAATTCAAAAATAAATAAAACTAAGTAATGAAAAGGGAACGATCATACCATGGTGGGTTGTCTCCCACCTAGCACTTTTAGTTATAGTCCTTAAGTTGGACATTTGATGAGATTCCTGCTATGGTGGCTTGTGCTTGTACTGATCCAGGAATCCCCACCAATGTTTGTATTTCCAGTAGCCTCCGGGGTCCCAAACTAAGCATGTAAAGCCCTTAAGAAGCTTCAAACAGATTCTTAGGCTCCCGGGGTGACAAATGCCAGAACAGATTCCAGGATCCCAAACTTTACTTTTACACCCGTTCTTGTCTCGATCTGCACTTTTCCAGCCGGGTGAAAGGTGATCTGAATTCTCACTGCAGCGACCAAACAGCTTCCTAGACCCATTCAGTTGAGCTTTATACCAACCTTTGCGTTTAAACTTAAAGCTTCCAACCATGATGAACCTTGCTTGACAATTCTTATCACTGGCCATCTTCCTCTTACTCTTAATGCCACAAAGAGCTCTAAGTTGACCATCCGTCTCCAGTAGCCCATATTCAAGTGGGATTAGAAAGCTATGGGATATGAATTTTACCCACTTGAATGTTGTGAAGGATGATGGCAACTTAGGGGGAGGTGTTTTTAATGAAATTGCAAGCTCCACTCCCTTGTGCTCTTCTCTGATAATTACCACCACTTTGCAAGCTTCTTCAATTTCAACCTCTTCTTCTTGGTAGATTTCTTCCAATTCAATCTTCTCTTCATTGCTTTCCAAGGGCATGGGAGGTTGTGCTTCTTCTTCTTGAATCTCCATCTCTTGATCAACCTCTTCCAAGTCTTCAACTGGGATATGCCTTGGAGGTTGTACACCCTCCTTAGCATCAATTTCAAACGTCTTGGAAGGGGGTTCTATGACTGGACTTTCCCATGGAGGTTCTGCATCTCCTAAGTCTTCAACCAATTCTTCTTCTTCTTGAACAATGACAGCTTCTTCTACTTGTTCTAGTACGAATTCATTCTCTGTCTTGTCCACTGGGGTTTCTGGTATCTCCTTCATGCTACGCTCTTCACAAGACTGTCCACATGGAGCTGTGGCTAATCCTTGTATATTTGAGCGCCTAGAAGCCCATTGAATTAATGCTTGCTCCAGTTGTTGAGTGGTTGTCTGAAATCGATCCACTGTTTCCTTGAAATGATCCTTTGTCTCTTGATGCACTCGGTTATCATAGGTAGGATCATAGTGCTCTTAGATTGATGGATATGGAGATGGCAAATATTGAGGTGGTGGTGGGATGGGGAGATCATTCTGTGATTGAAAAGGAAGTGCACTAGAGCTTGAGGGTTGATTGTTAAAGGTATTTGGTGGTCTGATTTGGGCGGCGAGAGCTCGTATAGTAGAGTTTAGATCGGTAAGTGCTCTCTCCATGGAGGTTTGGGGTGGATCTATGTATGGTTCATTTGGTTCATAAGGTTGTTGGTATGGTGGATGTGGGTTAGGGTCATATGGAGGTGAATGGCAGAAAGGGGCTTGTGAGTTTGGTGGTCCAAAGTTATGTTGAGGAAAGGGTTTATTGGCATATGGTGGTGGTTGTTGATAGTCCATTGGAGGTGGTTGTTGCCATGAGGGTTGATCAAATCCTTGTGGCTCCTCCCATCTTTGATTGTTCCAACCTTGATGCCTGTTCTCATTGTAATTTCTTCTTCCTGCAATATTATTGTAACCAGGCTCATAGCCAAAGGGGTAAGAGTTCATAGTAGCAAATAAAAAATTAAAAACAAAAATAAAAATAAATTTAAATTAAAAGGTTATTTAAATTTTGAATTTGAAAATTAAATTTTAAAATTTTGAATTTTAAATTTTTGAATTTTGAATTTTTGAATTTTGAAATTTGATTTTTTGAAATAAGATAAGATAAAAAAATTTTAAAATAAAAACCAATAACCTCTTAACTTAAGAAAAGGCAAAAATAAAAATAAAAATAAAAACAAATAAACAGGTAAAAGAAAATATTTACAATAACCAATAATAAGGCACACGTTTGCAATTCTCCGGCAACGGCACCATTTTGACGTTGGAATTTTTGCCAGTAAAGAATGTCATAAAAACAGTCGCGTTGTAGATATAGTCTCTAAACCGACAAAAATCCCTTCGTACAAACATTTTGGTTGTCACAAGTAATAAACCCATTTGAAATTGATAACCGAGTATTCAAACCTCGGGTCGTCTTCTCAAGGAATTGCAGGGAAGTATGTTCTTATTATTGGTTATGAAGATTGTAAATTGGGGGTTTTGGAAGTTTGGGCAATGCGCACAGGTATATTTTCGAGTAATAAAAATAAATAAATAACTGTAAAATAAACTCTTGGCAAGGTATGAGAACCGGAAATCCTATCCTTATTATCCTTATCAGATGTGATGAGAATTGGATTTTAATCCCACTTAGTTAAGTCAAGTGGACTAATTAGCTTGATTCTCAAGTCCTAGTCAACTCCTGTAGAGAGACTAGTGTTAGAGCAATCCTAGCTAAAGCAAAATCTGCCAATTTCAACCACTCCTGAGTTTGACAACTCAAGTGTTACCAATTACCTAACCAAAACCAAAAGGAAGAAAATATCTAAATTAAATTAAAAGCAAAGCAATCTTAAATCTGAAATACCTCAAATAAAATTAATTAAGAAAATCGTAACATGAATGTAGCATAAGCCAAATAGGCAACATAACTAATATAAGCATTAAAGTATCTGAACGTAAGAGATAAATATAAAGTAAAAGAACGTTGAACCTCGGATTGAGAGTCACTCCTAAAACTAAGAGAAATCCTAAATCCTAATCCTAAGAGAGAGGAGAGAACCTCTCTCTCTAAAAACTACATCTACTCCTAAAATTGTGAATGTGAGAGCCTCCTTATGAATGGATGCAATCCCCCACTTTATAGCCTCTAATCTGTGTTTTTTGGGCCGAGAACTGGGTCAAAAACAGTCTAGAATTCGCTGGTTTCGAATTTTGTCACGCTGGATTTCCGTCACTGCGACGCGGCCGCATGGATCACGCGGTCGCATCACCTAGCATCAGGAAAACGATAACATATTATATATCAAATCGAAGCCCCGGACGTTAGCTTTCCAACGCAAGTAAAACCGCATCGTTTGGATCTCTGTAGCTAAAGTTATAGCCGTTTGAGTGCAGAGAGGTCAGGCTGAACAGCTTAGCAATTTCTCCAATTTCTTGCATTCCTTCCACTTTTGCATGCTTTCTTCCCATCCTCCAAGCCATTCCTGCCTTATAATATCTGAAAAACACTTAACACACATATCAAAGCATCTAATGGTAATAAGAGAGGATTAATAATAAGCAAATATAAGATCAAAGAAGCATGTTTTCAATTAAAGCACATAATTAGGAAGGAAATATAAAACCATGCAAATAGTATGAATAAGTGGGTAAAGAGTTAATAAAAACCACTCAATTGAGCACAAGATAAACTATGACATAGTGGTTTATTAGTCATCTCATCCCAGATCCTACACGAAATACCACAAAAAAGGTTTAGACTTTTCAGATCTCGGGAATGCTGCCAATTAGTTCTAGCCTCTACCATGAAGGTTCTAATCTCACGGACTCGGTCCATGGATTAGAGACCCAAGAGAATATACTCTGGCTGTCGTCCAATGACTATGTTGAACATCATGTAGACCGCTTGTGGTTGTCAGGCACGCGGATCTTGGCTAAGCGAGTAACGAAGATAGTGGGTGATTGTCATGGGTCACCCCTTCATTCTGACTTAACTGAATTAAGTACGAGAGTTTATCTTGGAGAAGAAGTAAGCGTGAATTAAAAGAGAAACAATAGTACTTGCATTAATTCATGAAGAACAACAGAGCTCCGCACCTTAATCTATGAGGTGTAGAAACTCCACCGTAGAAAATACATAAGAGAAAAAAGTCTAGGCATGGCCGAATGGCCAGCCTCCCAAATGTAACATAAAAGTGAAAAGAGGTTCTAAAGATGGATAAAAGATGGATAGATCTGAATACAATAGTAAAAAGTGCTATTTATACTAAACTAGTTACTAAGGATTACAGAAAATAAGTAACTAAGTGCAGATAGTGCAGAAATCCACTTTCGGGGCCCACTTGGTGTGTGCTTGGGTTGAGCATTGAGCTTTACACATGCATAGGCTTTTTGTAGAGTTAAACGCCAGCTTGGATGCCTGTTTGGGTGTTTAACTCCAGTTCTGGTGCCAATTCTGGCATTTTACGCCAGAAAAGGGTCTCTGGTGGATGTTTAAACGCCTGTTTGGTCCATCAAATCTCAGGCCTATTATACATTGCTGGAAAGCCCAAGATGTCTACTTTCCAACGCAATTGAGATCGCGCCAATTGGGCTTCTGGAACTCCAGAAAATCCACTTCGAGTGCAGGAGGGTCAGAATCCAACAATATCTGCAGTCCTTTCTCAGCCTCTGAATCAGACTTTTGCTCAGATCCTTCAATTTCAGCCAGAAAATACCTGAAATTACAGAAAAATATACAAACTCATAGTAAAGTCCATAAATGTAATTTTTGCATAAAAACTAATAAAAATATAATAAAAAGTAACTAAAACATACTAAAAATTACCTAAAAACAATGCCAAAAAGCGTATAAATTATCCACTCATCAAAGGGTGAACTCTTGTATATATATACTAATCTGCTAGCTAAGAATTATAGAAATATGATAAACTAGTCTTGTAGTGCAAAAATCCACTTATGGGGCCCACATAGTGAGTGCTTGGGTTGAGCTTGAGTATCTCCCACGAGCTAGTTCCCCTTAGGGGCGTTGAATGCTGGCTAAGGACTCCTTTTTGGGTGTTAGATGCCAGCTGCTCCCCTGTGGGCACTGGACGCCAGGAATAGGGTTGGTGGCTGGCGTTGAACGCCAGTTTTAGGCCTTCATTTCCAAATCAAAGTATGCACTATTATATATTTCTAGAAAGCTCTAGATGTTAGCTTTCCATAGTCGTTGAGAGCGTGCCATTTGGATTTTTGTAGCTCCAGAAAAGCTCCTTCGAGTGCATGGAGGTCAGCTCCTGACAACATCTGCAGTCCTTTCTCTGTCTCTGAATCAGACTTTTGCTCAAGCTCCTTAATTTCAGCCAGAAAATACCTGAAATTACCAAGAAACACACAAACTCGAAGTAGAATCCAAAAATGTGAATTTTGCACTAAAACCTATGAAAACTTAGTAAAACTTAAACAAAACATAATGAAAACTATATGAAAATGATGCAAAAAAGCATGTAAAATATCTGCTTATCAGTAATTGAAAGGATAAAATATTCGAGGAGCCTTGAATAACGGATAAAAAAATCGCAGAATAAAAGCGCAACGCTCAGGAACAAGATTACTTGCATGCGAAAAAAACTAAGGTTCATAAACGTATATATATATATATATATATAGAGAGAGAGAGAGAGAGAGAGAGAGAGAGAGTAAGAGTAGAGGGTAAAGAGTACAAGATAACAAGCTCCTAACTCAGTCTGTGAGGATAAGGCTGGCCAGAGAATATTTACATACAAAAATATATAACTCATAGCCCAAAATACCAGTATGAAACCCTAGTTCTCCATAAACCTCTAAGAGGTGCAACATTAAGACATATATATATATATATATATATATATATATATATATACATGAGGAGAGTCTATTCATATACAACAAAAGATCACAAGTAAGGTCCCAAAATATCCACTTCGCTGCAGAAACTCCAGACGCCTAGCGTGGTGCCTCTCGGCCTGCATCTGAAAAACAACAATATCGTATGGAATGAGAACTGGGGGTTCTCAGTATGGTAAAGGTGCCACGTACATAAGATATAAGGTCATGAGAAAGCCAGAGGCAATCCTAGAACTTCGATACTCAAGTTATAAATCTTAAAGAGCTAAAACAGAAACCATAAGCGGGTGGCCCTCTAAGGTTCTAACTTAACCAAAACTAAACTAAAACACTTAATCTTTCCATCTTTCCTCCGTTTCTCCAACTCCGGTGAATTCGCACAGACAAACAAGCAGACAATGGCAAGCACAGGTAGAATACAAGTAATACAGATAGCAAGTATAACAATTATCATTTTAAAATCACTTAGGCATTCCCAATTAATGCACAAACAAGCAATTCAAACAAATATGCATATAATGCACAATCATTCTTCACAGCCATGGCATCACATATACTTCATGCATTCACATTTTCCACATATAATTCATCACTTTCCAGCCTTACTTCACCCCCAATTTACCACTTTTTATTGGCTCCATCTTATTACAAGGCATACTATTAAGATCTAGGGCTAAAAGAATGACAATAAAGGTTTAGAGGTTTGAAATTAAGCTTTAAAACACAAAATCCATATTTGCTGAAACAGGGGCCACTCGTATGCATGAGAGTGCAATTTGCCCATCACGCGTACGCATTACCTCGTCCACGTACGCAAGTACGCTGGACAAGAATCAAACGTCGACATATGAAGCCCCAAGCTCGCGTACGCAAGGGTCTCTTTTTGCCCATGCTTACGTATGTAGCACATGCCCGTGTACGCATGCATGCCAAAGAAAAATGCCCATCCGCGTATGGAGGGGTTTGCTACGCATGCATTGCAAATTAGTCAAAAATGGCTAAGTCTGCAGAATTTCAATTTTACATTCCGAACTTTCGACGGACATAACTTTCTCGTTTCAAAACATTTTTCATCCGTTCTTCAAATAGCATAAACTTTATGAACCCAATTTTCATATGAAATAGGTTTGAAACAATTTAGGGGTCTGAAAGCCGAGTTATGGCTAGCTGAAGTTTGGCCAAAAATCAAATTTACACAAAATCCTCAAACTCTATTTTCATTAAAAACCAAACTCAATCCCAACCTCCTAAAGATATATTCAGCACGGCAACATACCATATCACACTAACACATCATTAAAAATCTCTACATCATACCACAATCAATCATACCTCAATATTACACAATTTTACACCTAAATTTCTTAGTTTAATCAACAAGATTATCAACAATCCATCATATATGTATTATCAACATCATCAACATGTCAATCATTATTCAATCACCATTTTAGCATTCTATTTCCACCACAACAATGATCACCAAGACATGCTCAATCCATATCATCAATCAATATCACAAGTGCTAAACATTCAACATACTTAATCCTTCCAACCTATCCTATGGTCCTCTAGCCTATGTTTTCACAAGACATTATATATTAAATACGAGAAACCTAAACCATACCTTGGTCGATTTCCTCCTATAACCCAAGGGCACAACCAAAATGTTCAAAACTCAGCCCCAAGAATCCAAAGCAATGACACCCAAAGCTCCACCAAGACTTCAATTTACATACTTACACACCTAATATACATAATCATATATACATACCCAAAACTCAATACCTAACACATTCAATCAAGGAATTAACTAGAGTTCTAGGATTCTCACCTTACTCAAGCTCTAATGAAGCAAGATTAAGTGTTTCTTCCATGATAATTCGAATCTAAACACCAAAATTAAATAATTTTCAACAACTTTGCTCATGAATTTTGAAACTGGAAATGAAGAAATTGAGGAGAAAACATGACTACCTTACCTTACAATGTTCTTGGCTTTGTAGAGCTTGACACTGCGAAAAGATATAGTGGTTTTATTATGTGAGTGAGGGTTTGGTTATAGAAGAGTGTTCTTCCCCCTTTTGGTGAGTCCCCAGCGTGTTTGCATGCTGAAAGAGGAGAGAATGAGCTTCATCTCATTTGTTTAATGAGTTGGTTGGGCCCACAGGCCCGATTTGACTGGTTCGGCCCGTTTGGCCCAATCTTAGGCCAAATTCTTTGAAATTAGTGTCAAAATTCAAATTTTAATTAGCTCTATCTTATAAAACTATAAAATTCACATTTTTAATTTTTTTATTAAAATTTAATTTACTAACTAATGATTTGCTAATTTCACGGGGTTTACATCCAATGCCACCATTGTTGCCACAGTCACCATCACCTCTGCATGTGAGAAAGGAGAGAGAGAAAACAAGATAGAGGGAAAGGGGAGAGAGGCGATGAGGAGGGGAAGGAGAAGGTTGTTCTAGTGCCGTCGTTCGTGCCCTTCGTCACCGTCACCGTTCTGCACGGTGTCTTCAGCACTGAAGTCATCCGCTACCACCGTCGAGCTTTGTTGGAGTTGGTGCTTCTTTTGGAGGTTTGGAGGGAAGGCTTGCTAAATTCTGCCTCTGCTCCTAGCTCTCGCAGCTGCTAGAGCCTCTGCTGCCATCAGAGTGCTGTTCGGTTGATGCTGCTTGGTGCACGAAATTGTGATCTCAATGGCACCAACAACTTGGTACGCACAATTGTAATCTCAATTATTCTTCACAACTCCGCACAACTAACCAGCAAGTGCACCGGGTCGTTGGTGCACGAAATTGTGATCTCAGGCAATGGCGCCAGAAACTCTGTACGCAAGTCTTAATAAATTGTTTTTCATTCACAACTTCGATACAACTAACCAGCAAGTGCATTGGGTCGTCCAAGTAATAAACCTTACGTGAGTAAGGGTCGATCCCACGGAGATTGTTGGTATAAAGCAAGCTATGGTCACCTTATAAATCTTAGTCAGGCGGATATAAAATAGTTATGGAGTTTTCGAACATAAATAATAAATAGATAGAAAATAAGGATAGAAACACTTATGTATATCATTGGTGAGAATTTCAGATAAGTGTATAGAGATGCTTTCATTCCTCTGAACCTCTGCTTTCCTGCTGTCTTCATCCAATCAGTCTTACTCCTTTCCATGGCTGGCTTTATGTAAGGACATCACCGTTGTCAATGGCTACTTTTTATCCTCTCTAGAAAATGGTCTGATGCGCTGTCACTGCATGGCTAATCATCTGGAGGCATCACCCTTGTCAATGGCTGCATCCCATCCTCTTGTGAAAATGGTCCAAATGCTTTGTCACAGCATGGCTAATCATCTGAGGTTCTCGATCATACTGGAATAGGATTCACCCTCCTTTTGCGTCTGTCACTACGCCCAGCACTCGCGAGTTTGAAGTTCGTCACAGTCATTAAATCCCAGAGTCCTACTCAGAATACCACAGACAAGGTTTAGACTTTCCAGACTCTCATGAATGCCGCCATCAATCTAGCTTATACCACGAAGATTCTGATTAAGAGATCCAAGAGATACTCATTCAATCTAAGGTGGAACGGAAGTGGTTGTCAGGCACGCGTTCGTGGGGGAATGATGATGATTGTCACGTTCATCACATTCAGGTTGAAGTGCGAATGAATATCTTAGAAGTGGAATAAGTTGAATTGAATAGAAAAACAGTAGTACTTTGCATTAATCTTTGAGGAACAGCAGAGCTCCACACCTTAATCTATGGAGTGCAGAAACTCTACCGTATGAAAATACATAAGTGATAATGGTTCAGGCATGGCCGAATGGCCAGCCCCCATGAAAGTCTAAGATAGCATAAAACTGATCAAAGATGTCTAATACAATAGTAAAAAGTTCTATTTATAATAAACTAGTTACTAGGGTTTATAGAAGTAAGTAATTGATGCATAAATCCACTTCCGGGGCCCACTTGGTGCGTGCTTGGGCTGAGCTTGAATGTTACACGTGTAGAGATCAATCTTGGAGTTGAACGCCAGTTTGTAACGTATTTCTGGCGTTCAACTCTGGCTTGTGACGTGTTTCTGGCGTTTAACTCAAGACAGCAGCGTAGAACTGGTGTTCAACGCTCTTTTACGTCATCTAAACTCGGCCAAAGTATGGACTATTATATATTTCTGGAACGCCCTGGATGTCTACTTTCCAAAGCAATTAGAAGTGCGCCATTTTGAGTTCTGTAGCTCCAGAAAATCCACTTTGAGTGCAGGGAGGTCAGAATCCAACAGCATCAGCAGTCCTTCTTCAACCTCTGAATCTGATTTTTTCTCAAGTCCCTCAATTTCAGCCAGAAAATACCTGAAATCACAGAAAACACAAAAACTCATAGTAAAGTCCAGAAATGTGAATTTAACATAAAAACTAATGAAAACATCCCTAAAAGTAACCAGATTCTACTAAAAACAGTGCCAAAAAGCGTATAAATTATCCGCTCATCACAACACCAAACTTAAATTGTTGCTTGTCCCCAAGCAACTGAAAATCAAATAGGATAAAAAGAAGAGAATATACTATAAATTCCAAACTATCAATGAAACATAGCTCCAGTTAAATGAGCGGGACTTGTAGCTTTTTGCCTCTTGAATAGTTTTGGCATCTCACTTTATCCATTGAAGTTCAGAATGATTGGCATCTATAGGAACTCAGAGTTCAGATAATGTTATTGATTCTCCTAGTTCAGTATGATGATTCTTGAACACAGCTATTTTATGAGTCTTGGCCGTGACCCTAAGAACTTTGTTTTCCAGTATTACCACCGGATACATAAATGCCACAGACACATAATTGGGTGAACCTTTTCAGATTGTGACTCAGCTTTGCTAAAGTCCCCAATTAGAGGTGTCCAGGGTTCTTAAGCACACTCTTCTTTTGCTTTGGACCTTGACTTTAACCGCTCAGTCTCAAGTTTTCACTTGACACCTTCACGCCACAACCACATGGTTAGGGACAGCTTGGTTTAGCCGCTTAGGCCAGGATTTTATTCCTTTAGGCCCTCCTATCCACTGATGCTCAAAGCCTTTGGATCCTTTTTATTTACCCTTGCCTTTTGGTTTTAAGGGTTATTGGCTTTTTGCTCTTGCCTCTTGGTTTTAAGAGCTTTTGGCTTTTTCTGCTTGCTTTTTATTTTTATTTTTTTTTCGCCTATTTTTTTTCTTTTTTTTCTGCAAGCTTTGTTCTTTGCTACTTTTTCTTGCTTCAAGAATCATTTTTATGATTTTTCAGATTATCAAATAACATGTCTCCTTATCATCATTCTTTCAAGAGCCAACATATTTAACATTCTTAAACAACAACTTCAAAAGACATATGCACTGTTCAAGCATTCATTCAGAAAACAAAAAGTATTGTCACCACATCAATATAATTAAACTAAGTTCAAGGATAAATTCGAAACTCATGTACTTCTTGTTCTTTTGAATTAAAACAGTTTTCATTTAAGAGAGGTGATGGGTTCATAGGACATTCATAACTTTAAGACATAGTTACTAACTACTAATGATCATGTAATAAGACACAAACATGGATAAGCACTTAACATTAAGAAAACAAAAAACAGAAAATAAGAACAAGGAATGAGTTCACCTTAGTGATGGTGGCGTTTCCTTCTTGAGGAACCAATGATGTCCTTGAGCTCTTCTATGTCTCTTCCTTGTCTTTGTTGCTCCTCCCTCATTGCTTTTTGATCTTCTCTTATTTCATGAAGGATGATGGAGTGCTCTTGATGTTCCACCCTTAATTGTCCCATGTTGGAACTTAATTCTCCTAGGGAGGTGTTGATTTGCTCCCAATAGTTTTGTGGAGGAAAATACATTTGAGGCATCTCCGGGATCTCATGGTGATGAGCTTCATGCATCTCTTGAGATCCATGAATGGGCTCTCTTGCTTGCTCCATCCTTTTCTTAGTGATGGGCTTCTCTTCCTCAATGGGAATGTCTCCTTCTATGAAAGCTCCAGCTGAGTAACATAGATGGCAAATAAGATGAGGAAAAGCTAGCCTTGCCCCAGGAGAGCGCTTTTCGGCTATTTTGTAGAATTCAAGGGAGATGACTTCATGAACTTCTACTTCCTCTCTAATCATGATGCTATGAATCATGATGGCCCGATCCACAGTAACTTCAGATCGGTTGCTAGTGGGGATGATGGAGCGTTGGATGAACTCCAACCATCTATAGCCATAGGCTTGAGGTCCAGTCTTCTTAATTGAACCGGCTTGCCTTTGGAGTCAATCTTCCATTGAGCTCCTTCCACACATATGTCCATGAGGACTTGGTCCAACCTTTGATTAAAGTTGACCCTTCTAGTGTAGGGGCATGCATCTCCTTGCATCATAGGCAAGTTAAACGCCAACCTCACATTTTCCGGACTAAAATCTAAGTATTTCCCCCGAACCATTGTAATATAATTCTTTGGGTTTGGGTTCTAACTTTGATCATGGTTCCTAGTGATCCATGCATTGGCATAGAACTCTTGAACCATTAGGATGCCGACTTGTTAGACGGGGTTTGTTAGAACTTCCCAACCTCTTCTTTGGATTTCATGTCGGATCTCCGGATACTCGTTCTTCTTGAGCTTGAAAGGGACCTCGGGGATCACCTTCTTCTTGGCCACAACATCATAGAAGTGGTCTTGATGAGCTTTGGAGATGAATCTTTCCATCTCCCATGACTCGGAGGTGGAAGCTTTTGTCTTTCCTTTCCCTTTTCTAGAGGATTCTCCGGTCTTGGGTGCCATCAATGGTAATGGAAAAACAAAAAGCTTATGCTTTTACCACACCAAACTTAGAATATTGCTTGCCCTCGAGCAAGAGAAGAAAGAATAGATGAAGAAGAAGAAGAAAATATGGAGGAGAGAGGGGAGGGGTGTATTCGGCCAAGAAGGGGAAGAGAGGGTTGTGTTGTGTGAAAATGAAGAAGAATGGAGGGCTTTATATAGGGAAGGGAGGGGGGGTAAGGTTCGGCCATAAGGGTGGGTTTTGGGTGGGAAATTGATTTTGAATTTTGAAGGTAGGTGGGGTTTATGAGGTAGGTTTATAGGGAAGAGTGGATGGATGTGAGTGGTGAAGTGGTTATAGGGAAGAGAGATTGAGGTGATTGGTGAAGAGTTTTGGAGAAGAGTGTTTATGGGATTGTGTGAAAGAGGGGTGAGAAGAAGTGAGTGGAGGTAGGTGGGGATCCTGTGGGGTCCACAGATCCTGAGGTGATCCTGTGGGGTCCACAGATTCTGAGGTGTTCAAGGATTTACAACCTTGCACCAAATTAGGCATGCAAAATGCCCTTACACACAACTCTGGGTGTTCAGCGCCAGATTGGTGCTTGTTCTGGGCGTTGAACGCCCATTTGTTGCCCATTTCTGGCGTTGAACGCCAGAACCATGCTTGTTCTGGGCGTTCAGCGCCAGCTCTTCTCCAGGGTGCAATTCTGGCATTCAAACGCCCAGATGCTGCCCATTTTGGGCATTCAGCGCTAGAACCACGCTCTGTTCTGGCGTTGAACGCCAGTGATGAGCGGATAATTTATACGCTTTTTGGCATTGTTTTTAGTATGTTTTTAGTAAGATCTAGTTACTTTTAGGGATGTTTTCCTTAGTTTTTATGTTAAATTCACATTTCTGGACTTTACTATGAGTTTGTGTTTTTCTGTGATTTCAGATATTTTCTGGCTGAAATTGAGGGACTTGAGCAAAAATCAGATTCAGAGGTTGAAAAAGGACTGCTGATGCTGTTGGATTCTGACCTTCCTGCACTCAAAGTGGATTTTCTGGAGCTACAGAACTCGAAATGGCGCGCTTCTAATTGCGTTGGAAAGTAGACATTCAGGGCTTTCCAGCAATATATAATAGTCCATACTTTGGCCAAGAATTGACGACGTAAACTGGCGTTCAACGCCAGCCTTCTGCCCAAATCTGGAGTCCAGCGCCAGAAAAGGATCCAGAACCAGAGTTGAACGCCCAAACTGGCACAGAAACTGGCGTTCAACTCCACAAATGGCCTCTGCACGTGCTACACTCAGGCTCAGCCCAAACACACACCAAGTGGGCCCAGGAAGTGGATTTATGCATCAATTACTTACTCATGTAAACCCTAGTGACTAGTTTATTATAAATAGGACCTCTTACTATTGTATTAGGCATCTTTGGATTACCTTATGATCCTTTGATCACGTTTTAGGGGGCTGGCCATCTCGGCCATGCCTGGACCTTTCACTTATGTATTTTCAACGGTAGAGTTTCTACACTCCATAGATTAAGGTGTGGAGCTCTGCTGTTCCTCAAAGATTAATGCAAAGTACTACTATTTTCTATTCAATTCTTCTTATTTCTCTTCTAAGATATCCATTCGCACCCAAGAACGTGATGAAGGTGATGATTATGTGTGACGCTCATCATCCTTCTCCCCTATGAACGCGTGCCTGACAAACACTTCTGTTCTACATGAATTAAGCTAGAATGAGTATCTCTTAGATCTCCTAACCAGAATCTTCGTGGCGTAAGCTAGAATGATGGCGGCATTCAAGAGAATCCGGAAGGTCTAAACCTTGTCTGTGGTATTCTGAGTAGGATTCAATGATTGAATGACTGTGACGAGCTCCTAACTCGCGATTACAGGGCGTTAGTGACAGACGCAAAAGGATAGTAAATCCTATTCTGGCATGATCGAGAACCGACAGATGAATAGCCGTGCCGTGACAGGGTGCGTGAGCATATTATTCACTGAGAGGATAAGATGAAGCCATTGACAAGGGTGATGCCTCCAGACGATTAGCCGTGCTGTGACAGGGCATTGGATCATTTTCTCGAGAGATGACCGAAAGTAGCCATTGACAGTGGTGATGTATCACATAAAGCCAGCCATGGAAAGGAGTAAGACGGATTGGATGAAGATAGCAGGAAAGCAGAGGTTCAGAGGAACGAAAAGCATCTCCATTCGCTTATCTGAAATTCCTACCAATGAATTACATAAGTATCTCTATCCCTCTTTTATTATATAATATTCGAAAACACCATTATCAATTTATATCTGCCTAACTGAGATTTGCAAGGTGACCATAGCTTGCTTCATACCAACAATCTCCGTGGGATTCGACCCTTACTCACGTAAGGTATTACTTGGACGACCCAGTGCACTTGCTGGTTAGTTGTATCGAAGTTGTGACCATTGTTAATTAAGATCAAAGCACCAAGCTTTGGAGCCATTACCAGGGATTGTTCGAGCCTGGACATCACAATTTCGTGCACCATGTTTTTGGCGCCGTTGCCAGGGATTGTTTGAGTTTGGACAACTGACGGTTCATCTTGTTGCTCAGATTAGGTAATTTTCTTTTTATTTTATTTTCAAAAATTTTTCAAAAATATTTTCAAAAATCTTTCATCTATTTTCGAAAAAAAAAAATAATAAAAATGTTTTCAAAAATTTTATTCAAGATTTTTAAGAATGAATTCTAGTGTTTCATGAAGCATGTGAAGCCTGGCTGGCTGTAAAGCCATGTCTAAATTCTTTTGGACTGAGGCTTCCAAACCATCAGAGGCAAGTTACATACTTGAAAAATGATGAGCAGCAATTTATTATCAAGAGCAATATACTCTGGTGTTACATGCTGAAGCTTGGCTGGCCATTGGCCATGTCTAGTGTTTTCGACTGGAGCTTTCTTGAAAGCTTGGCTGGCTAGTGAGCCATGTCTAATTCCTGGACTGAAGCTTTAGACTAAGAATGCAAGATTCCTGGAATTCATATTAAAAATTTTGGAATCCTTATTTTTCTTTTTCATATAATTTTCGAAAAATATAAAATAAAAATCCAAAAAAATTAGAAAATCATAAAAATCAAAAATATTTTCTGTTTCTTGTTTGAGTCTTGAGTCACATTATAAGTTTGGTGTCACTTGCATATGCATCTTGCATTTTTTCGAAAATATCATGCATTCATAGTGTTCTTCATGATCTTCAAGTTGTTCTTGGTAAGTCTTCTTGTCTGATCTTGATTTTTTGTTGTTGTGTCTTTTCATGTTTTTCATATGCATTCTTGAATTCTTAGTGTCTAAGCATTAAAGAATTCTAAGTCTGGTGTCTTGCATGTTTTCTTTGCATTAAAGATTTTTCAAAATTGTGTCTTGATGTTCACCATGACATTCAAAGTGTTCATCTTGACATTCATAGCATTCTTGCATGCATTCATTGTTTTGATCTAAAAATTTCATGCATTGCATATTTTTCATGTTTTTCATAAAACTTTCAAAAATCAAAAAATTATCTTTCCCTTTTTCTCTCATCAAATTCGAAAATTTGGATTGACGTTTTCAAAAATTTTTAAATCAAGTTGTTGCCAATGAGTCAAATCAAATTTTCAATTTGAAAATCTTATCTTTTTCAAAATCTTTTTCAAAAATCAAATCTTTCTCAAAATTATTAGTTATTTTCGAAAATTTCAAAAATGTTTTTCAAAAATCTTTTTCTTATTTTTATATAAAATTTTCGAAAATAACTAATCAATTAATGTTTTGATTCAAAAATTTGAAGTTTGTTACTTGCTTGTTAAGAAAGATTCAAACTTTAAGTTCTAGAATCATATCTTGTGATTTCTTATGAATCAAGTCATTAATTGTGATTTTAAAAATCAAATCTTTTTCAAAACTAATTTTATCATATCTTTTCAAAAATATCTTCTTATCTTATCTTTTTCAAAAATATCTTTTCAAAATATCTTTTCTAACTTCCTAACTTCTTATCTTTTCAAAAATTTGTTTCAACTAACTAACTAACTTTTTGTTTGTTTCTTAACTTTTTCAAAACTACCTAACTAACTCTCTCTCTCTAATTTTCGAAAATATCTCCCCTCTTTTTCAAAAATTTCTTTTTAATTAACTAATTATTTTTATTTTTTATTTTTATTTCAAAAATTTTCGAAAAATTACTAACAATTTTCAAAAACCAATTTTCAAAAATCACTAACTCTTTTTCAAAATAATTTTCGAAAATTATTCCTCCCCCATCTCATTCTATTTATTCATTCATGTCCTAACATCTCATCTCACATTCCAATCCTCACAGTTGTGTTTCTTCCTTTACATCACATCCTTTATCTCCCCCTCTTCTTCTACTTACAAAAGGATCCCTATACTGTGGTATAAAGGATCTCTATTATTATTATCATTTTTCTGGCCATTCTTCCTTGTCATATGAGCAGGAGCAAGGATAAGAACATTCTTGTGGAAGCAGATCCAGAACCTGAAAGAACTCTGAAGAGAAAATTAAGAGAAGCTAAAATACAACAATCCAGAGATAACCTTTCAGAAATTTTCGAACAGGCAAAGGAGATGGCAGGCGAAAATAATAATAATGCAAGGAGGATGCTTGGTGACTTTACTGCACCTGATTCCAATTTACATGGAAGAAGCATCTCCATTCCTGCCATTGGAGCAAACAACTTTGAGCTGAAACCTCAATTAGTTTCTCTGATGCAGCAGAACTGCAAGTTTCATGGACTTCCATCTGAAGATCCTTTTCAGTTCTTAACTGAATTCTTGCAGATATGTGATACTGTTAAGACTAATGGAGTAGATCCTGAAGTCTACAGGCTCATGCTTTTCCCTTTTGCTGTAAGAGACAGAGCTAGATTATGGTTGGATTCTCAACCTAAAGACAGCCTGAACTCTTGGGATAAGCTGGTCACGGCTTTCTTAGCCAAGTACTTTCCTCCTCAAAAGCTGAGCAAGCTTAGAGCTGATGTTCAAACCTTCAGGCAGAAAGAAGGTGAATCTCTCTATGAAGCTTGGGAAAGATACAAACAGTTGACCAAAAAGTGTCCTTCTGACATGCTTTCAGAATGGACCATCCTGGATATATTCTATGATGGTCTGTCTGAGTTATCTAAGATGTCATTGGATACTTCTGCAGGTGGATCCATTCACCTAAAGAAAACGCCTGCAGAAGCTCAAGAACTCATTGACATGGTTGCTAATAACCAGTTCATGTACACTTCTGAAAGGAATCCTGTGAGCAATGGGACGCCTATGAAGAAGGGAGTTGTTGAGGTCGATACTCTGAATGCCATATTGGCTCAGAATAAAATATTGACTCAGCAAGTCAATATGATCTCTCAGAGTCTGCATGGAATGCAAGCTGCATCCAACAGTACTCCAGAGGCTTCTTCTGAAGAAGAAGCTTATGATCCTGAGAACCCTGCAATAGCAGAGGTAAATTACTTAGGTGAACCTTATGGAAACACCTATAACTCAACATGGAGAAATCATCCAAATTTCTCATGGAAGGATCAAAAGCCTCAACAAGGCTTTAATAATGGTGGAAGAAATAGGTTTAGCAATAGCAAGCCTTTTCCATCATCAACTCAGCAACAGACAGAGAACTCTGAACAAAATGCTTCTAATTTAGCAAATCTAGTCTCTGATCTATCTAAGGCCACTGTAAGTTTCATGAATGAAACAAGGTCTTCCATTAGAAATCTGGAAGCACAAGTGGGCCAGCTGAGTAAAAGAATCACTGAAATCCCTCCTAGTACTCTCCCAAGCAATACAGAAGAGAATCCAAAAGGAGAGTGCAAGGCCATTGACATAAGCGCCATGGCCGAACCTCTGAGGAGAGGAGAGGACGTGAATCCCAAGGAGGAAGACCCCCTGGGACGTCCAGTGATCAATAAGGAGCTTCCCTCTGGGGAACCAAAGGACTCTGAGGCTCATCTAGAGGCTATAGAGATCCCATTGAACCTCCTTATGCCCTTCATGAGCTCTGATGAGTATTCCTCTTCTGAAGAGAATGAGGATGTTACTGAAGAGCAATTTGCCAAGTTTCTTGGTGCAATCATGAAGCTGAATGCCAAATTGTTTGGCATTGATGCTTGGGAAGTTGAACCTCCCTTGTTCATCAATGAACTAAGTGATCTGGATCAACTGACATTGCCTCAGAAGAGACAGGATCCTGGAAAGTTCATAATATCCTGTACCATAGGCACCATGATCTTTAAGGCTCTGTGTGACCTTGGTTCAGGAATAAACCTCATGCCCCTCTCTGTAATAGAGAAACTGGAAATCTATGGGGTGCAAGCTGCTAAAATCTCACTAGAGATGGCAGACAGCTCAAGAAAACAGGCTTATGGACAAGTAGAAGATGTATTAGTAAAGGTTGAGGGCCTTTACATACCTACTGATTTCATAGTCCTGGATACTGGAAAGAAAGAGGATGAATCCATCATCCTAGGAAGACCTTTCCTGGCCACAGCAAGAGCTGTGATTGATGTTGACAGAGGTAAAATAGTCCTTCAATGGAATGAGAACTCCCTTATATTCAAAACTCAAGGATCTCCCTCTGCAACCATGGAGAGGAAGCAGCAAAAGCTTCTCTCCAAGCAGAGTCAACCAGAGCCCCCACAGTCAAACTCTAAGTTTGGTGTTGGGAGGCCACAACCAAACTCTAAGTTTGGTGTTGAACTCCCATATCCAAACTCTAAGTTTGTGTTGGAGAGTTTCAACAAAGCTCTGCACATCTGTGAGGCTCCATGAGAGCCCACTGTCAAGCTATTGACATTAAAGAAGCGCTTGTTGGGAGGCAACCCAATGTTTATCTAATTCTTATTTTTATTATTTTTCATGTTTTCTTAGGTTCATGATCATGTGGAGTCACAAAATAAAAAAAAATCAAAAACGGAATCAAAAAAACAGCAGAAGAAAAATCACACCCTGGAGGAGCATCTGTCTGGCGTTCAAACGCCAGAACAGAGCATAGTTCTGGCGCTGAACGCCCAGAATGGGAGC